>NC_139222.1:129595923-129953452 GCF_055691185.1 Crinia signifera | reverse complement strand
CACCATTTTTAATAGGTATAATAAATGTTGAGTTTGTCTTAAGAATATCTGTGGTGATATATGGGTTTTATTTGTTTTTTCCTTTAGGCCTGGAATGTCCTTGCTCTCGATGGAAGCAACTGGCAGCGAATTGATTTGTTTGACTTCCAAAGGGACATTGAGGTAACTAGTATATCATGATTTTCTGGTCACTTCTTTGGACAGGCTGCATATTCTCATTGTCTTTGGTACTTGTGTTTTGTCTCCACCATATAATATCTTCCCTTATCCCAGGGTCGTGTGGTAGAGAATATATCAAGAAGATGTGGAGGTTTTCTACGCAAGCTCAGTCTACGTGGATGCCTGGGTGTGGGGGATAATGCTCTACGGTATGCCAATAATAGACTTTCTTACTTCTTTCAGACCGCCAGCCAAGAAAATTACATTTTTAGCCCTCATTCATATGGAATTTAAAATTTCACTTATTAAAGCATTTTTCCCTCTTCCCTCTTTACTGTAGAGCTTTTGCCCAGAACTGTAGGAATATTGAAGTTTTAAACCTGAATGGCTGCACCAAAATCACTGACACGTGAGTATGGTCAACTATTTCTGTTCTAATGCATTTTATGAGGGCATACTCAGAAGGTCGTTAAGGAGATCATGAGCTTAGTAAGTAATCGGTGCTAATGGTTGGTGATTCTTAGCTGCTGCAGTTGTGCCTCCTTTTGTTTGGTAAATGATTGTACCAGGGAATCTCCTATGAGGTAATGTAAGCAGCAAAACCAAACAGTCCTGCATCCTACTATTGGCCTAATCCATTTTGTTTGTAAATGGACAAAACCAACTGCATGTGGGGCTGTTATAAAATGTGCAGAAAGATTTATATTTGGGTGGGGTATGTTCAAACTGAAATTTTAAATTACAGTGGAAAAAAAAGCATCCAGTATTTACCCTGCACAGAAACAAAACAACTCTCCCGAATCTAAAGGTGCCCATACACTGTACAATTTCTGGGTGCGATGAGATGTGTGCTCCCACGCACATCCCATCGCACAGCTCAAAAAGTGTGCACATACTTTTTGTACTAGGGGGGTTACTCTGGTTGATTCGCAAGGCTGCGAAATCGCAGCCTTGCAAATCCACCAAACCCCACCCGGCGAATGAACGCCCCCCCCCCCTCGCAGAGCGGGTTTGCCCGCACAGGCTGTGAATGGATGTTTAGCATAATCATCCATTCATATGCCTGCGGGTAACATCCCGCATCTTTCGATGTGCAGGCGCGCAACATCGGACCTCCGTGCGAATGCACGGAGGACCGGAGGAACTTGAATAACCCCCTAGATCTCATCTTATCTCATTTCGTTGCATTGCAAAACAAATGTGATGCGCTACGATCTAGTCCAAATTCCATACAATAATTGTACTGTGTGTGGACACCTTAACTCTCTGCACATGTTAAATTTGCCCCACCTGCAATGCACATGGTTTTGTTCATTTACGAACAAAATGTGCACTGCGATCAGGTCTGAATTAGGCCCTATGTGTCGCTAGGAGGGATTTTTGGCTAGTTTGAGTCCTTGGATTGCTCAGACCACAAGCTAAGTAGACATCAAC
Organism: Crinia signifera; assembly: GCF_055691185.1. Taxonomy (NCBI): domain Eukaryota; kingdom Metazoa; phylum Chordata; class Amphibia; order Anura; family Myobatrachidae; genus Crinia; species Crinia signifera. The sequence goes on along the minus strand of NC_139222.1, from coordinate 129,951,859 downwards.
CAGGCAATCCCAGAGCATTCATAGCAGAAGAACCTGTGTTCTCTTCCTCTCTAGCTCAGCAGCAGAAATAGGGAGGCATGGGGCAGTGAGACCCATGCATATTAATACGTAAGAAGTCCATTATACCTGGGAGAATAAAAAATCGACACTGATGTGTCAGGTAAAATAACATACTGTAAATAGTGTTCATTCTAGCACCGCTATCGTTGAAAACCCATGCAGTTCCTGTTCCCTGCCTGGGGTGTCGCTGTCTGCTGTGGTGCACAGGTCTGGTTTGCATATCAGTGCTGATATACAGACCACACTAAGCTAGAAGCACTGCAGCAGACAGCGACACCCCAGGCAGGGAAGAGGAACTGCATGGGTTTTCATGCATATAACGGTAAGTTCAGCTTTCGTCTCCCCTTTTTCTTTCTTTTTTCCCCACAAACCATCTAACATCTGTTTTGTGGATGTCAGCTTCCTAATACTTTGTGGTTTTTTTTTTTGCTTGGTTTCAAGAAGCAAAAAAATATATTCTCTGTGTGTATATACAGTAGCACTACTCACCCATTTTACCTACCATTATTAATTTTAAGTATTTAGTAATCCATTAATTTCCATAAGTCTGTGCATGTACTTTTTATATTTAATTATAAATGGCATAAGTAAAGCAACATTCCCATGTGTTTATACAATTGCATATTTCTGTAGTTACCGTATATACTCGAGTATAAGTCCACCCGAATATAAACCGAGGCACATAAATTTCCCACAAAAAATGGGAAGACTTATTGACTCCAGTATAAGCCTAGGGTAGAAAATGCACAGGGTCTAGGGCAGGCATTCCCAACCACGGTCCTCAAGGCACACCAACAGTGCAGGTTTTAGTGATATCCAGGCTTCAGCACAGATGGTTTAATCAGAGTCCCTCAGATACTAATTAAGTCACCTGTGCTCAAGCCTGGATATCTACAAAACCTGCACTGTTGTTGTGCCATGAGGACCGTGGTTGGGAATGCCTGGTCTAGGGGCACACTGAGACACACTGTACAGGCAGTGGCGTAGCTAAGTTTTGGGCGCCCCCCCCCCCCCCCCGCCGCCCCACCAGGCACCCCACCACCCATGCAAACCCCCCCCCCCCAATCCCCCGCAGCCTTACCTATTGCGCTGGTCCCGGCGGCTCCGTTCTTCTGCTGAGGACCACCACAAAATGGCCGCCCCCATACAGCAGACAGTTTCAGAGAACAATGTGCTATATGGGGGCGGCCATTTTGTGGTGGTCCTCAGCAGAAGAACGGAGCCGCCGGGACCAGCGAGATAGGTAAGTCTGCGGGGGATTGGGGGGGGTGTAACTATAGCACCGCAGCCAGCGGCGCCACCACATGCACAGCGCCCCCCGCGGTGCTATAGTTACGCCACTGTGTACAGGGTCTAGGGGCTCACTGACACACACACACACTGTACAGGGTCTAGGGGCACACTGACACACACACACACTGACACTGAGGGGAGGTTTAAGTTGTGGGACCCATGGTAGAGGGGTTAACAGTGAGGAGAAAGTGATTGATCCAAAAGATGGCTGCTGTCACTGTGAAGGAAGCAAGTCCTCCACAATGCCTCCCACCTCTCTCCAGTGCCCAGCAGTGTGTACAGGGATCCAGGCACCAGGTAAACCTTAGCAGGGTAGTCAGACCCTCAAGGTCCAGGGTCAGTAGGTGCAGCTCCGGCTGTAAAAGTCCGCGATTTTCGTTATGGAGCCCGATTCCCAGCCTGGCTCCGAAATTTAGGCCCCGGCTTACCAGTCATGGTAGGCCGCAAGCTGAAAAACTGTCCACCGGGTCTGCAATGCACAGCGCTATGCTCAGGGGACATCTGGCTATCCGATGGAGCCCAAACTGAGCAGGTACAGCGCAGTTAGAGGGGAATAGGGCTGTGGGAAGGAGCATTAGGCCTGGATCCACTTCCTCCTTCCTCACAGTCTAAACTACAGTTACCGTATTCAACCTAATATAAGCCGAGGAGGTGCTTTTTCAGCATAAAAAAATGTGCTGAAAAAGTCGGCTTATACTCGAGTATATACGGTATGTCTTTAGACGAGGGCTGCACAAACTTTTCTAGTAAGTTGGCTGCAATGGGAGATGGCCCTTTCTGAAGGGTCTACAATAGAACCTTACTTGTGTTAACGGGATTGCTATGAAATCCCGGCGTGCGGAATCCCGGCGTTCAAAATCCCGACAGGGGGGGGGGGGGCATGGATCGCTCGCCTCGCGGTGGGCCCTGTGCCTCGCTGCGCTCGGCACACTAATTTATTCTCCCTCTATGGGGGTCGTGGACAAGGGATTTCAACTGCATCCCTTTGTGAACATGTAATATACATAATGTTTCCTAATGTAAAAAGCATTGCTGCATTGTTAAAAGGTGTATATGGAGACATGAGTTAGGGTAATGCTGCATATTTCCACCATGTACAGCAACTCCTCCCCCCTGTACTCCCCTGTGCTCCATCCATTTGGCTTCTGCTGCAATAGTGCCATCGAACAGGCAGTCCTGAGACAGAGAATAATTGGGCTTCATGGGACATTAGATTTATTTTAGGACTATTATTTTTTCCCTTCAGACATATAGAGAACTGTGGGATTTGGTGCTTTGAATGCAACCATTTGTCTTAACATTCCAGTCTGGCTTTGCTTATGGGAATAAAGTATACATAAATCTCTAAAGCAGACATTTGCTGTTAGCATGCAATTAAATTACTATGTCATTCCTTTTACTTCTGTTTTTAAGTCCACACTAAATTCATTGCCTGAATATTTCCCTTGTTTTTCGGTAATGCAATATATGCTAACGTCTTATTGATGACCATATAGTTACTTTGGCTAGAAGCTGTGTCCTGGCCAGTCTGTGAGAGTAGAGCATGGAGTGGGAAAGAGATTTGTGCCAATCTTGCATTCTAATGATCATACTATCGAGACCAGAGCTCTGTGGCCACTTCTCTGCAAAGACGCATGTATGGCAGCTCATTTGAGAGAACGCTAGGCTGCTTGTCACAGGCATAGTTTATCGCCCCTATGCATAATTCCTGCCCCTCTTCTGAGTATGAGGTGCATTAAAAAAAGCGGGTCAGATCTAATCCGAGCAAGGGGCTGTAGTAGAGTTTGAGACTTTCATATTGGGGCAGTACAGATGGTGTCATGGTTAGCATTACTGCCTCACAGCACTGAGGTCATGGGTTCAATCCCCACCATGGTTCTAACTGTGTGGAGTTTGTATATTCTCCACGTACTTGCGTGGGTTTAATCCGGGTTTTCCGGTTTCCTCCCACAGTCCAAAATTATACTGGTAGTCTAATTGGCTCCCAACAAAATTAACCCTAGAATGTCTGTGTGCGCGTGTACATGTGGTAGGGAATATAGATTGTAAGCTCCACTGGGGCAGGGACTGATGTGACTGTTCAAATATTGTCTGTAAAAGCGCTGTGGAATATGTGTGCGCTATATAAGAAACTGTCAATAAAATAAAAAATATTTTATATATCCCTATTTTTGATCTCGTATGGTTAGCACAGGACTTGGGACTAGCCTAAATATGAACCTTTGATCTTCTACCTTGAAGCCAATTTCAAAAGGTCCATCAACCTTCACAGCTTTGTGTGCCACACCAATGAAAAGCCCTTAAAATATGCTCTCAAACTTGGGCTGTGTAATGTCTTGACTCTCTTCTCTCCTACTCACAGGACCTCATCTAGCCTCAGCAAATTTTGCTGTAAATTGAAACATTTGGACCTGGCATCATGCACATCCATTACCAACCTTTCCCTCAAGGCTCTCAGGTGAGGGTAATATGTACAATTTACTTGTCTACCAAGAATAGCCTATAGAGGAAGGGACAGATGACTAAAACATTGTACAATAAAAAGCTTAGGACAAAGTGCAGGACAAAAACTAGACATGTTTTATACTGAACATTATGTATCGTACTCTGTTTAAACCGCTTAAAGAATGGTTACATTCTAAATAAATTACAGCAGGCATGTCCAAACCATGTCCCTCCAGTTGTTTTGAAACTACAAGTCCCAGCATGCCTTGCCACGTTTTGCTATTAGGGAATTCTAAAACTATGGCAAGGCATGCTGGGATTTGTAGTTTCACAACAGCTGGAGGGCCATAGTTTGGACATGCCCGAGTTACAGTATGTATTGGTCCCTTTTGCTGTTATATCTAACTTATCTCTGCCCCCTTACACCCTGCATTGGGCAGTCAGAAGCACGCTTCTCCCTATAATAAGGAACACATCTGTGATTGGTCTGTTGAGCATTGGAGTGTACGCTTAACTGAAAAGGATGAAATGCCTGCTCTTTTTCAATTTCTTGTGACTACCCCTTCAGTATAGTGTCAACCTCTTAAGACTACAAGAGGATGGCCAATCCTGCTGACGTGTTACCTTTAAACCATGCATAAAGGATTAAAAAGAGAGGTCAACGGTAGCACAATAATGGGGTGTGGGAAAATTGTATTTATTCTAACTGGGTTTATTTTAGCTTTTTTTTTTTTTTATAAATGAAAGGGTTTCTGATTTAACATCCCATTCTCTATGCATGACAGTGAGGGCTGCCCCCTCCTGGAGCAACTGAACATCTCATGGTGTGATCAGATCAGCAAGGATGGGATCCAGGCTCTGGTAAAGGGCTGTGGGGGTCTGCGATTTCTGTCCCTCAAAGGCTGCACTCAGGTATGCCAGATGTCTTGTACCCTTCGATAGACCATGCATTTCATCCAAGAGCAAAAGTAGGCACTATTATTGTAATTATATAAAGAACGGCAGATGGTAATTTTTTTATTCTACTTTTATGACTTAAGTATGCAGCGTTCTTTGTATAATGTGCAAATTGCGATACTCAAGGCTGTCGTATGTAACTCGGAACTGGCCAAAAATTACGATTGTGACTTTCTTATCAACTTTTTTATTTCTGGAACAGATTTTTTTATTTTAAAACCCTTCCACAAGGTCAAAGCACGCCGAGGTGCAGCTCGCAATAAAAGGGGGGGGGGGGGGTACCTAGGCTTCCTTAAATAATAACTGAAATTAAAAAAAAAAGCGCAGATATCATGTGCAAAAATAAATGATCTAAAAATAAACATGGCATTTATATAATTTAGTATCAATATTAAGGCATATAAGATGTTCAGAAAAACTATGTCAAGAGTGTACGTTAACCGCTCATGCAATCAATATAGCCTTTATAAAAGGAATAAGATGCTCTATAAATACAACCAGAAAAGTTCCACATGAAAAGGAGGGAAAAAATTGCTTAATAGAGGCCGAAATCGGCTCATTCTGAATAGCTGTTTATGGAACCAACTAATTGCTCTTACTACTGCTAACCTTGGTGTCACTTGTTGAATAGTTGCATATATAATTGGACATAACAGAATGTAGTTGTTGATCTGGTGTGAGATGCTATTTTAAAAGGTTTTCCCCACAAAAAAAATTATTGACAGGAAAAATCCTTACAGTACAGATATGTAACGATCAGGGATTACATCAAATTCCATTTAAGACTGTAACATGAAACTATTTAAAAAGTTTGTTATTAATGCCACATTACTACAAAGTTTGGGGACTTATTGACTCAATTAAGCTTTTATAAACATGTTTGTAAACAATTTTACAGGTTTGTTTTTAATCAAGTTTGTTGACCTATGGGGCCTGATTCTCATTCAGACATAAAGTAGCCACAGATGCAGATGGTCACCTCAGCCACAGTTGCTACCATGTACTAATTCAAGTATCCATAAAGCTTCATGCAAATGATCAGACCGCCATCATTTTTAGTCTAGATATTCACACCTACCCCATACTAGGTGCAAAGCTCCACCATAATTAAGTCTCCCTTCTCCATACATATGGCTCAAACTAGGATAGAATGCCTATGACCCTCCCATGGGCATTTCTGGTTGCCTCCTAGAAATAGATTTGGCCATGCATTAAGTGAACCAGCCACTCTAGTTTCCTCCATTGCGGTGCATATTCCTAGTGCAGAGCATGCATAGTCTGCACTGGCTCCTTGCTACAACAGACTGTGCATACACAGCAAAGAGAGTCTGCAATTGGAGCTGTGACGGGCTCAGCATCAGGCCCATAGGAATGTGTGCTATGCTGACCATCATGAGCACTGCTTTCTGGCTAAGCTGTATTGCATTGTGCTTTAAGTCGGCAAACTTTATTGATACCAATTTTGCTGGTTTTTATGATGCACTTCAATATCAGGTAATGGCTACAGTTTATATAAATTGCTATAATACTGGTAGTTTACCGCAACAATTACTTTCAGAATATTCTATGTCTTTAAAGTACAGCAGATTTCGAGCCAGATGCACTAAGCTTCAAAAGTGATAAAATGGAGAGTGATAAACAACCAACCAATCAGCTCCTGCGTGACATTTTTCAAACATAGTCTGTGACATGGCAGGTAGGAGCTGATTGGTGCATCTGGCTCTTCCTCCTTTTATAGTTGCCATTTCATGTTTTATGAGTGATACTTAATCCCCACACCTGCATATTTACTATTCATCTTAGATGATTAAAGGTACATATTTGGGTTTGGATATAGATAGTTGGATAATGTGAATGTTTTTCATTGTTTTGTGTTTACTTACTCTCTAATTCACCCCTTGGAACACATGTTGAAATTGTGTTGTCCTAGAAGTGTAAATGCATAATTGCAAAGTTTACACTGTATGTACAGGATTGTCACATCCATAGAGCAGAGAAGTGTTCTAGAACTGTAAAAAATGTGCTGCAAGTCCCTGAAGGTACGAAGCCCAGGGCTTCCTACTGGATAAGGTAGAGGACGACTCTAATCTACTCATTTGTTAACTACAGTGTGTCTGGGGCTTTTTCTTGGTTTTTATGAAAGCATGCTCTACTGCAAGGTGTCCTCCTACACCTATCCCCAGTACACTATGTACGACGCAAGGCACCCAGAGCGACTTAGCTGCTTTCAGAGGAGCAATGTAGCATATTTTTGTAGCAGATCGAGCACAACACAACATGATGTATGAAAACGCTTTGTCGCAGCACTTTGTATACAAATTCAGACCCTGTCCCAGACCGATGAACAAATGTTGCACTTCAGATTGATCAGTGTAATCTAGTAGTTGCCCATTACAGTTGTTGTGTTGTATTTAAAAAAGATTCTTGCTGTGGCCAAGCTGCTTGTTACCTGGCATGCCAAAAGTGGCGGTCTTGGTGCTACAGAAGCTGCAAGGTATGAGGACACATCTCCTTAGCACTTCTCTCCAAGGGCACTAGTCTGATAACACTAAACACCTAGTTTGTTACCATTATTCCGTTAAATCCGTAATTACTCCCTGCTCCTCTCCTTTCCTGAAGCCTGTAGACTCTGCATAAATGCGGGAAGCCATTTAAGTGTATGAAGAACACTAATGCAGGAAGCAGTATCTAGCCCCCCCCCCCCTCCCATATGCTAGATATGGGGAGCATTGTTGTTTAATAAGAAATTATATTTAAAGTTGAGGAAACAATATATTTAATCTTATAGAAAAGCATATGTGCCAGGTTTTTGACTTTCTTCTGTAGCAGTGGGTGTACAATCAGTTGTTGACACAGAAATCCCAACAACCTATAAGATTCTTTAATACAAAAAATAGGTTAAAATAAAACAAATGATCAAATGTTAGCTAAGCCTTGATTGGCAATGTACAAGTAGAAGCACTCAGGCTGCCAGTGCCTTGTAAAACACCTGTGAGTGTGGGGGCATGGTAACCATCTTCCCTGTAAGGCTCTGCATACATGTATGATTCACCATCTGTCTCTCTTTCCTCTCTAGCTGGAAGATGAGGCTCTTAAGTATATTGGATCACACTGTCCAGAGCTTGTCACATTAAATCTACAGGCTTGTTCAGTAAGTGGACTCGCCACGGTGATGTGGTGTGGTGTGTGTTGTGTGTACCTGCTACATAGCACATTTGCTGGCATGTGTCTTCATGACAAGTGTTTGTTTTGTGTTGGTGAAATGCAACTAATCTTGTAAAGAGACAAGTGGAGCGGCTGCCCAGATTCTAGCGATCCCGTATCTGGTATACAGTATTCTAGAAAATGGTAACATAAATGTGATCCACCTATCTTCTTTAAAAGGTTTAATCAATCTCCCCTTTAATCTCCTAAACTCTCTACAATCACTGTTTCATAGAGAATCCTCATACAAGGCTTCTCCATATCTGCAACACATGCTGATTTTTATATGCTAATGTGATATTTATGACCAGAATGACCGCTATGTGGGATGTCTTGGGGCAGACAATCTGTCTGATCAAATGCCAAACACAAAGTCTTGACAGTAAATCTTTGTGGTATCATTAGTCTACCCAATATTCATTCTTCTGCCACTCCCACTGAATATCTGGATTTGCTTCTCTGGACCTAAAACGACCAGATAAAAGTAGCTACTAATCCATGCTTTTGGGTCACTCAATCCAGTGTATTTAATGTCCTCACATGTGTGTGGCTAATCTACATACAGGTCTACTTTTGGATGTGTTCCTATCATGTTACCAACCCCCATATGTAGCAAATAGGGGCACATTTGTGGTATGTCTTTCTTTATGGAGTACTTCTATCATTAAGCTTTGTGTGATCAGCTCTCAGATCCAGATAGCTGGTTCCGTGTGTACTGACCTTCCAGACCCCTCTTCTTCTATTTGCTACATCTTGAGGTAATTGACATAGCTGGGACATGTCCGCAAATTAACTCTGTGTTTCAGAGCCTATTCATCTCATTGTTGTAATCTGATTTTTGACAACTTCTGCTAATTTACCTTCATGCTTTGCTTTGCCGCCTCCTAATTGCATTCTAGACTTTCTGTTAAACCTTGCCCACATTATTCCCCAACCCACCCATCGCATTGTGTTGTATTCATATACTGTCTCTGCCCCTCACCTATGCCATAGCCTAGGTGGCATTACTTTCAGCCTATGTCCCAGCTCTCACTGCCTCTGTCCCAGCAGCAAATAACAGATGATGGACTCATCACGATATGCCGTGGATGTCACAAGCTACAATCACTTTGCGCCTCCGGCTGCTCCAATATCACAGACTCCATTCTTAATGCACTGGGACAGAACTGCCCCCAGCTCAGGTAAGAGCAAGGTTGCATTATATGATATGCAAAGAATAGATTAAAACATTGGGGCAGATGTATTAAGCCTTAACAAGAGATAAATACAAGGGTGATAAAGAGAGATAAACGTCCAGCCAATCACCTGCTAACTGCCATGTTACAGGCTGTGTTTGAAAAAAGTCAGTATGGAGCTGATTGGCTGGACATTTCTCTCTCTCTCTTTTTCACCAATGCATTTATCTCTTGTTAAGGCTTAATACGTCTGCCCCAGTGTTTTAGTCTATTCTTTGCATAAAAACTGAAAGATATAGGCCATTTTGGTACTTGTGTATTATCACTGCGCCAGTTATGTAGTCAGCATAGTGTCCCTGTCAGAATCAGGGTAGTGTTCCCGCGGCCCGCTTAGTTAGCCTAGTCAGCGTCCCTATCCGTATCAGTGTGGTGTTCCCATAGTCAGTACGTTCGCGGCTAGTTAGAGCTTATGTAGTTAGCATGGTCATTCAGCATTGTAAACACCCTAACTATCCACGCTAGACCGAAGCGTGGCGAGCGAACGTGGTACACATCCTCCCGACCTGTTCATACCCCCACTATCCACGTTGGCGTGGATTTTATAAAGTGTGGGGAGCGCAGCGTGCCACCGAGCCCGAAGCGTGGCGCGCACACACGTAAAACAAGCATGGGGAGCGGACGCATATTACTTGCCGTGTATTCAGCGTCCCCTCACAGGACTGCCTGTGCTCGCCATGCTTCGGTCTCGGTGATTTGCGCACTTTAGACAATCAACTCCACGCTGATGTGGACAGTGGGGGTATGAACAGGTCGTACCTCTCACTTCTGGCTGGCGTGGATAGTGGGGGTTTGAAATGGAGGCATTTGCCAGTATGTAACATGGAGCACTGGCAAATGCATCCTTTTATTGTGCATGAAACCCACTTGCGCACTGTACCGCCCTTTGTGCACGAAATGCACATGCTACCGAACCCCTAACCCTGTCCGTCTCCCTGAAGCCGGCACCTGCAGGATTGACGTACCCTGCCTCAAGAATTACTGAGACGCACAAGCATCCGAGACACTTATACATCTCAGGCAGATGGAACTCCTCTCCACCAACGCCGGCATCCACCAGTGCAGGGGTTACCGGCGCTGTGTGAGAGGCGCTCACTAGGCTTGCCAGGGATGCCGGGGACAGTACGGTGACTTTGCTGCCTGACTGGATGACTACGCTGGGCTGCCGCTGGGTCACTACACTTGTTACTTTACACTACACTTGCTACGCAGCCTTACTACGACTACGTTGGCTGACTCTGACTACGTAGCCTTTGAACTACGCCAACTACGTTGTGCACGCCGTCGCCGTGATAATGCACAAGTACCGCCATTTATAAATATGTATTTACAGGACATGTTAAATTTGACACACAGAAGCTATTCTGTGATTGGCCATTTTATTATCCTGATATCTTCCCCTTCAATGAAAAAACAAAAGTGCAGGCCAAGTAACAAGGCCAAATGGTCCTAAAGGGCAGAGAGCAGAAAAAGTTACTGTGCTCAGTACATTGCTTCATTCAATCCTCACTACTTAAGGTGCCCATACACAAAATGTTTTCCCTGTATGATGTGCGCTCCCATGCAAATCGCATCGCACAGCACAAAAAGTATGTGCAGCCCGTTCTTTTTGTACTTGATCATATTGCATCTACTACAAAAACCATGCTGCTGTAGCACATCACATGCTTTTTGTACTAGATGCGATGCAACCCAGTACAAAACGTATGGAGAACGTTGCTCCGTGTATGGGCACCTTTAGGACTTTGGCCTGAGAGTATTTTTGAACTTTGAGATCACTTTATTTAGTTTAACAGTCACTCCTTTAACCTTTTACTAAACTTATTCACCAAGACCTTCATGTCTCCCAAAAGAGCGGCTTGCTTTTATTGCTTTTCTTTTTTTGTTGTATCATCCCTATGCTGCTGTGTGGAGCCAATGCACAGAGCTGAACTGATCTGTATTTTATCCAATTGCTACCAAAAAATATAATGTTTTTTGTGAAAAACACAACCCATTATGTAGAACTGGATAAGGACATAGATAAATCAAGATAATAAAATGTCTCTCTGGTGAAAAACTCTTAAAATATGAGACTGAAATGGTATTATTCAAATTAGAAGACCCATCTGACTGATCACTTACCTTAAGCTGGGTATACAACAGATGACTTGGAAACTGTATGATCTCATTAACAAATTCCAACCTACTCCCCGGAGCTCAGGGACAAACCATCTAGTGCATACACACTGTGGAATCTTCCAAAAGATCTGTGGCCACCTCTAGGAGTATTTGCGGTCATTAACTATATTTACATATCTTCCTGTATGTTCAAAAGATCAGCACATGTGCTCAATGACCGTCAGGAGCACTTCTCATCAGCTGAATAGTATTGGCACACCAGATGATTTTTTTCAAACGATTTGGCTAATTTTGACCACTCAGAATATCAAATCATCTAGTATGTATCATAAGATTGACAGAGTAAAGGCCCCCATACACTTGTGCCATTTGGTCCTTTTCTACATGATTTCAGTGCATCGGGATGATAAATTGTGTTAAGCGTCAAACTGTATGTTATTTACTTATGATTCCAATCCAATGCACGGTCCCATGCGAATCAGATTGGTGGCCAGATTCTCTAAGCTTCAAGAAGTGATAAAATGGAGAATGATAAACAGCCAGCCAATCTGATTGGCTGGCTGTTTATAACTCTCCATTTTATCACTTTTGAAGTTTAGAGAATCTGGCCTTGGATCTGGAAATCTGCACCAAAGATAGATCATATCCCTGGGTGGTGAATGGGAACGCCTGCGATATATTTTATGTAGAATGACCACATATGATGCGATCTAGCTGCTGGGGAGCTGTTGAGTCAGTTGCCAAGGTTACGAGACTGAATGGGATACCTCGGCCTAGTGTATGGGAGCCTTAAGTGTAGTGATCAGTAAAGAAGTTTATCCCATGTAAACTTTTAATTATTTGTTAGGCAATTACTGGAGATGACTTTTGTAAGGATAATTAATTACCTTGATTTTATAGGAGTGTTTCATTATAAATTTAAATCACGTCCCTGTGTGATCTATTGAATCTGTTTCATGCAGAATACTTGAAGTAGCTCGATGTTCACAGCTGACAGATCTGGGATTCACCACTCTGGCGAAAGTAAGGCTGATCGGATTTCTGTGTTGTCTGTGTATTTTGTATTTATGGTTTTCAGAGATCAAAATCCATCTTGCCTATCTCTGTGATTGAAGCCATTATCAGAGGACTGGCCTTGTGGAATTTGGGAGGTTAGCCTGAAGTGGAGTTTTGCAGAGATTAACTTTAAATGTAGAGATAAGCTTCAGTGATTAATGTGAAGGACAGTGCTGAACAATGTCAAATATAAAAGATGTCCACAAATATTTGGCTATGCAAATTAGTGGGTGTGGCTCTATTTAGGTGTGATTCTGCAATTTTCTTCAGTAGTAAATTATTTCTTTTTATTCTGTTTTACTTTATTTTCCTGGCAAAATATTTTTTTTTTTTTTTTTACACACCCCATGTGTATGAGTTAGTTACAAGAATCTTAGCCAATATAAGAACTGAGAAATACCCATGTAGTCTATGACTGATATCTTTCCCCCAAAAAAGCTCAGATATAGAGGTTTTTATGATTGAATTAGATTAAGAAAACTTATTTAAAGTATATCCAATAAGATTTTATGTAAAAACAAACAATAAAAAAAAAAATACTCAGGACACCGGCAAAAACATTGGTGAACGGAACATCTCACTGCAGCTTCCCAGGGTTCAGATTGAAAAGGTAAGGGACTGCTTTATTTGCATTTCCTCAGCCGCCAGCTGGGAGGTGCTGCTGGGATGACTGATCCGCACCGTGGCAAGCACTGGTGGGAGTGGGAGGCAGGAAGCTTAGGAACCAGAGGTCTCTCGGAGAGTGGCAGCTAAAGGGAGTTTCTCTTCCGGCAGCTGCACAGTGTTTTTTTTTTGTAAGGTAATTTCATATGTGACAATGTCGGGCAAAGACCAGCCTGTTGTGGTTGCAGCTGATGTGACCATGTCAGGCAAGTGGTTAATAGGGACATGTGCTCATCAGCTATAAAAAAAAAAAAAAAAAGCTTTTTTTGTCAAATCTGTTTAACTAGTAAGGACCTGTCATTTAAGTGTAGTTTTATAGGCAATGGCAAACCCAAACTGGCCTTTAATAAAGCAAGAATGCCGTGTTTTAATGTCATATGTGTGACAATCAAAGGCTTAATTACCATAGGTGCAAGGGGTGCAACTGCTATAGGGCCCAGAGCTGAAGGGGGCCCATCTTTACCGTCTAAAGTATATGTGCTATATTAATTTATTACCAACCATTGCTAAATAGGGGGCCCATACAAACTTTTGTAATGGGGCCTACGAAGGTCTAGTTACACCTCTGGTGACAATAGTTATTAGAATACTTGCTCTCTCATTGCCTTCACATTATGAACTTTTTATCATTGTTGCTGCCATATTTCTAGTCTTATCTCGTTAATTTTTCTTTTAGAATTGCCATGAGTTGGAGAAGATGGATCTAGAGGAATGTGTACAGGTGAGCAGTGTTTTCTTTACTAAAGATAAAGGGGATCGGTTGAAGACTTGCGCATACTGGGTGGAGGTCCTGTGGAGATGCTCTGCTCTCACCACTGTACTCCCTGTTCTGTTGTAGATTACAGACAGCACCCTCATCCAGCTCTCAATACACTGTCCAAGGCTGCAGGTGCTGGTGAGTATCAGAAAATGCCATATGTTATCAAAGGATAGGGTATAAAAGGGACCTTAGTTGTCTGTTCTTTAAAATTATGACTGACCTATTAGATAAAAGTATACAATGAATTTATTTAAGCGGATACCTAATAATATAGCATGTAAAATTGCAGAATTTTCACGGAATAAATGAATCACACTAAAATCGGATGGTAATGGAGGGGGGGACACAGAATTTTTTTTTTTTTACTAAAGCACATCACGACCACTTATATTGTATATATTATATATGTATGTTATTCTGATGACCGGGACAGTGATCCCTGAAACGCTAATGGACCTTGTTCAGATCTGATTGCAGAGAGTTAAATTTGTGTGATTTTTATTTTTACACTGCAATTTAGATTTCAGTTTCAACACACCCCACCCAAATTTAACTCTGCACATGTTACATCTGCCCCACCTGCAGGGCACATGGTTTTGCCCATTTTGAGAACAAATTTGTACTGCAATCAGATCTGAATAAGGGCCTATATTGTAAACTATTATTGCTAGTTCTCTTAATGGACATTCTTAGTCATTTGGACATAACGGGTGAGATGTAATGGGTACAAATCCCCGCCTGAGATTTATAAAATTGCAACCTATTACAATTTACCTATTTTGTTTTTTTGTCACAGCAAAACGTGTGATTTTTTTTATTATTTTTTTTTACCACAAATTGCACGTAACTAAATGTGCGATTTTAAATAAATGTACAAATTTGACCCACAATTGCACCATATTACATTTTGCCCAAAGTGTGATTGTTCATTGATGTATTAATTTTGGTTGAAAACTTAAGCTTTAGTGATGAATGTCTGGATGAAATAGATTAAGTGGTTTACTGGAGTTCTTTTGGAACCCTGTTTTTCTTATATTAGCCACAGAACTAGAATGAGTAACACGTCGTGGTATAGTGGACTAGCATCAAGTTACAATGCAGATAACTTTTTTCAAGTTGAATTAAATATTTATTGTGTGAAAATAGACCACAGCGCACAGGAGTGTAAGAATATATACAGACTATACATTAGACAGATGATGGACCTAACAATCTCCCTAATCCCTGGCCAGCAAGGGACTGAATTTGAGGCCTTCTATAGGTACACATGTCCCATGTGAAAAGTGTGTACATAGCCAATGATAAATGATCTGTTAAGGATCAACACTGCACATGTGCAGATCAGTGGGTGTGATGTAGGTTATGGTGTCCCCTAAGCTGCAACATGATTGACCTACTATGGTTCTTTGTTGCGGCAATGGTGAGTGCTTTAGAAAACAGGGACGAGTGCCCCATTTTATAGGCCTGTCGTGGCCTGTGTATTCAGATACAGATTTTCTGACCTCTGCTGCGTAAAAACTTCAGCTGTCTTTAGTAACATTAAGGTTACTCACATGGTCGATGGCCGGCCAGATTATCCGAAGCTGACCGGATGCATCTGGTTTCAGAAGACACCTCCTGCAGCATTAGCATGTCTTCCCGCAGCAGCTGTATCCACATTTGAACCTGGCCTTATATCATGAGTCTTAAATGTGTGACCCACGCCACACATTAAATTGATAGTTGGCCAACCGGGTGGCAATT
Organism: Crinia signifera; assembly: GCF_055691185.1. Taxonomy (NCBI): domain Eukaryota; kingdom Metazoa; phylum Chordata; class Amphibia; order Anura; family Myobatrachidae; genus Crinia; species Crinia signifera. The sequence goes on along the minus strand of NC_139222.1, from coordinate 129,936,325 downwards.
AAAAGAAGCAATATATTTATAGATATACTATATTTGCATTTAGATTTCTACAAATCCATTTACAAGGTATCTCAACAATCTTCTGAAATCATGGTATTAATATGGAGTTGGTCCCCCTTTTGGTGCTATAACAACCTCCACAAATCTGGGAAGTGTCTCTGTACAAATTTCATCAGCTGCGGCTTTAGCATATATCTGCCGTAGTACTACAGCCTTCATTGCAAAGATCCTGTACACTGTCCATGCTATAATAAGCACAGTTTTGATCATAGATGACCATCTGTGATTGCTCTATGTAGTTCTGTTTATGATCATCAGTGTCTGCTTTTGTAACTTCTTGTCAGCAAGGGGAGGATAAGAATTAGCGCCCAAGAATGGTGCAGTCAGTGCAGTATCCGGATATGTCCCGTTTCTCATAAGGTTTTTAGAGTGGTAGTGAACATTTTGCATGTTGAGTGGTACTGTAGCTGTACCAGGGTCCCCAAGCTTTTCGGTCAGTTGTTTTTTAGGCTTGTGATCTGTTCCACATTTTACTTCTAGACATTATACAATAACCGTTAAGAGACATGGGCATGTGAATGGCAGAGTGTGATTACAGTCCATAAATGCTTCTCTATGCACACAGAGTCTATCCCACTGCGAGTTAATTACAGATGATGGAATCCGCCACTTGGGTAATGGTGCTTGTGCCCACGATCGGTTGGAGGTCATTGAGTTAGATAATTGTCCTCTAATTACTGATGCATCCCTGGAACACCTCAAAAGCTGCCAGAGCCTGGAACGTATTGAACTGTATGACTGCCAACAAATCACAAGAGCTGGCATCAAGCGGCTTCGGGTGAGAATAAATCTTTTTATTTTTCTTTGTAAGAAGGGTTAGAGGGAAATGTCTGATTCTACAAGTCTGCAAAGTGATATGTTAATCATGTACCTTCTATCCCACCTTTTTCCTTTTTCAGACACATCTCCCTAACATAAAGGTCCACGCCTACTTTGCTCCAGTCACACCTCCTCCTTCAGTTGGGGGAAGCAGGCAACGGTTCTGCAGATGCTGTGCCATCCTATGAGAAGAGATGCACCCTGGGGCTCCCTTCACCACTCCTGTGTGGGTTTCCCAGTGGACTCATTCACAAGAAAATGCGCCAGCTTACTGTGGTAGTGGTGAGGGGAGAGGGACTTCCCGCCTGTATGTAAGAACACACACGGCCACCACAGTCATGTTTTGGAACCCACATCATTTTTTTTTCTTTTTGTTACGTTATCAATACTGTTGGAAAATTTAATATTGGAAGGGGAGCAGAAAGATAATGACCCTCTAGAAGCTCATCCCACAGCATAGGAAGGGATGAATTTAAAATGCTGCTCTTTGAACATGTGTCCCTTACGTATCTGCCCTCCAGTTTCTCTATAATTGGAGAACACCTGCAAAGGAGGCATGGTGTCCATCTTTATGATGTGGGATGGAGTATTGCCTCTGTTTGGGTAGGGCACGGTTATCCCTTGCTGCGGTTCCAGAGGAGAATATGTGGATACAGAAGCGATGAATACTGTTCAATTCAAGGACCTAAATATGTACCTGCTCCAGTACTGATTTCCACATCTATCCCTAGGGCTGCGACAGGGAAGCAGCAACAGGGACCTTCCTCGCGGGTCGTACGTTTTAGACTTTGAATCGTCGTAATGAATTCCCCAACAATGAGATGGGAAAAAGTTACAAAAATGAATTATATATTATATAAATATATATATATATAGACTTTGTACAATATAATTTTAATTATATTACGGTGTGCTCCCTCCTCACACTCGCGTGGATGTGATAATGATGCCAATTACAGAAGTAAAAATGGAAAAAGAGTTGAACCACATGAAGTTCAGTTTCTAAGGAATTCCAGATCTGACAGTGGCTGTTATGTGCGGAGTGTGAGTCCTTTTATGTCTGTGGTTTGTCACTCCCTATCCTAGTTGTACATGGCTGTCTGTGTGTGTTTTGTGTCAGCGCTATGTAGTATTTTGCACATCTTTGGTTGGTCAGTGGGTCTTTTTGTTTTGATCAAAATTAATTTTTATGGTTTTGTTTAATATATTTTTTAAAGAGCACAAAATACTTGTGTACCCAATGATCTGTGGGCAGAAAAATGCCAAAAACATTGTGCCATTTCTCAAATGTAGTGGCTATATAGACTATATCAGGGTGGAGGGGACGGTTTTGTGGGCTCCAGTAGTATGCAGCCTATGAATTGGCTGAACTGCCTGACTAGCACACATGAGACCTATCCTCTGTCAGTGCTGTACTAGTTCCTGGTGACTGATTCATAAGCTACATGCTCATGAGTTTGTTAGCATAAAACTATGGATGCATCCACTGTATGTAGATGCCTGGTCTACTTTAGATGCCGTATTGTCCCTAAAATTGTTAAGAGAATCTTTCCATCTTTATGAAGTGCCTTGTATATTTGATAAAAAAAAAAAAATGAAGACCAATATCTATGCTACCTTCTGGAAGACAGTGTAGAAAGAATGTGTACACGCTATGTAAATGCCTTCTCTCTGCTTCTACACAAAATGTTGCACAGCTGGGAATGGCCATCCAGGCAATCTGGACCATTGCATGCAGGTAAAGTGACCAATGTATGCATTAAAAGAAAATGTCTCCTACTTACTTATGGACCAACTTCAGTGAAAATAAAATTACTTGACCATCTATAATAAACAAAACTTCTCCCCCTCTCCACATTGCTTAAAGATGTAGCCAGGGGCATAACTAGGATTGTGTGAGCGGAACCAACAGAAAGTGCAGGATCCTGGGGGTAGTACCATCACTGCTCCATGACTCTGGATTCTGGCCCTACCCCTGCAGCCATTACCGCTATCCTTTGGACACTATGCACGCACTCTGGAGTCTGTACAGCCACTCACAGTGTAATGCTGCATTTCATAATGCCAGCAGCCTCGGTACCTCTGCAAGCTGTCATGCACTCAGGGAGTAAGGTAGCACTGGGCGCACTGCACTACTTTTATGCTGCTGGATTAAGCTGAAGTAATCTTACATTTAAAGGTGGCCATACATGCTGCGATGTACATACTTTTTGTACTGCCCTCGGATCGCATGCAAAACGTGTGCCGTGTGATGTGATCGAGCCCATAACTCGCAGCATGGATGGGCACCTTTTAGGCTTACCTTACTATCCCTTTAATCCTACAGCTTCTGTAGCTGGCTGATTTCAAGCCTGCATTTCCCCTGGTTTTAATCAGCCACAGAACCTGTGTAATACGGGAGCATCACGGTTTAAAAGGGATAGTAGTGTATTCTGGCCCTCCAGCTGTTGTAAAACTACACATCCCAGCATGCATTGCCATAGTTTATGTATTCTCTAATAGCAAAACTGTGGCAAGGCATGGTGGGACTTAACTTGTCCTATCATGTTAAACATAGCTTTGTCATTCTCATCATGCACCAAATGAGCAAGTTGTCCTATTTCATTTTTCTGGTTGTTAATATTCCTTTTTTAAATAAAGTGCCTGTTCCAACATGGTATTTTAGCACTGTTCAGACAGGTTGGGAATTGCATATGACAGCCAATCAGATTCTACCTATCATTTTATTTAATTAAATTATTTATTACCAGCTTCTCTGCTTGTACTCTTTGGAACAAGATTTGATACATGAATCATCTCGCTCCTAATGGTTTTATGGAATAACCATTGAACTCTGCTTGGGTATAACACAACTCAGGCTTGTGACCTTACGAAATCCCAGCCCAAATGACTGAACATTGGGGTAATAAATGCAGGAAGGGCTGGTTATTATTGACAATCGGGAAGCTGGGTTCCCAAAAAAAAAAGTAAGTCGGATATCTCATTGTGTTGGATAAATTGTATTGTAAGACTCTGTTTTTTATTTATGAACAAAAAAAATTCATGGTTTTTCTCCTTGAAAACTGTTCACATTCTCATAGTAGAGGGGGCTGTGTGTGTGCTTCTTTGCAGTATAGATACTCACTAATCCATGCATAGAAGCAAAAGGCTATAAATGTGACAATGTATTTACGCTCCTATGTAGAATGATACTGTATGGCAAAGATGATTTATGAATTTGGTGTATGTGTGATACGATATTCTTATTTTCCCCCCTTTCCCTTCCTTCCGACAAAGAACTTTTAATTTGTGTCTTTTCTATACTGTTCTGAGATACATGGTAAGCACATCTTGAAGACTCACTTATAGCTGACAAACAAGCAACAATTTATACTGCTAGTTTGGGTATCTTAGATTAGTTGGCCGCAGCACAATGTGGGGGAGGCTAAAACTATCAGGAATTGCTATAAACCAGATTGGGACAGTTGGAACACGTGATTGTTTATATGATTTGTTTATATTTTCATAGACCACATGTTCTGGAGTATGTTCTGTGTGCCTCTTGGTATAGTAAGTATCTATAGAGAATGCTGCTGTGGTATTTATAAATGTTCTTATGATGTAGTGCTCTCCCCACACTACAGAGCCGATTCAGAACCAATCAAAAGGGCTGTGTATTTGCAGCCAGTCAGATCAGTGGTGTAAGTTCGTACCAGTTGACAGCGGCAAGATATATATTGGTGTCCCCCGCCCACAGACACACACACATACACAACACAATAAAACCTTATATAAAATATATATTTATATAGATAGATAACACATATATTTCTCAAAACTCAGCCACAGAATCAATATCGTTGGCTTTTAAATAACTGATTTATTCTTGTATGGGGAGGAGAGGTGCCCCCTTGGGAGCAGAAGCCAGGCGGCAGATGACTCCATTACCTCCCAGAGTTCTGCCTCTGAGTCAGATAGTCCAACAACAGCAGACGTTCCCCGGCTGTCGGGAGACCCGCTGATGTCCTCCGTGGCCTCCTTCTCCCAGCTGCCTTCACAGCACCAGTGAGTCCTGGCTCACTCAGTGCTGTGAGCAGGGGGAAATCATGTGTGCACAGCTGCATATGCGTGCACAGGGGTGGGGGCGTGTGTTCGGCGGCTACCTGCTTGCTGGACTCCGAACATTCGCAGCCCAGCCAGCAGGTCTGAATTGGGCTCAATATTTCTTGGTAGATCAAACCAGAAAAACATCTCTTTCAGCTGGCACTGTGGTGTGGCCAGAAGTCATGCAGGACTGAAGGAAACCTCAGCACAGTGCTGCTTATTTGCCGCAACAGAGATGCTCTCAACTCTGGCCCACACTGCCACTAGAGGCAAGTCTCCCCCTTTTCTACCTGTGCCCACCAAGATAGTACGTGAGATGCTGGCTGGGAGGAAGTCTGGTCACAATTCATACTCCTGCACACATCACCTGGTTTGCTTGCATGCAAACATACACCCAGTTCATGGTCCCCCGCAGGGCCGGTGCTAGGGAGTTTGGCGCCCTCCTGCAAACTATAAATTTGCGCCCACCCAAGCTTTACAAAGGGACAGCGCATACCAAAAGGAAAATGTGTGATCTCACAAGGGGAATGGCCACACAATAGTTCTCCCACTCCAAATTACACCACATAGTAGCACAATATTATTCACCTTACACAGCTGTAACTAGCCATTTTGGTGCCATGAGTTAAAAAAGAGGCAGAGTTTGTGCCGTAGGAGCATACACAAATGTAGGAGTGTGGATTCATGGGGAAAGGGCATGGTCACATAAAAATACCAATTACACCGTAATTCCCATAACACATTATGCTTCACACCTCAGTGCCCATTACACATTATGCCACACATCATAATGCCCCTTACACAATATGCAGCACACCATAATGCCCATTACAAATTATGCCACACACCGTAATTCCCCTTACAAAATATGCCATGCACCATAATGCCCATATGACATTGACACACATTATGCCACACATAATTCCTCGATTTACTCCTAGATATGCCCACATTTGAAGGGATGCTTATTCACATAACACCCACATCAGTTGCCAAAAGTAGTTGCTCTGCTTATACATAGTGCTCACACCAGTTGCCGACATTAGTAGCACTGTGTAACCATATGCCCACACCAGATGCCGACATTAGTAGCACTGTGTAACCATATGCCCACACCAGTTGCCAACAGCAGTAGCGCTGCCTATACACGTGACCACACCAGTTGCCGACATTAGTAGCGCTGCCTATACATAATGCCCACACCAGTTGTCGACCGTAGTAGCGCTGCCTATACATAACGCCCACACCAGTTGCCGACAGTAGTAGCGCTGCCTATACATGTGCCTACACCAGTTGCCGACATTAGTAGTGCTGCCTATACATAATGCCCACACCAGTTGCCGACAGTAGTAGCACTGCCTATACATAACGCCCACACCAGTTGCTGACATTAGTAGCGCTGACTATACATGTGCCCACACCAGTTGCCGAAATTAGTTGCACTGCCTACCTGCTTTGCATCCTCTGCTGAGCGGGTAGCGCCGGCCCTGGTCCCCCGTCCCAGTTAATGAAACACAACACACACACTGACCTAATTAAAAAAAACTTGAGAAAATTATGGGGTGGCTAAATGTCTAAACACATACTCAACCTATTTTTATTCATCCCTGATAGTATTCCCAACAGGTCTTCATTATCCAGAAAATGTGACATGATTGGTGGTAGGTGAGGACAGGAGGTGAGAACCACTGATATTATGAATGCTTGCTCATGGTAAGCCTGTTTTCTCTTAAGGTTTAAATTTTTATCAAAGGTGCACTTTACTGCACTTTATCACATATGAAATCTGTGCAGCATACTATGGACGTTAAAAATACAGTAATAGTAAATTAATTCTGTGCTAAACATTATTATAATTTTTTTTTTTTTAAAGAGAACTCTCATTTTTAATATCCATTTTTAAGATGAAGATTTAAATCTGAATGTTACCCTTTCCTCAGCAGCTCTTTGTAGAGAGAAGAAACAAGTTTATTTCTTGACATTCATAGGAAACGATAAAATGCTCTCCTTGGAGTTGATTTGTATCTTAAAGGCCCATACACGAAGCAGATCAGTTTACTCGTTCGAGCTGCTTACACCCAGTGTGTACGGGGCAACGATGAGCATTAATGCGCGGAAGATGAGCAGTTTGTGGGCGGCTTTCCTTAGCGTCCTGCTTTGGAAAGTCATCCATTCCTGGTAAAATCGCTAAAGGGGTGGAAAACGCTCAGTGTATATGCACTGAGCGTTTTTCAGCCTAGGAATTTTTCCCCTAAAATCTGTCAGGATACACGCTGGGCAAAAGCACCCAGTGTGTATGGACTTTTAAGAGTAGAGGTTCCCAAAAGGGGTTGGGATCCTTTGGTCTACAGCAAGTTGGTAGACGGTCATTAGGTCAACATGGGTTTAGGTCGACACAAGCATTCGGTTGACGGTGTCTAGGTTGACAGTCAAAAAGTCGACATGGGGTTTTTCACTGTTTTTTACCCAAATGGCAACAAAGTCGAAATGGACACAGTTTCCAGTGCACCTCATCCCCTCGCTCGCAATGATTCAGGCACGGTGCCTCACTGCGCTCGCCACACTATTTTATTCTTCCACCACTCCATAGTGGATGGTAGGTCATGAAATACCGCCTGTCGGCTGGAAAAAAAACAGTGAAAAACCCCATGTCGACCTTTTGACTGTGGACCTAATGCTTGTGTTGACCTAATGACTTGTCGACTTTGACCCATGTCGACCTAATGATTGTCGACCAACTTGCTGTTCCTCAAGGCAACTTGCATTCCTCAAGGCATCCCAACAGTCCAGGTTTTAAGTATATTCATGGCTCCGCACAGATTATTTAGTTAATAAATAAGTCTCCTGTGGCCAAGCACAGATATACTTAAAATCTGGACTGTTGGGGTGCATTGAGGAGTGCATTTGATTACCTCGGCCCTTAGAACATAACTTGCATAGTGCCAGTTAATGTTATAATGCAGCTTCTACCTTCACCAAAAAACTAGTACTTGCTGAGTGTCATGTATTTGCTTCTTCATAACATGGATTTGCAACTTTTTTAACGGTTTTATTTTTCTTCTTCTTGCCTTTTGATTTCCTGTTCTACACAGTTGCTGTACATTAGCTGAAGTTATGTACAGTATATGCCCTGTACGTGGTATGTTTTTTAAATGTAGAATATGGGGAATTTTATTTTTGTCTTTTGTGGTCTAAAAGAAATCCGAGTTGCATAGTAACTAAAGAGGTTGTCATCCATACCAGGCTGTCTGATGCTGAAACTGCAAATGTTCAACAATCTGGCATCTGCAATTAAGATGATTTCTTTGTTACTGTATTGAATGCATTTGCACAATTGTCCCATACACTCTAAATACCATCAATTTTTGTCAGCTCAGTAACTTCCCAATTAATGTGCAGCAGTGCATATTGTAAGCACTGAACAAGCCGTGTCCTCTTCTGTGTTACACCCCAGCAGACTTTTGCAGCACCTTTCTAATGGTAATAGAGAAGATGATTGTCTGTCTACCCAACAATGGGGAATGCACATTTACAAGTAATTGACGGGTGATCTTCCTTTTATGGCCCGGGCCTGCTAGGCACAGTTCATCTTCAGGATTACCGGTACTTAAATTGCAGTCTTCATTGCCTGTAAGTGGTTATAGCTGTTGTGTAGATTGTGAACCTGTGGAATAAAATTGTAGCTGCTGGTGGGGAATGTGTGTGTGTGGGACACTGAAGGGAGCCGAGTTATCACGTGTCTGTAACAAAGCCGTTATTGGTGACCGGCAGTTTGTGTGGTACAGTTGGAATCCTGAGAAACCATGGAAGGTGAAAACAAGAACCAAGTCATTGTAAATCTTCAACCACTCCTGTTCTCCTCTCATTCATCTTCACTGAACTTTTTTACCTGGTTCTAGGGAAGGCTACACTGTGATTGGAGTAATCAGTATGGTGCTCTCCTGTGCAAGGCCAAGCTTTCCCCATGTTTTCCTGCATATTCTGTGGACTGTTGGGCACTTACCCACTTGTGTTATTAGTTACCACCTGTAGCATTTCTAGCAATGCTTTTGGTAACAGACTTCATGCTGGTATGTTTCTAGCTTTGTCCCTCCTCTGTGCTCCTCCTTCCCTACTTTTCAACCAGTTTATTCCTTGTGTAATTTGTATTTGTTTTGCTCTGTTATGTACCTGTTGCTATTTGTTGTGAAACGTGTCTTTGTCCTGCTGTACCCCTATCACATTGCGCAGCATTGTTGACTTTTCTTGGTGCCTTTTTATAAACTATAACATTAGATGCTGAAAGTAGAAGTAGCAGAATTGTTTCCAGTCTTTGGTGCTATCAGTTTCCAGTGTGGAGATATAAAAGATCTCCAACCTCAATTGCAAGAAGCCAGAAAGGAAAAATCATCTGAGTGCATCCACCCCTCAAGGTGAAGGCATTTGCAAAATGCATGCATCCACATAGATTGTGAGGGGCTGGATACTTTGTTTGTACTGAATTAATAATGTGAGCCCAGAGAATCTATACATTTCTGAGACCTAATTATCCATCCTATGCGATTTGCCTTAGAAACTATTAAAAGACCTACCTTCCCTATTGGTATCAGCAAAGTGAGTCTAGCCTAATACAAATGTTGACATTTTGTCAATATATACATTCTATATATGTTATAAAACATTCTACACATGTACCCATAGGAGTTAAGTATACCGTCCAGGCTCCCACTCTGCTTTAAAGTGATTCTATCCGAGGTGGACCTCATGGTACCACCTTTGAAACTGCCATCACTAGCATTAGCTATACTGTACCAATTCCAGGGCTCCGTTTTGTCTTTCCCACATTTACTCGGATTCTGTCCTTGTATTGGCTCTTGCGTAACATATACAACTTTCTGCAATTCGATTTTGGTTAAATGAATTACCATTTTTGGGCAGACAGAGATTATACACATCCAGATTACACTACGCAACTGATGGCTTTCTATCTACATAGCAATCCTCCATTTACTTTAAAAATAATTCCCTACAGCAGATAAAACACTTTTGGAATGAGGTTTTTTTATTAGTGATTGATCCAGTTTATCTGACGATTCCTACTACTGCTCCTGCTGATTCTTGGTATTGACCGTAGCTATTTTTATGACCGTATTCTGCCCGAGCTCTGGTACTGCATGGCATATCTGGTTCTGACCCAGTTTTTGTGACCACACACATGCTTTACATCAGCCAGTTTTGATATCTGCCCCAGTGCTTCTAGTATAAACCAGCCTTGTACTTAGAAACCCAGATTGAGCGTGTGATAAATCTCCATTTGCCTGCAATTTTTTTTTTTACCTCAGTCTTTTCATCTTTTATATTTTCATATAACATTAAGTTATATTTAACTTACATTATACTGGGAGAAGAACATATATACACTGTTCAATAGCAAGTAGCAAAGCTGGGTAACATCACAGCTTTTCACGATGTAAGCCAGTCACGTGATCCGCTTACTGAGATGCAATATTTCAAGCTGCCTGGATTTCACCTTTTGAAATGTATCCACCTTGTTCTGTCAGTCTATTCTCCATAATCATTTAGGTTAATATAAATTGACCCAAGCCTATGGTTGGGCACTACAGATGGAGCCTTCTTCAGCTAGCTTTCTCTGGATAGCCATGGTGAGCCAAGGCCTATTGTTCTCAGCTGCAATACAATACATAGAACTATACAGTAGGGAATTAGCATAGGATTAACTCCGATAGCTCTGACTCACTTAATCCTATTAAAGGGCTAGATGAGTATGGCTCTATCTGTACTTGCTAATGCTCCAACTTGTGGCACCAAAGCTTGTTAACACTTACCAGAGACACTACCCATCTACTGCCTACATCTCTACCACACGTGGGAAGGATGGGGTGCTCATTGGGCAATCTCAAGCCTGCTCTGGCCATGTGCATGGAGCATCCCTTAATGCATTTCAGCGGCCGATACGATCTCTGATCTAGTCCTCCCTGACTTGCTCCTGCCCTACTGTATAGAGCAGAGGTAGCCAACTCCAGTCCTCAAGAGCTACCAACAGGTCATGTTTTCCAGGTCACCTAGCTGATGCACAGGTGTGTTCATTATTCACGAACACATTTTAAAATATCTACAGGTGGAACTAATTAGGTCACTTGTGCTTCTGGAGGAGACCTGAAAAACTTTAACTGTTGGTAGCTCTCGAGGACTGGAATTGGCTACCCCTGGTATAGAGGATGTCAGCAGAAGTTGTGTTCAGTCTTCATGGACCCTCCTCAACCCACTGCTGTCACCTTTACGCTCTGAAGGACACAGCAGCTGTGCTTTGCCCCCCCCCCCCCTTTCAGAAACTCCTCCCTCAGGGCAGGTACCTGGGTACCTCTTGTAGCAGAGTCTCCCTACGTTATATATAACTGGGGGCCTTGCAGATTTCTCTCTCTCCTGTGTCTGCACTGTGGGTATCTGTACAGCTGCCTGTTGCTGCAGATTCTGCCTGGCCGGTGACAGGACTAGCCCACTGGGTCTCTCCTCAAATCATCCCTCTTGCAGTTTCTCACATTCTCTTTGCTTGTGAACCCCCTACTGACTTTTGTCCATTTTTTTTTCCTCCCAACCCAGCTATCGAGATTAGATCATCCACCACACCTAACTTGTCTACTCTAGGTTCCCACTAGGTGCCACCCTTCATTTTTCCCAGAAGTTTCTTTGGTCTCCACCACAGGTCTGCCCTTATACTATTTTACACTGTGTGGCTATTCAACCTGCTACTACTGGCTGTTTTCCAAATAACCTTACTAGTGCTTTTACAACCTCATTACTGGATACCTGTGGACTACCTTCACTGTGGGATAAACCCTTTTCCATAAACTCCAGGTGTGCCTTCTGATAAAAGGTTTTATTTACCCTCCCCAAACACACACACACACACATATATATATATATATATATATATATATATATATATATATATATATATATATATATATATATATATATATATATATATAGTCCAAATAGAAGAAATGGCACTCACCAGGGCTTCAAGCTTTCCAGCAAAAGGGTGTTTAATCCATATATCAGGAAAGAATTACAGGCATAAACTCTGGTCGACGTTTCGGCCACAGAACGTGGCCTTACTCATGACCGCCTCGTTCAGAAGACACACAGGTAAATCCCTACTGACATGTGTCGATACTTATGGGAACACCAGTCCCGCCCACCAAAAGGCTACCAATCAGGAAAAATTCCCCTTAAAACACATCACAAAGTACTGTAAACATAATGACACACAGCCAACAGCGCACATATTTACTTACATATCAATACATTGGCAAGTGTCACAGCCGCGCTTCATGCTGCAGCCACGAGCAGGCACATCCATAGCGGCGTGCGTTCCACTGCAGCGGAAATCGCTCTATCCTGCGTGTCACCCAGGGTCAAGAGCTTCCGCTTTACAGCAGCTGACCTGCGTTCCACCCATTATTACAGGTGGGGCGCACAGCCATGTTTCAAATACACAAGCGCTGTAGCTCTGTGCGCATACAGCCCACAGCACAATGTAACCATATAGTATTTATTTATTTTAAACCCATTATCAGGGTAATCTGGGTCCCTTCTTGTATTCAACACATGCCTTCACAATTATATTAAAAACAACAAGTATTACAAACTTATGACACACACACAATCAACATATAATAATCGATGGTGTATCGATGTTCACATCAAACCACCATTGTATCAATAACATAGGTACAATGCGGACCTCCAAATCTTAATATTAGTCACCCTACACTGCATATAAAAAATGTATATAGCAATCCAGGCAGAAAAAATCAAAACTCAAAAAAACTTAAAAAAACGTGAAAAACTTGAAGAGTTTCAAAAACATCAAATTATTTTGACATTGAGCCTATTGTAGAAAAATACCAAGATGGTTGTATTCATTAAGCCCTTTTGGGGCCACAGTGTCCAGATCATGAATCCAGCGACACTCTCTTTTCAGTAAGATTAAGTCCCTGTCACCACCCCGGCGTAGCGGCGGGACCCAATCGATAATCATATATTTCAGCATTGACACTTGATGTCCCTTCTGTACAAAATGTGCAGCCACTGGCTTGTCGGTATTGCCCTTTTCATACGCAAGACGTATATCAGAACGATGTTGCGTCATTCTCTCACGAAAGGTCCTTTTTGTCTTACCGACATAAACCAAGCTACACGGACATTGAAGGATATAAATCACAAAATCGAGTTGGCAATGCAGTTTGCGCCGCAGGTAAATCCTCCTCCCTGTTTGGGGATGTGGGAAGGAGCTACCCACCATCAGTGACCGGCACGTTATGCAACCGAGGCATCGATAGCACCCATCTTTTCGTGCCAGCCAGGTCTTACTGCTGCCATCCTTTAAATCATCTGAGTTGGCATTGGTACGGTAGAGCAAATCTTTCAAATTTGAACCTCTTCTTATGCCCAACAAGGGCGGTCCACTTCGGGCCTTACTGAGGTCTGGGTCAGTTTTTACAATTTCCCATTTCTTCTTAATTGCATGCTGTACCGTCCGCAGTTTTGTGTCACATTTCACACTGAAGAGTAGCCTATCTGAATTTTTCTGCTTCTCCCTTACGGTCTCCATCTTAAACAAAGACTGTGCCCTGGTGAGGCTTTTATTGATTGATTTCATGCCATAACCCCGTTCGCAGAATCTTTGCTTTGTCTCCTCTATCTGAACAGCCGCCAGTTCCTCCTCGGAGTTGTTACGCAGTACTCGCATAAACTGCGAGACTGGCAAACTGTTCTTGAGGGCATCAGGGTGGTGACTCGTTGCAGATAGCAACGTATTTCTGTCCGTTGTTTTTCTGAATAGGGTATGAGCGAGTTTCCTGTCTTTCTTGAATATCAATACATCCAAAAAACTCATTTGATGGAAATCAATCACCGCAGTGAACCTCACCGGGGTATTCAGGGAGTTTAGGCTCTCTACCATAGAAAAAAATGACTGTTCACTGCTTTGCCAAACAATAAAAATATCGTCAATGAATCTCCGGTAATACCGGATATGGGACCCGAACACTGGCACAATGTGGTTCCGCTCATATTCATCCATGTAAATATTCGCGTACCCCGGTGCCAGGTTCGAGCCCATAGCCGTCCCGGACAGCTGAAAAAAGTAATCCTTGTCATACATGAAATGGTTTTTTTCTAAAACAATCTTAAGTAAAGATAGTACAAATTCTATTGGCGGGCCTGAATAAGGACCCTTGCAGAGACATTTTTTCACCGCCTCCACACCGTCACCATGTGGGATGACGGTGTAGAGGGAGCTAACGTCCATGGTCGCCAAAAAACAATCCTCTGGTATCTCTCCCAAGGCCTTTAGACCCTCCAGGAAGTGACCAGTGTCACGCACATAACTGTCAATCCTTGTGACACAATCTTGTAGATACAAATCTACTAGGCGTGCCAATGGTTGTAACACCGAGTCACGGGCCGAAATTATTGGCCTACCCGGCGGTTCACTACAAGACTTGTGGACCTTGGGCAGTGTATAGAGGATTGGACAGACAGGGTGCTCTACAGATAAAAAACCTGCCAGCACCTCATCTATCCATCCACTGCCCAAGGCCATTGAGATTAGCTTATCCACTTCCTTTTTGACTCTTAACATAGGATTGTATGACAGTTTCTCGTATGTGACACTGTCACTCAACTGTCTTCGGATCTCTCTGTCATAATTAGTCAAATCCTGGAGGACCACAGCCCCTCCTTTATCCGCCTTTCTTATAACAATGCTGTAGTCAGATCTCAAAGTCCTCAAAGCCTCTCTTTCAGCTTTAGTTAAGTTGTCAAATGGTCTTTTATCGGCACTAGATGTTACCTCCTCATTAACCAGTCTCAAAAATGCTTTGATATTAGGATTATTTGACTGGGGATCAAAGGTGCTGGGGTTCTTAAATTTAACCACCCCCTCCTTCATAGGTACACCATTGATTCTATCCCTGTCCTTATCCTTTGAGAAATACTCATTGAGTCTCAGCTTCCTGCCCATTTTGTAATGATCTACTGACCAACCAAAACTGTCAAATTTACAGGTGGGCACAAAGCTGAGACCCTTTGAGAGTAATGATGTTTCCGCACTGGTCAATTGATGGTTTGATAAGTTGAATATCAACTCCTGCTTCCCTTTTTCCCTCCCCTTTGAGTGCCTTTTTTGGCGGCCCCTCCTCGGGTGCGGTCTACTTTTCCTGGATCTAACTTCTGAGCCCTGGTCTCTACCCCTAAAAAAGCACCTGTAGGTGGTCTAGATCCAGAGGCCTCAGAGTCAGATGCAGAATTAGAAGTAGCAGAATCAAAATTGTATTCCCTTTGAAACCTCCTCTGGCGGAACCTAACTGGGCCTCTTCTTTGCTCTCCGTCACCGGATAGCCACTTGTATACGGTATGATTTTTATAATCTTGTTCGACAATGTCGAGCTTTTTCCTCTTAAAGAGGACAAGTTCCGCTTGATATTTCTCAATTTGTGAGCCCAGTTTGGTAAGCCAAGATTCGGTCTTATCCAAAATTAGTACAGGTGTGTGTTCAGCATCAAACTTTCCAATCTCCTCCCTGACTTTACTTAATTCAGTGCCTACCTCCTCAATAACGAGGAGTAGCAAGTCTAGGGAGCACTTGTTTAAAATGCTGCACCACTTACTACAAAAACTGGGGTTCCTACGACCTATAGTCGGGATATTTGAAATTCTAAACCCCCTAGGGATCCGTTTTGATCTGAAATACTCTGACAAAAATTGACCGTGTAGCATTAACTCTACCTCTTTCCTTTTAAGTCTGTTTAATTTGTTATAGACTTCACTGGGAGTTAATTGGGGTAAGGATTTAAATTCCAACTGATCAAACAAAATTTTATCAGCCTCATCGTGTCTCAGTGACAATTGGACATTCTCCGCGTCACTCAACAATGTGTCACTGAGAAAACCTTGACTTGTTGCCATACTATGACCAAAAAGTGACAAAATCTTTTATAAGCAAGCAAGCTTTCTAGGAAACAAACTGAAATCACATACAACACATAGAAAGAAACATATATGCATAAATTCATATAAGGTGAGTGTATCACAATTGGAGGTCCGCAAACAACAACATTTACATAAAACCGCTCTAATAGCAACCCATCAAAAATGGGAAAAACCTTTTCTGTCCTCAATTGAGGGAAAATAGCAAAGCAGTGTAACAGTATTGAAAAAAGACAAAAAAACTTTTTATCAATTATCCAGTAAATCCGGAACAACTTTTCAGAGGAATAAGCAGTCCGGAATCTTTGGTTGGGTGCACGGCCAAAAGAGAAAGTCCAACTTGCTCTTTATATATATCCTGGATGGGGCTGGCACACTCAGTTACAAATATCTCAGCCTGGGGTTGCACATCAGTGATATCCCTATGCAGGGGTCACAAATACAGTCCAAATAGAAGAAATGGCACTCACCAGGGCTTCAAGCTTTCCAGCAAAAGGGTGTTTAATCCATATATCAGGAAAGAATTACAGGCATAAACTCTGACAGTTTTGGTTGGTCAGTAGATCATTACAAAATGGGCAGGAAGCTGAGACTCAATGAGTATTTCTCAAAGGATAAGGACAGGGATAGAATCAATGGTGTACCTATGAAGGAGGGGGTGGTTAAATTTAAGAACCCCAGCACCTTTGATCCCCAGTCAAATAATCCTAATATCAAAGCATTTTTGAGACTGGTTAATGAGGAGGTAACATCTAGTGCCGATAAAAGACCATTTGACAACTTAACTAAAGCTGAAAGAGAGGCTTTGAGGACTTTGAGATCTGACTACAGCATTGTTATAAGAAAGGCGGATAAAGGAGGGGCTGTGGTCCTCCAGGATTTGACTAATTATGACAGAGAGATCCGAAGACAGTTGAGTGACAGTGTCACATACGAGAAACTGTCATACAATCCTATGTTAAGAGTCAAAAAGGAAGTGGATAAGCTAATCTCAATGGCCTTGGGCAGTGGATGGATAGATGAGGTGCTGGCAGGTTTTTTATCTGTAGAGCACCCTGTCTGTCCAATCCTCTATACACTGCCCAAGGTCCACAAGTCTTGTAGTGAACCGCCGGGTAGGCCAATAATTTCGGCCCGTGACTCGGTGTTACAACCATTGGCACGCCTAGTAGATTTGTATCTACAAGATTGTGTCACAAGGATTGACAGTTATGTGCGTGACACTGGTCACTTCCTGGAGGGTCTAAAGGCCTTGGGAGAGATACCAGAGGATTGTTTTTTGGCGACCATGGACGTTAGCTCCCTCTACACCGTCATCCCACATGGTGACGGTGTGGAGGCGGTGAAAAAATGTCTCTGCAAGGGTCCTTATTCAGGCCCGCCAATAGAATTTGTACTATCTTTACTTAAGATTGTTTTAGAAAAAAACCATTTCATGTATGACAAGGATTACTTTTTTCAGCTGTCCGGGACGGCTATGGGCTCGAACCTGGCACCGGGGTACGCGAATATTTACATGGATGAATATGAGCGGAACCACATTGTGCCAGTGTTCGGGTCCCATATCCGGTATTACCGGAGATTCATTGACGATATTTTTATTGTTTGGCAAAGCAGTGAACAGTCATTTTTTTCTATGGTAGAGAGCCTAAACTCCCTGAATACCCCGGTGAGGTTCACTGCGGTGATTGATTTCCATCAAATGAGTTTTTTGGATGTATTGATATTCAAGAAAGACAGGAAACTCGCTCATACCCTATTCAGAAAAACAACGGACAGAAATACGTTGCTATCTGCAACGAGTCACCACCCTGATGCCCTCAAGAACAGTTTGCCAGTCTCGCAGTTTATGCGAGTACTGCGTAACAACTCCGAGGAGGAACTGGCGGCTGTTCAGATAGAGGAGACAAAGCAAAGATTCTGCGAACGGGGTTATGGCATGAAATCAATCAATAAAAGCCTCACCAGGGCACAGTCTTTGTTTAAGATGGAGACCGTAAGGGAGAAGCAGAAAAATTCAGATAGGCTACTCTTCAGTGTGAAATGTGACACAAAACTGCGGACGGTACAGCATGCAATTAAGAAGAAATGGGAAATTGTAAAAACTGACCCAGACCTCAGTAAGGCCCGAAGTGGACCGCCCTTGTTGGGCATAAGAAGAGGTTCAAATTTGAAAGATTTGCTCTACCGTACCAATGCCAACTCAGATGATTTAAAGGATGGCAGCAGTAAGACCTGGCTGGCACGAAAAGATGGGTGCTATCGATGCCTCGGTTGCATAACGTGCCGGTCACTGATGGTGGGTAGCTCCTTCCCACATCCCCAAACAGGGAGGAGGATTTACCTGCGGCGCAAACTGCATTGCCAACTCGATTTTGTGATTTATATCCTTCAATGTCCGTGTAGCTTGGTTTATGTCGGTAAGACAAAAAGGACCTTTCGTGAGAGAATGACACAACATCGTTCTGATATACGTCTTGCGTATGAAAAGGGCAATACCGACAAGCCAGTGGCTGCACATTTTGTACAGAAGGGACATCAAGTGTCAATGCTGAAATATATGATTATCGATTGGGTCCCGCCGCTACGCCGGGGTGGTGA
Source organism: Crinia signifera (assembly GCF_055691185.1). Lineage (NCBI taxonomy): Eukaryota > Metazoa > Chordata > Amphibia > Anura > Myobatrachidae > Crinia > Crinia signifera. The sequence goes on along the minus strand of NC_139222.1, from coordinate 129,917,767 downwards.
CAGGGACTTAATCTTACTGAAAAGAGAGTGTCGCTGGATTCATGATCTGGACACTGTGGCCCCAAAAGGGCTTAATGAATACAACCATCTTGGTATTTTTCTACAATAGGCTCAATGTCAAAATAATTTGGTGTTTTTGAAACTCTTCAAGTTTTTCACGTTTTTTTGAGTTTTGATTTTTTCTGCCTGGATTGCTATATACATTTTTTATATGCAGTGTAGGGTGACTAATATTAAGATTTGGAGGTCCGCATTGTACCTATGTTATTGATACAATGGTGGTTTGATGTGAACATCGATACACCATCGATTATTATATGTTGAGTGTGTGTGTGTCATAAGTTTGTAATACTTGTTGTTTTTAATATAATTGTGAAGGCATGTGTTGAATACAAGAAGGGACCCAGATTACCCTGATAATGGGTTTAAAATAAATAAATACTATATGGTTACATTGTGCTGTGGGCTGTATGCGCACAGAGCTACAGCGCTTGTGTATTTGAAACATGGCTGTGCGCCCCACCTGTAATAATGGGTGGAACGCAGGTCAGCTGCTGTAAAGCGGAAGCTCTTGACCCTGGGTGACACGCAGGATAGAGCGATTTCCGCTGCAGTGGAACGCACGCCGCTATGGATGTGCCTGCTCGTGGCTGCAGCATGAAGCGCGGCTGTGACACTTGCCAATGTATTGATATGTAAGTAAATATGTGCGCTGTTGGCTGTGTGTCATTATGTTTACAGTACTTTGTGATGTGTTTTAAGGGGAATTTTTCCTGATTGGTAGCCTTTTGGTGGGCGGGACTGGTGTTCCCATAAGTATCGACACATGTCAGTAGGGATTTACCTGTGTGTCTTCTGAACGAGGCGGTCATGAGTAAGGCCACGTTCTGTGGCCGAAACGTCGACCAGAGTTTATGCCTGTAACTCTTTCCTGATATATGGATTAAACACCCTTTTGCTGGAAAGCTTGAAGCCCTGGTGAGTGCCATTTCTTCTATTTGGACTGTATTTGTGACCCCTGCATAGGGATATCACTGATGTGCAACCCCAGGCTGAGATATTTGTAACTGAGTGTGCCAGCCCCATCCAGGATATATATATATATATATATATATATATATATATATATATATATATATATATATATATATATATATATATATATATATATATATATATATATATATATATATATATATATAATTTTTTTTAAAGTTTTCGTCCTTGGTTTGCCTAAATATAAGAAGGCTGGTTTCCTTCTTAACAGATCAGGCCACTTACTCACAGAGACCACCTTCCCACCCATCCCTTGGTGGTGTCATTGATCTACAAATTCAGACATTGCTGATATGTGCTGCTTTTGTCAGGCAATCAATGATGAAGTCTACAAAGAATGTTGCATCTGAGGTCACTGATCTTGCTACCCATGTTGATGCTCAGAGGAAGCAGGAGGAGAGTGTCAGTTTTCAACAGATGGCAAAAAAATAGAATGTTCAGCTTATTGTAACTTTGTGCTGCTTCTAACAAACAAGCAAATCTCCACAAAGGGGTGAGTGGATTGATTTAACCTCAGGATTTGCAGTATTTCTGAGTGCATTGAATCTATTGTGCCTTTTCCACAGACTTGCTTCTTCCATTTCTGTTGCTCTGCTCCTCTTGAACCCTCAGAACCTCTGCCTCTTCAGCTGTTTACTGATTTTCATATTGACCCCATCTTCCACCTTTTTCTCCCTTATACCCCTTTCACACCAGCCTAAATTCCCGGGTTGAGTCCGGGAACAACCCGGGACTAGCTCTGGTGTGAAAGGTTCCAGGGACAAATTCCCGGGTTAATTTGCCGGCAATTCAACCCTGCTAGGTAGCAGGGTTGCTCCCGGGTCCTTCCAGGGTTACTGGCTGGTGTGAAAGGTGCAGGGACATGTCCCTGCTTCCCGTGTTGCCTCTGCTAGTGCTGATTTGCTAGCAGGGCAACTTCCTGTTGTGGTGGACACTCACAGACACACCCAGAGGCAGCATACAGCGTGCAGGGAGACAGTGTGCATGTTCTGTAGCACCACAGACCCCAGAAGTGCATTTTAACCCCTGAAAGCCTGCAATGTGTGCCATGTCTTGGACAAATGAGGAGGTGAGAGAGCTATTAATCATTAGAGGTGAAGATGCTTTCATAAGCCTTTTAATTTGTTTTACACAAGTAAACAGAGGCTGAAACACTAATAATCAATAATCTAATGTGAGCCTAAAAAAGGCCATTTTCAATGCTATTCTCATAGAAATGCAGGGTCATCCCGGGTTCAGTGTGAAAGGTGCCGACACGGGTTGTCCCTGCTTCAAAAGCATGTGTGAATGGGTCCCAAACCGGGAATGTCCCTGCTTGTCCCGGGAATGTAATTCCCGGGTTTGTCTGCATTTCTGGTGTGAAAGGGGTATTATTGGGTCCTGGATCTTTTGTCTTCAATCCACTCACTCACTTGCTTCAGATGTAAGTATTTAGCCGTGTTATATTGTGTTTGTAGCTTCCTAACCAACCCTGTACTCCTACCCTTAATATTGTTTTAACTATTGTCCTTTTGGGCTTTCCTATGTGTTTGTGCAATTTGTCCCCTTTGGGCCTATCTATACTTACTAAATGTGGTTAGTACCTCTTAACTGTTGCTCGTTTGGGCAAGTCACTGAAGCCATTAGCAAAGGGGAGCTGCACGTGTGCATAATAGACCATGCGCAAGAGCAGTCCTCTAAACATCGTGATGGGGCCGAACTCTATTATGTGAGGGAACCAGAATGAGCCCCTATGTCCCTTTCAAACACTCTAGTCTCCCCATTGGCCATAGTATCATTCACTAAATGTTGCTGGTTATTGACTGACTTCTTCAGTTTATTGATATGCAGTGTCCTTAGCAGTTGCATTGTTTTTAATGATTTTTTTCTCTCTGTGTTTGTCTCTTAGCGCTTCCCAATTATGGTCATTATTACCAGCTTCAGGTGTCTTGGGCTTGCTAGACAATCCTTTGTTAACTATTCTGTCACCCAAGACGCAGCGGAGCATCACCTTATCTTAGTTGGTGAATTAGATGGCACTTCTTTCACATTTGTCCATGCTCCCAATTCATCACCTCTCCATATTACATAATACATTTTTTTTTCTTCGATCTATCGGTTTACTGTTATCCCAACTTAGAAGGGGTAGAATAGTCATGGCATGAGTTTAACATCCCACTTTGGATACGCACTTCAGTAGGTCCAAACCTTCCCTCCTCATCTTTGAGTACAGTGACTGCTAGTTTGGATGCCCTACAGTTACCCCTCTCCGCATCTCTTTGATACATGATATGTGATGTAGCTTACTACTAAATACTTATTTTTTTTTCTCTCCTCCCCATGATGTGTCGATCTCATGCAGCTAATATTAGCTATTAACACTCACTCAGTACGTGGTTGGATCATTGTCCATTCACAGTAGAACTCAAATCCCCTTATCCTCATAACTTCTCCTACACATGGCATCTGGATGAGAGGCTTCTACTGGACACCACCTGATATTCTCAGCTATTTCTCTCTTAAAGTTAAGCCCCGTACACATGGTGCAATTCTAGCAAGAATTGCCAAGGATATGGTCACTGAGCAACCATATGCAGCGTGCTCCTGCGACCAGCCCTGCAATGGTCACCGGTCGCAGGACCATGCTCATGCGACCAGCGGCTTCCCGACGAACAGCTGTTGTCCCCCTGCGGCTTTCCCCAGCAGTGTCTCCTTTTCATCTCTGGTTGCTGATGAAAAGGAGACCCTGAGCAATATATTGCCAGCAATCATACTTACAGCATTTTCTAAGAAAATTTATTACAAATATTTATATACATAACTATAAATAAAAATACTTTAGATATGGAAAATCCCCCCCCCCCCCCCAAAAAAAAATAAAAAAAAATAAAAAAATTCTCATCCTCTCTGCTTTGGCAGTGCCTTCAGCCAGTTTGCACCTGTGCTAAAAGTTACTGTACATGTCTTACTCTGACAGGCTGAAATACTTAAAAGCATACTATTGACAAAAGCTGTATTTTAGAATTAGGCAAAAGTTTGCACTGTGTATTGTGTTGCTCTGAAGCTGTCTCTTGAGTCTCCATGCACTTGATACATCACTGTTGGAAGTTGTAGTGTGTCTCCTGCTTGGGATTGGTACTGGCATACAGTCTAGTTGCAATGTTGTCGTGCATCAAGGCTACCGCAGGATACAGTGATACCCATCAGGATTTTGCACTGTACAAGGAGAAAATTAAGACAATGCAGTCAGTAACTGTAGAAGAATGTGGCTTCTCTTTTCAGAGCTTGTGGTGACCTGTCACTAACGTATGGGGGGCGATTCAATTGTTTATCGCACCTGATCTCCCATCTAAAGTGACAGGCAGTCTGTTGGGTGCCACCTAGTGGCAGCCATGGAGAGAAACAAATTAATTCTGCCAATAGTCTGAGATATTGTGAGTGGAGATTAGATTCTATATTTTCGCTTCTAGAAGGTGTTAGATAAATTACAGGCAGAATTTGATTGCTTGCTATAAGCAACATCTCCACTTATAAAAACCCGCACTTTAGTAAATATGACCCTCACTGTTAAACAGGATGTTTAACAAAATTCCCTTGCACTGCAATCTATGAGTTGTGCTTTTGCCGCAGAGAGCTGTAGGATGCTATTGCACATTATTCGTACATTTTTGCACGTATATATTCATGACCTATAGAACTGGTATGACATTAATTCATTGTGCTGTGTAATTGAGCATAGGACTAGGAACCTTTCACGTCAACCCCTGCTGTCACAGGATCTGCAGCTCACAGCAACAGGTAATACAATTTTCAGCATTCCAAAGGGATGTGTGCAACCAGAGATAGGTGAAGTTTACGATCTCCAAAATCAAGAGGGTAGGTTCAAACTCTGTGCACTCTTAAGCCCCGTAAACATGGGGCGATGGGGGAGCCGGTGCTGAGCGGACTGCTTAAGCACACATCGCTTAGCACACAACGCTACACACCTGTGCTGAGCAGCGTTTTGCTTATGCCAATAGGCAAAACACTGCGATCTGAGCAGGAAAGACAGTGCATGCATTGCACATGGTTTTGTCCATTTTGAGAACAAATTTGCCCTGTGCTCATGTCTGAATAAGGCCCATGGTACGCAAGTTATGGGTGTGTACATCAATCAACTGGTATTAGTGTCACTGGTGGCTAAGAGGCAGCATAGTGGTTCAGGATGCAACCACAGCCCCATTGTGACTGGGCCACATCTTTTTTCCCAGTTCTGCAACGTCAAGCTGTGGGAGGTATGGCTTGTTCTCATTGTACGTTTGGTATTGTGTGTAGATATACCTTATATATATATATATCATGTGTGAGCCTGTTCGGAGACCATACTTATTTTCTAGTGAGGAATGTGTATGTTCGGGAAGATGCATGTCACATGACTCACATTTTTGAAGTGTAGCAGTAAAGCAAGATTCATCAGGCATATTCCTCACCATCTGGGAACAAAGATGCACATTAGAGTTGAAGAACACTTGCCAAGCTTGCATAAAATCTGTGTATGATCTAATATCAACAACAAACTTTTGGATTATAATAAATCACTATAAATATTAAAAGGACAGAAAATAGAACTTACTTTAGAGCCAAATCCAGCTCCTCTTTCCGTTTTGTATTTCTAATTTCAGACTTATGCACCTAAGACATGTGCACTCACTACATCATGTGACTGGATACATAAAGCTTGCCAATATGAGGACCCTGGTGGAAAGGCGCTGTGATGTTGGCAGGTATAAAATGCTAATTGTAAGCATTTTCTGTCCACCAGCGGTACACTTAACAGGTTCATCATCATATTTTCTATTGTACTGTCAATTGGGTGTAAAGTGCGGTAAGTGCCATTTGCAGACGTCATAGCGCCTGTCGGTCTATAAACATTATAGTAAGTGATATAGGAGTATATTCTGAGCTGTTGTGACTCATCTCTGCCTATTTCCATATTCTTCTAAGGTGGAAGCAAGGTGGACAGATTGGTCTTCTTGTGAAATAGGAAGCTTGGTGGTAGTTTGCAATATGATTTCACAGAACCATGCTACCTTCTGGGAGTGTTTTGGGTCTGGTGCTTACTTGTGCTGACTTCTCCTGTCCTTATCATGGGGCTGGTTCACATTCAAATGCTAATTATGGCAGTTACGGCTGCTTGTGTAACATTAGTGGGTGGCAGGGTTTCCACTTCTACATTATCCACCACATTAGTTGAAGGGAAAATTGCAAGTGCCACTGAGTCAGCCACATAATGGTTTGGAAGTGATACTGGTAAGTGTAAATACTACATAATGGGGCAGATGTATTAAGCCTTAACAAGAGATAAATGCAAGGGTGATAAGGAGAGATAAACGTCCAGCCAATCAGCTCTTTACTGACTTTTTTCAAACACAAGCTGTAGCATGGAAGTTAGCAGGTGATTCGCTGGCTGTTTATCTATCTTTATCACCCTTGGATTTATCTCTTGTTAAAGCTTAATACATCTGCCCCATTATTCTATAACTTGTCTATAGTTAGTAAGGGCAATGCTTTTTGTACTGCTTATGTGTCTGAGTCACACTGTGCATGCATCACAATAGATTTCCAAAGTCTGTTGCCGTGTCTGGGGTGTGTTTGCTTCTGCCCTTACAATGGCTCCAGTTGCTTCCTTCAGAAAGACAATCATATGGTTGCTCAGATAATCGATGGTGCAACTAAATTGCTTTTTCTGGTGCCTCATTTTACACAAACGGCTGATCTCATATGCCACCAGTGGGCATCTCAATACAAAATCCAGCAACTGCAATATTAGCATTTTTTTTTTTTTTTGTGCAAAACCACCGTGTATGGGAGCACAGGAGCGACAAAAGTTGCTTCCTCCCCTGAATCAGGTCCTGCAAACTTACCATGTCACTCAACAATATAAGGATCCCATGTGGGCCAGTCCTGGAGATCCGCAAGATGTGGTTTGCTGGGACAGTGAACAGGTCTGCTAGCTTACTGGTCAGCTCACCTGCAGTCACATCCTCCAGGTATACCTCTTGATACAGTGCTGTGAAGGGAAAAGGAGAGGAGTCATGTGACTATAAGGTCTTCAACACTTCCTCAACATACAAGATTGGGAATTTCCAAGTCTCTGGCGCAAAGGATTGAAAACGATGGATCTGGAGGTTTTCAGGGATCTCCACAGTTCTCAATTAGGAATTTCTCAAAAAAAAACAAAGAAAGAGGATATCGGTATTGATACTGACTATTCAAGAATCAAGTATGGATCACAGGGAGGAGATGAATAGATGGGCGTACCCCACTCACGGTAAGTAGCTCTATGTACAGGTACGTAGCGGTTTCTTTGCCTTTGTCTCTCCTTCTTTCTTCTTTCTTTTTCCTTCTTTCTTTCTTTCTTCTTCTTTTGTTTTCTTTAATTTCTTGAACCGGATGTTATTACACTCAGTGGTTTATGTGAAAAATGTGGAAGTAGAGAATCAGGGTTAGTGCATTTGGTCAGAAGTTTCTCTAAACACCCCGTGCAAGTGGGAAGTGGTGAAGCTCGTACCTTACTCACCCGAAAGAAGAGTAAGATACTTATATAAAGGTATCTTTATAGGTGTATATAACCAAGGGAAGAATAAAAGTGCGTACCGCACTTACGTGTCTTTACGATTAGTATCCACCCGTAGCGTGTGCTTGGCTTGAGATATAGGTTCCGATGTCACCGTCGGGACCAATTTTTCTCAGTAGGGGTGTACATAGGTAGGTAAAAAAATAATACAATATAAGTGGGTGAACTAAAATATTAAATAACCTCTATATAGAGAGGATGAGTGATAAGAAGAAGATCCCTTCAACATAGAGAGAGGTACTGGTAGCGTACCGTGACTCACACTGTGATGTGTGGATAAATTCCCATAAAGGTTTCTTTTTTGAAGGAGAAGTTTTCACCGCTTATAGTGTTTATATATAAATCACATATGTACCCTATAGATTTTCACTGAGCAAAAGATATGCGTACCAGAACTTACAATGAAGTAAGTATATTTCCACCTATCACGGTTTCTTTTGCTCACAATGGAGATCCCCAAAAATATTCTTAGCCGAAAAGAATGTTTTCTTTTTTGAGTAAAAAAGTTTCTTTATTGTACATGGAAAAAATTCATAAAAAAATCCTCCATCCCAACAATGGAAGGATCTGGTACAAGTCCCAAATGTAGCAGCAAAAATTACAAAAAGATCCCAAAAAATACCGAAAAAAATAAATATAATTTAAAAATACATACAGAGTCCAAAATGTCCGGAGTTAGATGAAGGTAGTGATGGCTGCTCACACTCCACAGAAATAGTCGACGCGTTTCGGTGTCCAAGAGCACCTTTTTTTATTTTTTTCGGTATTTTTTGGGATCTTTTTGTAATTTTTGCTGCTACATTTGGGACTTGTACCAGATCCTTCCATTGTTGGGATGGAGGATTTTTTTATGAATTTTTTCCATGTACAATAAAGAAACTTTTTTACTCAAAAAAGAAAACATTCTTTTCGGCTAAGAATATTTTTGGGGATCTCCATTGTGAGCAAAAGAAACCGTGATAGGTGGAAATATACTTACTTCATTGTAAGTTCTGGTACGCATATCTTTTGCTCAGTGAAAATCTATAGGGTACATATGTGATTTATATATAAACACTATAAGCGGTGAAAACTTCTCCTTCAAAAAAGAAACCTTTATGGGAATTTATCCACACATCACAGTGTGAGTCACGGTACGCTACCAGTACCTCTCTCTATGTTGAAGGGATCTTCTTCTTATCACTCATCCTCTCTATATAGAGGTTATTTAATATTTTAGTTCACCCACTTATATTGTATTATTTTTTTACCTACCTATGTACACCCCAACTGAGAAAAATTGGTCCCGACGGTGACATCGGAACCTATATCTCAAGCCAAGCACACGCTACGGGTGGATACTAATCGTAAAGACACGTAAGTGCGGTACGCACTTTTATTCTTCCCTTGGTTATATACACCTATAAAGATACCTTTATATAAGTATCTTACTCTTCTTTCGGGTGAGTAAGGTACGAGCTTAACCACTTCCCACTTGCACGGGGTGTTTAGAGAAACTTCTGACCAAATGCACTAACCCTGATTCTCTACTTCCACATTTTTCACATAAACCACTGAGTGTAATAACATCCGGTTCAAGAAATTAAAGAAAACAAAAGAAGATGAAAGAAAGAAAGAAGGAAAAAGAAAGAAGAAAGAAGGAGAGACAAAGGCAAAGAAACCGCTACGTACCTGTACATAGAGCTACTTACCGTGAGTGGGGTACGCCCATCTATTCATCTCCTCCCTGTGATCCATACTTGATTCTTGAATAGTCAGTATCAATACCGATATCCTCTTTCTTTGTTTTTTTTTGAGAAATTCCTAATTGAGAACTGTGGAGATCCCTGAAAACCTCCAGATCCATCGTTTTCAATCCTTTGCGCCAGAGACTTGGAAATTCCCAATCTTGTATGTTGTGTAATTTTGTTGGTTATTTGGTGATAACCGGGTAAAGTACATATCCTCAGGCAGCATTGCGCCTTCATAGGTCTTATCCTAAACCTTGTTTGCTAGCTTCAACACTTCCTGTTCTAGTCTCTCATCTCCAGTGGTTTTCTGTGTCACTGTTGTTTCTGCTGCTATCATACACATTTAGAAATGTGTTTGATAACTAAAATAACATAATTAAAACATCCTCAATTTTAATTAATTCTGTTGGGAGTAGGGACATCAAATGGCCAATAAGGCAATCAATGCTACCCCTTTGGGGTGAGGGGTCAGGTGTTATATAATTGTCAAGGGACCTATAAGAAATATGTTCTATTTACTGCCTGATTATGGCTACATTTTTTTTTTTATTATTTTTGATATTCATGTTCCATTTTTCATTCAATTTCTCTATTTTACTAAATGTTTGCTGTGGCACATATAACCCTCTGGCCCCATGGTTTGGAAATGTGATATGTGCCTGAAGCTTCAAAAGTTCCCTTGATTCTTAAAATGTAAAGCCTTAGATCACATTATAGGACCAGAGCTTTGGAATAATGAACTGATGTAGCCAAGGGGCAAGGTAATCTACAGATGCCAAGTCTCTGCCATCAACCTCATAGCTACACTGGTAATATCATAGCTGATATTGGTCAAATATTGCAGCATACAGTATATGGACCTAAAGGATCATGATAAATTATACTGAATATATATTAATTAACTGAGTTATTGAGCATGTTTACAATGTTAGGTTTGAATAGGCATCTGTCGCCCAAACTCTTTGGTTGCTTGGGCCAAAGATCTGTTCATTGTGAAGTTTGGTCGTTTCTGGTGACCATGAGATATATAACTGATAGTGAGACTGATGACCTAACCTCAACCTCCCCTCCAGCAGCCTCACCCTAACATCATCCTCCCACAGCCGAACCCCTTCCCCCCCCCCCCCCTTTGCAGGCCAATCCTAACCTCCCCTACTGCACCCTAATCTTAATCTCCTCTCCTGCACTTTAGCCTTAATTTACCCCATCCATGCAGCCTAACCTTAATTCTCCAAATAGGGCTTAACCCCAAAACTGTTATTTACCTCCAGGGTGACAGTATTTTGACCGCATCCCTTTATAATGTGAAAGGTTCCTCCCTGCTGTTCTACAATTCACACATAGTCACATAATACTGTTACACAGTCTTTGCTATAATAGTTACCATTGTCATCAGAAGTATTTTGGTTCTTCCCCAAGGACTCTGTACAGATATATAATGTAAGACGAGGACGCACAGACCTGTGGATAAAGATATAGAGTCAAATGTTGGTTCCCAAACATCCCATATACACAGAGATGATATACATCTTCTGCAGATTCTTGTATGTTATAGTGGACTCCTAGTGCTGAATATACACACCTTGCTGCCAGTGCGTGAGACAGGCGGATGCCATCTGCTACACCACAGATCTGCGTAAGGTCCCTGCGAGACAGCTTCAAGAGATCCGCCCCTGAATATAAAGCTACTAGTTAATACTCCTCTGCTTGATTAATTCGTGCACAATAATCACAAACACAAAACACAATATACTACTGTACATCTCTGATATTCTATTGTTCACGGTACAGATAGCCGTTGGTCTTACTAAGGGCATGTACAGTATATTGCTGTCGCATTAACATTGGGGGTACAAGAATTAGACGTAGTTCTGTAAACCACTCTGTGGTAACCTACGTATGGTTGTCATTAAGACTTCATGACATCCGGACCTGTGCCAGCTTGCTATACAGAGTATGTGTCGGCCAACCTGCTACACAGAACCAACAAGGACAAACGCGGGTAATGATTCCCAATTTCTTTCTTACAATGGAGATATGTGACTGATACAATGTCTATGGCAGGCTGATTGGGACCAGGAGGCATTACTGGAAATCATTGTCACTGCTACCCCAGAGCCTGTAGACATTTCCCTTACTCACTTAACTACCTAATCTTTTCCCCAAAACTGTCCCCCCTCCCCCCAAAAAATAAAATTATAATTATATATATATTTGGTATTAAGCGGATTTCATAATCCAATTATACTGACTAAGGGCCAGATTCTCTAAGCTTCAAAAGTGATAAAATGGAGAGTGATAAACAACCATCCAATCAGTTCCTGCCTGACATTTTTCAAACAGTCTGTGACATGGCAGGTAGGAGCTGATTGGCTGGCTGTTTATCACTCTCCATTTTATCACTTTTGAAGCTTAGAGAATCTGGCCCGAAGTATTAAATAGTTTTTATTTAAAATAATCTGATCACATGAAAAAATTGTTTTATACAGTTCCAAATGATGTTAGCTGGAATATTATTTCCCTGCAGTTGCTGTTTAGGCTCCTATGACATAGACAGATCAAATGTGACCATGCCCAGCTTAGCCAGGCATCGGGGTAAGGTATGATTTGGCAATAATGCTCCCAGACCACATGTTGCCCACCATTACACAACATTATACTAAAACTGTAATAAGCAGTGGGAATCGTGGTGTCATTATGGGAGGATGTTAGAGCGATTTATGAAAGGGTGAGGTGGTACATACAATTTGTTTAATTTATACTGCCAAGAATTTATAGGGATAATTCTAAGTCTGACACAAAATCGCCTGATTTACTACCTTATGCTAATACAAGTTTCTGTAGGGTTAATGCGAGGAAAAATATGGCTGGATAAATCTACTTGAACCAATGAACGCAACCTTCATAAGTGTATGCAGTGATCTGCTCACTCAGCAATTTTGTAGTTCTCACAGATTACTTACCGTATATACTCGAGTATAAGTCGACCCGAATATAAGCCGAGGCACCAAATTATACAACAAAAAACTGGGAAAACTTATTGACTCAAGTGGGACCCTCACTTGAGTATAAGCTGAGGGGGGCTTTTTCAGCATAAAAAATGTTCTGAAAAAGTAGGCTTATACTCGAGTATATATGGTATGTATATATGGACTCTGCAAAATGGTGCTTGACACATATTAATCTAGTCAATCTTATCACTAGATGACCAGCCAAGTCTGTTTGTGAGCTGCTTTTATTCTTTATATTAAAATCAAAAATATTTCACTTAGGTAGGTAACAAACCAGAAGATGTTGGAGAACTTCTAAAGGCCCATACACACTGGGCGACTTTGAGCTGAAAGTCGCTCAAAACAGCAGGTTTGAGCGGCTTTCAGCTCAAAGCTGCCCAGTGTGTAATTCCCCGGTGGTGAGTGCTGCTGCGTGCTCCTGCAACATCGCCGGGAAAGCTGTTCATCTGCTAGTAATATCAGCAGATGAGTGGCGTTGAGGGCAGCTTTGCATAGCTCTTTGCTATGCAATGCTGTCCTCCCCCCTCCGTCGGCACCGGGCCGGGGGAAAGCCGCTCAGTGTGTATGCACTGAGCAGCTTTCCCCCCAGTGATGAATGCGATCATCGCTGTCCATACACGCTGGGCATTGTTACCCAGTGTGTATGGACCTTAAGAGCTCTCCTATAACCTCTTTCATCCATAAATAATTTTCAAATGTCTCTGACGAGGGGCACAGACATAAGTATGTGTCTCTCTGCCTTTTAATTTGTAACACAGGCCAATAAATGGACAAGATGTGGTTCACAATAGTGACAGATAACACTCAAAATGGGCACCCCAGTACCTGTGAAATTGTAAAATGTCCGGCAGTAATTGGAGAAGCGATTTCTGAGCAGCCATTGCTGAGTGTCACTGATGGAGGCAGTAGGACTAAGACTCTGTGGAGACAGACAGCCTAAACATAAGACACCATTTATGTCATAATTGTACTACATTTGTCCTTTTTATTTATTCTTTTAGCTCAGTTCTCTGAAAGCCATGAACAGTCTATTTCACTCTGTAAATATATTGGAACAATATTAGAAGAACAATATATTCTCTTCTGGTTTTTTTGCATTTCTAAAATGTGTATACAAATGTTAGCACCCATTGTATGTTCATAGCGAATACTATTTCCTTGCAAATTTGATTTGTTTTCTGCTGAAATGTTATGCATCTTTTAGCATGCCAACTCTTATGCCCTTTATGCTAATTTGTCTGAATCCTTAAGGCCCATACACACTAGAAGATTATCTTTCCAATCTGGCTGGTTGGAATGAAAATCTGAAATTTTTGGGAGCAAATGACAATTGACCATTTGCTCCTAAACATGGAAAACAGACACAAGGATATGAAAGACTAAATATATTGGTGAATTGGTGAATTTCCCTTGAGCTGATCATGAAAGACATTGTGCATCTACTCTGAATGATGGGTGCAAATGGCATGGGCAATATTGGCAGATTGAACTGCCTGTCCGGAAAATGTCAATATCTTTAACAATGTGCGTGGGCGTGCATTGTTAAAGATATTAGGCATGCACACTAGAAGATATTGCCACCAATATCATTCAGAAGCTCCTTTCTGAACGAGATTGATGCAATATCTTCTAGTGTGTATGGGCCTTTATGCAGGTGACTGATTTTGTCCATTTTCCAGTGTTTGGGAGAAAAAGGTCAATTGTAATTTGTTCCCAGAAATGATCAGATTTTCATTCCAACCAGCCAGTCATGACATCATGCGGGGGATGCAGCGGAGCGACATCGGAGGCGGGGGAGGAGGCAGCCTTGCTCGACCTGATTAACCCGTTCACAGTACATTGGGTACTTGTGTATTTTGGCGGCGCCCATCGCATCGCATACCATAACGCATACGATGGTATGCGATGCGACGCGATGTCGTACGATAGTGCACGATGGCATACAATTTTGAAATTGTATGCCATTGTACATGGCATACGATGCGATGCGATTGAACATTGTATAAGCACCCTAATGGGATACCTGTGAAGCCCGCGAAGGGACGCGTTTACCTGTGAAGGTATTCGCGTCCCCTCGCGGGGCTTGCTGCACTCGCCACGCTTCGGGCACGGTGGCTCGCTGCGCTCGCCACACTATACTATTCTCAACTCCACGCCGACGTGGATAGTGGGGGTATGAAAAGGTCGTAGGACGCGTACCGCCGCCCCTCGCGGGCTCGCTGCGCTCGCCACGCTTCGGGTTCACGTTTATAGTGGGGGGGGGGGGTGGCGTGGGGGTGCATTTAACATTGTAAGCACCCATTTGGGTGCTTAAAAGCACCCTTTAGGGTGCTTATATGATTTTTGGTCGTATAGGGGGTCAAAATCGCGTCGCATCGTATGCCATCTGGTGCATGGCATGCGATGCGATGTGTCCGTCGTACGACGGACATCGGGGGCGCTGCCAAAATACACAAGTACCGTACATTGCACAGCAACCCGGCAGTGAACAGGTAAGAACCCTGCTTTTTTACTGGTTCGTAATGCTGGGTTGCTGGACCTGGTAAACCCTTTCAGATTGCACTTATTATTGGGTCAAATCAGCACAAACTCGGTAATTAGGTGCAATCTGAAAGGGGAAATATTGTTATTTGTGCTTGGTATTAAATATAACTACTCACCTCCCCTACACATTCTGTAGAGCTGTCTGAAGCACATACTGGAGATGTACAGATCCTGGGGTAGAAACATATGGAACAGCTTGTTAATCACATGGATGGAAAAGGCCAAACGATGAGTTTGTTTTTGAGCTGTTTACATAAATGAATATTACATTCAATACGTCTTAACGTATAGAAAAGTACAAATCAAAACAAAATACATATATCTGAATATACATTTCTATGTCAATATCACCTACACCTTGACAAAGGGGCATCTGCCCCGAAACGTTGGTTGTTATACTTTTGAATACAGAGTTTCATCACAAGTCCCAGGAGTGCCAGTTTCTTTTTTCCATTTGTTATATATATATATATATACATGTCCGGTTATGGAATAATAATTACAATGTCTCAATAGCTTAGCAGCAAATATAGAAACAACCAGCACCAGTCCGTTATGAAAAATGCAAAAAAGCTTTAATGAAGCATACAGGCTTCAACTGGGAATAGCAGAAACAGCTTATGATAAAGAACAACCCATTAGGCAGTAATATACATATCTGATAACAGTCCCATTCTGGACAGCCGTTTCGGTGCATCGGCACCTTTTGTCACAGAATTCTGACCAGGTAAGTATGAAAAAAAGATGGTACTTGTGTAATAGCACGGCGCCCACTACGGTATTTGCTTAGTGGGCTATTCTGCGTAGTGAAATCACATTGCGCATTACATGGCACACGGCACACAAACAGGCCATGCGATGTGATGCGCGATGCGATTTCACTGCGCTAGCATACGTATGCATAGTGAAATCGCATCACATCGCATGGCACGTTTTCGTGCCGTGCGATTAATGCGATGTAATACATAAAGTATTACAATATGTACGGAACAGCACTGTGTATACCACATTATATACAGTACAGCCCTGGATACACTACAATATCTACAGAACAAGACTGTATATACCACAATATATAATGAACAGCACTAGATACAGTATACTGCAATATATACAGTACAGCACTGGATACACTATTTTTATAGCGTGTGATGCCATGCAATGGGATTTAGGCCAACCCCACTATCCACTCCAGCTCCAAGTGTGCCAAACTCACGTGTTACGTGTCCTCCTGACCTTTCTATACCCCCACCACCCACGTCGGCGTGGAGTTGATTTTATAAAGTGTGGTGAGCGGAGACGGAATACATGTAAAGTAATCTGCATCCCCTTGCGGGGCTCGCTGCGCTTGCCACGCTTCGGACTCGGTGGCTCGCTGCGCTCGTCACACTTAATAAAATCAACTCCACGCCGACGTGGATAGTGGGGTTATGAAAAGGTCAGGAGGAGGCGTAACGCGTCCCCTCGCCACGCTTCGGGCTGGTGTGGATAGTTGGGGGGTTTTAGGAACACATTCACAGCTGCCATATCATACAGCTGATACAGTAATTGCAACATGAGTAAACTGTTAACTTGAATTTACGTAATAATTAAGAATTATAACATTAAGTAATTACAATAATAAAAATTCAACAAGAATAAACACATGAATAATATAAATTAATGAAAGAGTCACTCTTCACAGTCTGCATTATGGTTAAACGCATTATCAGCACCCAGAGTCTTCTGCCAGATAAATTCCTGCAGGTAGGAGTCTAAATGCTGGCGCGCGGTGCCTCTTTGGCGCTTGTTGCGCCATTTACATGACCCCCAAAGGCGCTCCATGTTCTGGGTGTGAACACCTGTCTCCGGGTCGACAAAATGAAATTGATGATTCACACGAGCATGGTGATATCCTGCCTGCTCCAGCTGCTCCGTATGATAGGCACGCCAGCAATCCAAGTAAATCGTTGTCCCCAGTTCAATAAATTGATTCATTGCGGCCATCAGAGCACTGGCGTCATGTTTTTGGACAGGAGTAACAAAGCACTCACCAGTGTCTCTTGAAATGCCTCCGAATATCCACTGCTGAGGCAGCATCCGTCCAACATTGCTTTTCCTTTGGACAAACAGCCTCTCGTCTACTTCGACGATCTTACCGGGACCGCCAATACACCATTGGGGCTGTCCAGGCCTCCCTCATCAAATTGTTATAGAGGGCCGCTGTTTTATTGCACAACTGCAGGTGTCGCTCACAGTAACTGATAGTTGTCAGCTCCTCCGCCCAGGAATAAATTCAGGAAGGATAAACGGCACCCCGAGAACCAATGTGCCGCTCTGAGGCTCACCTTCTGCCGGCAAGATTTCATATGGCAGCGCCACATGCACTCTTTGATAGATAAGCGCATTGGGTGCCCGGTCACACAATTTTGTGTTACTTGCAACAAATGGTGCTGCTGGAAGAACACAACTGCCTCCTCCTCTGTCTTTGGCAAGGTGAACATTGTGACACTTTCTGCAGCCATTAATGACACTTCTCCTTCACCTCTCACTGATGCAGCCATTCCTGTCACTTCTTCAGCTCTGACTGAATCTGTCAGGGAGCGGGAACTCTACTTCTGACTGACTACGCTATTTACGCAGCTGATTCTGACAGCGCCGCTACACTAATTACGTAACGGGCGCCGTGCTAATATACAAGTAACATATTAACTAGTGAGATCGCACGGCACAAAAAAGGACCATGCGATGTGATGCGATTTCAGTACGCTAGTGCACATATGCTAATTGGGCACCCTGCTAATACACAAGTACCAAAAATATATATATATTCCAAGATCCGAAAAAATCCCTTATCCAAAATGCATGTGGTCCTGAGTATTTCGGATAAGGGATACTCAACCTGTGTATGTATGTATGTATGTATGAATGTGCTAAGCCTTGAAAAGTGATAAAATGGAGAGTGATAAACCACCAACTCCTACCTGTAATTTTTCAAACACAGCCTGTGACATGGCAGTTAGAGGTGATTGGCTGTTGGTTCATCACGCAGTCTCCATTTTATCACTTTTCAAGCTTAGTACATCTGGCCCATAGTACTTTATTTCCCTTACCGCTCTGGGGTGGGCACCTTGAAGGTACGAGATGAGCACAGGCTGGGGGTGTTGCTTGGGCTCTGTGATACATCAATGTCTGGCCAAGGGGTGCACTGCGAAATAAAACCAACGTGATATTATAAGAAAAAGCAATCTTGGATTATTACATATATTCTAGAAGTCATTGTTGCTCTCATTCCACATTTAGGGAAAGTTCCTGTCTTTAGTACATGTCTTTATTTACAAGTGTGCTACTACTAGAGAATAACCTTTTTATCCTATGAGGATTTACTGTTTAAGACCGATCATTGCATACAAATGTTGCATGATATCAGCAAAACTACATGTAAAAACCATCTGTCTGTGATATGTCTGGATCGCTTAGAAGTTAAGCACAAATCACTCCATGTGTACACCCCACAGAGGCAGAACTCTGGGAGGCAATGGAGTCATCTACCGCCGGGCTCCTGTCCCAAGGGGGCACCTCTCCACCCCCTGGAAGTTTAAATCAGTTATTTAAAAGCCAACGATATTGCTTCTGTGGCTGAGTTCTGAAATATATATGTGTTCTCTATCTATCTATCCGAACAGAAATATATATTTTATATAAGGTTATATAGGGTTGTGTGTGTGTGTGTGTGTGTGTGTGTGGGGGGGGGGGGGGGGGGGGGGCACATATATATATCTTGCCTCCGGGCAACTGGAACGAACTTACGCCACTGACACCCCATATGGATGGCAATGTGCGGTGCCATGCATCGCCATCCCTGGTTAGTTCATTGCACGCAGTCAAAATCTAATTAGATTGCTTAGCACTAATGGTTATGTGTGTATAGGCGATTCAGACCCCGAGAAATTGCTTAAGACCCATAGCCGAGCACACATCTCATGTGGATGTGTGAAGGATAGTACTGTATGAAGACATGTGCTGAGTAATTACTAGTATAGGTACAGTACCTCTGTAAGGACAGTGCTCTCACAAGGTGGCTGGTACTTCTCACGTTCTAGGGCTGAGCGCTTTTCTACCTTCTCGCGATCTGTTTTTTGCTTGCGATCTGCTCCTTTGGGCTGAGAAAGATGAGTACAGTGACGGGATGGTAGAAGAAAGTGTAGTTTGCCTACAACTGTTGGAGAGCTACAATTGTTGCATGCAAGTACCTTGAACACCTTAATTTGACAGCTACATGAATAAAGATGATCTGTAAAGTTTCCTTGGGAATCTGACTTGTATGTGTCCACCTGAATCCGGAAGGGGGCTCCCTTCTCCCCCCCATTCTTTCTTTGCGTGAACTCTGTACTAATGCAATGAACCTGAAATAGAGAGAGCAGAATTTGGTTTTGTCTTAATTAGCCCTCACATGCAGATTATCAGCTTCGATAAACAAGTCACCAGGATCATCATCATCATCATCATCATCATCATCTCAAATCCTGATAAACAGCAGCCTCCTCCTCACCTGTATAAAAGCTGATGTTCTTTTGTTGGGATCCCACAGGAATTCAATTATGTTCAAGGCACTGGGATTTACCAGAGGTTCCATCACTCCCACAGACAACGGGACATCTGAAATGAAGCATAAGTCAGTGTCAGATTCTCAATGACAGTATTTTACATTTATACATAATGAAGACTGAGTTATATTTACCCCCTTCTCAAAGCCACCTACTGCTTTCTCTTGGATGCATAAAAATTGTATAAAACCATCATAGCATGTCACATATTTCCAATTATTATATGTATACTATAAGGGTACTTGTGTAGTTTCACGGCGCCAGCTGCTGCGGGCTCGGTGGCTCGCTACGCTCGCCACGCTATTTAAAATCAACTCCATGCCAACATGGATAGTGGAGGTATGAACTATCCATGTTGGCATGGAGTTAAGTTACTTTTTTGGACATATTTCGTGGCGAGCGTACACCCGGAAGTAGCACGGCGCCATGAAGTTACACAAGTACCACTATAAGTATTCCAACTAGAATAATTGCATCAGAATAAATAAAGAAAACGAGGGCTGTAATATCACAAATAATATAACAATGCCTCCAAAATAACTGAAATTGTCCATCTTACGTTTCAGCCAGATTTTATTGCACAAAAATGTGATACTTCTCCTTAAAGTGGTGAGACCGGGTCGAGCGTACCTATATCCAGGATTCTGTCTCCAGGGTGGCTCAGCTGCCAGCTCCCTAGCTGCTGTCTCTCACTATACTGCAGACGTCGGTCGTGAAAAACCACTCGTATCACACTCTGCACAAGACATAGTGACTGATAAATATGCAGGACATGAAGTTGTACCATACCAGGCATACTCATTTTATATTTATCTGTGAATCCAAGGGTGTAGCCAGGTGTTTGTGCACAATTAGTACAAAGCTTCTGTAAATATTTAACCCATAAACCCCTTAAAAATTAGTACATGTTCTGTGCTTAATATTAAATATCCCCCAGCATTGCACTTTTTACATTTGACGGCCCCTCTTCAGCATCTATACCCTGAACTCATTGCCGCCCATCACTATTTATTATACCTGTGGGCAGGGCCTGATTAACCAATAGGATGATTAGGCTGGGATGGGAGTACTTTCTGGTGCCACTGGAGTTGGGGACAAAAAAGGACTCGTGAGATCTCCCTCGGAAACTGTGGGAGCAGCGGTGCCTGCTGGGATATCTGCCGACATCAAGGCAGGGACGCTGTGAAGCATAGATCCTGTGAGAGCCGCAGCTAGCTCCACTGTCTACACTGTGATTGATGCCACTGATGCCTTTGCCAGCACTGCTAGGGCATAAGTGGTCATATAAATGGAGCTGAGGCCCACGGCTGTTACAGATTATTAGCTGAATATGAGCAAAAAAATTGGTGGTGGGGCAGGGGGCACATCTGTATTAGTCTAGGGTGGCTGTAACTGCTAATCAGACCCTGCCTGTGGGGAAATGAAAGGTTTGAAGCATGCATTTCACTGTATGTCAGAGGAGAGTTAAGGCCCCCATACACTTATGCGACTTCTCACAGAGAGAAGTCGCATTAGATTATCCTTGAACCGCCCAGGAGCTTCCCGGGTGACAGGATCACATGCAATATATCAGATGCTGTCCTTTTGGATGTGATATACAACATGTTATATCATTCACCACTGCCAAAGGCTATCCGATTCCATATATCATTCGTGCAGCATGTCCGATCTCTGACTGATCCAATGGGCACGGGATCGGTTGTCAAAAACAAGCAATTTGGCCAGTTTTCACCCAATTTCTTGGCCCAATTTGATGTAATCGGGTGAAAAGTGGCCAAATCGCACTAGTGTATGGCCAGCTTTACAGAAATTGTAGCAGCACAAAACAAAAAGTTCGACAGCATGCACAGCCCCCAAATGTGTTCATAAAGCGTCTCAACCGCCATCTATTCCATATACTGAACAGTGATATCCTGTCACGTGCCACGTGGATAGAACAGCTGATTACATGTATGATCAATTTTGTTTATATCTGCCAACAGCTGAAACATAGCTACAGGATTCTATAGAATCAGGTTGGAAAAGGGATACAAGTACACCGACCTTTAGTAGCCGACGACCTTCAGGTATTTCACAGGTCCCTTTCCAGTTACTTAACATGCGAATCTCATAGGACTGACCTGCAGTCAAAACACACAATGCAGAAAAGGCATCAGATATCACAAAGAAGTAATAGGTAGAGCAGTGGCAAATGAAATAGAGCTATTGTATACAAAATATGCTGTTCAGATCACAGGATGAAATATAAACAAAGGTGACAATGATGGGATATATGGTAGAAGTACATGTGAGTAATGTGTTCTACTTATTAACTAATGTGTATGTGCCCTTGTTCAGATTGTATTTGCTTTCCTGTTCGTTTCCCAAGTTACTGGAACTGGTTCTAACAGGATGATGCAGCACCAGAGAGCAATCAGTTATGTAGGATAACTCAGTAAGGAGTTAATGATGTTAATAGTGACTATAAGGTACGTGCATCATCTTAAATCACTGAGCAATCGCAGCTGTGGTAGAACTGCAAGTCCAAATATCGCCAACAAGCCTAGAACTTAAGGTGCGTACACACGGGGCAATATGATCGCTGGCAATATATTGCTAGCAATATATTGCTCAGCAATCATATTGCCCCGTGTCCCGTTTTCATCTGCGACCAGAGATGGTCGCAGATGAAAATTTAAACACTGCTGGGTGAAGAGGCAGGGGATGTCGCTGGTCGGAGGAGCATGTTCCTCCGACCAGCGACCATTCAGGGGCTGAAAATGGGAGCGCGCACCCAGCGATTTATCGCTGGTGCACGCTCCAATCACTGGCAATATGGTCGCTCAGCGACCATATTCCCAGCGATTTCAGCCCCTATCGCCCCCGTGTGTACACAGCATTACACTTCCAGAACAATTGAATAGCTCCATGTTGCCTAGGCCTGGTTTAATTAATGACATTATTTGCAGTGACTTTGGGTGAGATTTAATAGGATGAGAGATTCAGAAAGTGAGAGATTTGGTAAGAAATCTCCAGTTTTTTTAAAGCGGCAATCATTTACACTGCAAAATCAAACTGGTTTTGCAGTGTAAATGATTGCCGCTTTAAAAAAACTAGAGATTTCTTACCAAATCTCTCACTTTCTGAATCTCTCATTCTATTAAATCTCACCCATTGTATCAGTTCTGGTCTTGCTTTCACAGGAGATTTCCACCTTCAGATGAATTTAATTTATTCGTATATACACATACTGACAGCCCAGCAGCTCTGTGCAAAAGTAGCAGCCATCAATAAAGAAAAAAAAAAACATTGTGCCCATGGCTACTATTCCCCGTCCATCCACTTGGGTGTCCCATTAATGTTAAAAACATTCTATATTGGTTATAGAACATTGATGGCTTAGAATCATGGATGACCATCCCTAGACAGGGGATAACTGTTCTAGTAAGAGAGGTCTAACAGAATGCAGAGCTCCAGTTTTTCAATGTATCATTCTGACATCAATGTTTCATACTGTATGCCCCATAATTCCTCATATGGTATAAAATATATGATCAGTATGTACACGACAAAGGGAAGTAAGGTGATTTTGCCAGTTCAAATCCAGTCTTATTGGTTTGAGCAATATATGATTTTCTTTAGTGTGTAATGTTAGAGAGGGATAATTACCCTGGTTGAGGTATGTGAGGGTCTCCTCATGCAATTTCACAGCAGGGGAGCTGGGCACACATAAAACACACTGGAAGACTGGGCACAGAGGGGTAAGTATTGGCTGGTCCTCCTGCTTCAGGAAAGGCAGTGGTATAGGCTCCCTGGAAGTAATATACACCAACAGTGAGTATGATACAGCAGGAGAGAATCATTTTAGACAGGAATGAGAATGTTTCACATACTGTATTGGCCCTTATTCTGGTTCACTCGCAAAGGCAAATTCCTTCTCAAATGGATAACACCATGTGCACTGCAGGGGGGCAGATGTAACATGTGCAGAGAGAATTAGATTTGTGTGGGGTTTTACTTCGAAGTGAAATCTACATTGCAGTGTAAAAATAAAGCAGTCAGTATTTTCCCTGCACAGAAACAAAATAACTCCCCCAAATGTAACTCTCTCTGCATATGTTGGGGGAAATTTACTAAGATGTGTATTTCACATGGGATGTTGCTATGGGCAACCAATCAGATGCTATCTTTTATCTTCTAGAAGGTGCTAAAATAATGAGAAGTAGTTTCTGATTGGTTGCCCATAGCAACATCCCAAGTGAAATACAACTCACATCTTAGTAAATTCCCCCGTTACATCTGCCCCACCTGCAATGCACATGGTTTTGTTCATTTGAGAAGGAATTTGCCATTGCGAGTGAACCAGAATAAGGGCCATTGTACAATTTTTGATATTATAATGTAACAGTAGTAAGAAACACGAAACAGTAATTCATTTATGCAATTTCCCCTAGTCCATGACTAATCCCATATAAGAAGAATACACTGGGATGTTAAAATAAAATAGGCACTTTAATGTCTATACTGGGTTTCTGTTTTCTCCTCCTGTTCGCTCAGCATTTCGCTTTCATATATGACAATATTAACATGTTCCATATAATTCTACTGAAGAAAACTACTCATCATGCACCTTGGAGACTCCATTATTTATTTATGTATGTATGTATGAGTCAGATTGCTGCACCTGTCACATATGCAAGCCCAATTGCAAACTCAGAGTTAAGAATAGAACATTCTGGTAAAAATGTATTATGCTGTCTTATGGATAGTGTATATCAAAGTTCTCCTTTGAATATGATCAGTGACCGTATGCATATCTTACATGTAACACCTTAAAAACAATCCAATCTATTCGCTGCTATCACCTAATTATGCTATTTGCAAAGTAATACCACAGCACCCAGCACTTCTACCCCTGTGAGCCCCTCCTCCCCATTTTAGCCCTGTAGAGGGTCTTACCTGTAGATAGTATTAGGTGAGCTTTGGTAATGATCAGCAGGAGTGGGCCAGTAATGCTCAGGTTGGCTGTGCCAGAACAGCATTGTAACTTCTTATTTGTACAATGGATCTAAGATGTGTGAGAGAGAGGACATTCACAGAACAAAACTGTTCTTATAGAGCAGATAGATGATATGAAAGCCTTGGTCATTGGCTGAACCTTACCTGTAATCACAGATTGCCTGGCTATAATTGGCTGACTTGCTACGAGCCTGCCCTGTGCTCAAGGAGAGTGTGTAAAAGTGTCTATGTGTGTATATATACACAAACCTAGAGGCATCCCTCAGAAGTTGCTGTTTATATGTAAAAGTGCACATGGATAAAACGTAAGATCTCACAACTTAGTACATGTAATTATACACAATGCAGACAAACATATAGGTTAATTGCTTTACTACCATGAGATATACTGTATGTCTAGACAGTCAAAACAGTCATTAAAATGAAGTAAGGTTTCTGAGACAAAAAATATATGTATCTATTCTGAATAGAGAAATATAACCTATTTTATTAGCAACCATTCCTGTAAAATAGCTGAAGTGGGCAGTAAAATATGAAAATGTCTTGGAGCGAGGGGTTATATGGTTACTCCCACCAGAATTCAGGAGGAAAGACTTGTGAGTAAATTTACTAAAGCTTCTAAAACTGAGGTGATGTTGACCATATCAACCAATCAGACTACTGAATCCAAGAAAATGATAGTCAGAATCTATTTGGTTACTACCGGAAACTTAACCCCTTACTAATGGGCAGTTTGGGTGGTGTTCAATTGTTATATCGCACCCAATCTTCCTTCTAAAATGACGGGAGATTGTTGGGCTATATTCAATTGATCTATTTATTTGCGCATTTCAGCTTACCGCCCCTGAGAACGAAAATGCTGGTAAAAAAAACCCAATTGAATACGAACCATTGTATGTAGGGGGATATTTTGGTTGACTCAGTCAGATGCAAATTCGCACCTTTGCGAGTCACAAGACAGAACACGCCCTGCGAATGGTGGTACACCCACACCCCCCTTTGCATGCCGGGTTTGTTCGCCCGGCATGAGAATGGATGTTTTACATAAACATCCATTCACAGGCCAGGGGGAACCTCCCACATCTTTTGATGGTTGCCGACCATCGAAAGGTTTGGTGCGTGCACGCATATCTAAAGTGACTCTCAAGTCACTCAGATATGCGTGCACATTTGGGAGGAAATGGGCGGGCAGCTGACTTCACCGGGGATTACCATGGGAATGCCCAGCATTTTCATGGGAACATCCATGAAACACTGGGCGTTCCCATGGATGAGTACTGCGGCCCATCGCCGCACGCCCCCCACCACCTACCAGTCTGTTCGTCATGACCGCACACACCCGGCGTATGCTAATGCACAGAAATGCGGCTGCACATGCACATACGCCAAACATCGGTCCCTGTGCGAGCGTACGCCCGCTGCAAATGGACCTGAATAAGGTCCGTAGTTTTCAGATACTATGGATGATATTCATGCAGCAGTGACAAGCCCTTGATCAGTGATAACTGGTCTTTTCACTGCTTGATCCCATTCAGAGGAGGGGTTACCATGGAGATTTCTCCAGCGGTACCCCTGATTAGTGCACATTTCACTTTCCCATACCCTTATATCAGAGAAGCATGATTTCAGTTTTGCGTCTCAAAAATAATTTGCCATCTCAAGATGGTGTAATGAGCCTCCTGGAGAAGAGAAATGACTAAGGCTGCCTTTAGAAACTGTGGAGCACTAAAATGAAAACAACCCCCCCCCCCCGCCCATCTGGGGAAAAAATGTTGGTGGGCTACAGTAGGGGAGGGGGTTTAATCAACTGGTGCATAAACCAGTTTTCAAAAAAATTTCAATGTTCACATTTTAAATGATGCTAGCGGTGGCGGAGCTTATGGGATGTGGGCCTAGGTGCAAAATATAATTTATATATTTAATATAGAAATAATTTATATAATTCTCTTCTCCCTCCAACCCATACTTGCCTACTTTTAAGATTGTCAGCAGCACTTAATAGTGGACTTCATACAGGGCCGGTGCTAGGGTGTCCGGCGCCCTCCTGCAAACCATACATTTTGCGCCCTTTTGAGCGGTTTGCTACACAGTGAAACGTTTGCGCAGTATCGGCTGCACCCTGACTGCGCAGCCTAGCTGTGAAGCCAGACGCAGGCCGTCCATGTTTTGGGTTATGTGTGATATCACCCAGCCGTCGAAGCCCTCCCCGAAATGCATGCGTTGTCTCGACCGTTCGCATGAAATATTGAAGCGATGCCCCCGCTACAGGCCCCAGAGGGGGGGGGGGGGGTGTCTGCTGGCAATGAGCTATTTAGTCCCTCTTGGCAATGAGCTATTTTAGTACCCCTTGGCAACAAGCAATTTTAGACCTCCTTGGCAATGAGCTATTTCAGTCCCCCTTGGCAACGAGCTATTCCAGTCCACCTTGGCAATGAGCATGAAGCCCCTGGCATCATGCATGAAATTCCTAGCAATGAGCATGTAGGTAAGTGGCACTTATGTGTCAAATGTGTAATGGGCTATATAGTATGTAATGGGCATCATACAGTATGTGGCCTTATGTGTAATTGGCATTACCGCATGTGGCTTTATGTGCCATGTTGAAGGGTATGCTAATTGAGGTGTGTTTAAAAATCAACAGGTCAGAATGTGCAATTTTCACAGAAAAAAGTTAGAATTTTACGGCAACTCGTATCTATTAAGTTTGCGATTTCGAAAAGTGAATTAATCTGTTTTATTACTAAAAAGCACAGAAGTTGAGATATCTCATCCCATTAAATGTCACTCTACATCTCTAACTTTGAGTGAGCTTACAGTGGTGTAGCTAGGTGCCCGGAGCAAGGGCATATTTTGTGCCCCCCTCGATTTGTAGAAAGTGGGGCTCTTGAATGGCGAAAACGGGGTGCGGCCTAACATTATACCACACACCATAATACCCATTGCACATTTTAGCGAACTTTGTAATACTCATTACATACTATATAGCCCATTACACATTTGACACATACGTGCCACTTACCTACATGCTCATTGCTAGGAACTTCATGCATGATGCCAGGGGCTTCACGCTCGTTGCCAAGGTGGACTGGAATAGCTCGTTGCCAAGGGGGACTGAAATAGCTCATTGCCAAGGGGGACTAAAATTGCTTGTTGCCAAGGGGACTAAAATAGCTTTTTGCCAAGGGGTACTAAAATAGCTCATTGCCAAGAGGGACTAAATAGCTCATTGCCAGCAGACACCCCCCCCCCCTCGCTCCCCCGCTGTGCCCGGCTGAGCTGCCCTGTCTGCCGCTTTTTTCAATTAAGTCTCCTGCTGCTGGACCGCTAGCCAATAGGCGTTTGCAGTACAGCAGCCATCAATGCAGGACCTGATTGGCTGCTGGACCGTAAGTGCCTATTGGCTAGCAGCCCAGCGGAAGGCTTGAATTGAAAATAGAGTCAGACAGGGCAGCTCAGCCGGGCACAGCGGGGGAGCGGGCGGGGAAACGAGCGGGCGGGGGAGCAGGGGTGTGGCCGAGCAGGCGGGAGAGCCGGCGGCACAGTTTGCAGGGCATGGCTCCAGAGCACATGCTCTGCCCTCCGTACACCCCTGTGTATATAAATTGATTTATTTATTTATTTCCAGTTTCTTATATAGCGCAGCAGATTCCATTGCGCTTTACAATAGTAGACAGTGATAAAACAAACTGGGTAACAACAGACAGACTTGGAGGTAGAAGGGCCCTGCTGCAAGCTTATAATCTATAGGGATAAAGGAGGGAAACACAAGGACAGGCACCAGTAATAGCATAGCAGTCCCACTAAGTTACAAGTCCAGAAGGGAAGCTATATAATAAATAAGAGCCTCAGAGGGTTATGCATGTAGAACTTAAATATGATAGGCTTGCCTGAAGAGGTGAGTTTTCAGGGAACACTTGAAAGTTTGGAGGCTAGTGGAGAGTCTTACTGTGCGTGGAAGGGCATTCCATAGGATGGGAGCAGCCCAATGAAAATTCTGTAATAGTGAATGGGAGCTAGTGATCCGTGCAGAAGAGAGACGCAGATCTTGTGCAGAGCGGAGTGGTCGAGATGGGAGATATTTTGTGATAAGTAGAGAGATATATGCTGGTGCAGTATGGTTAATAGCTTTATATGCTAGTAGAAGTGTTTTATATTGAATACGGTAAACTACAGGTAACCAATGGAGGGACTGGCAAAGCGGATTAGCAGACGATGAGCGTCTTACAAGGAAGATCAGCCTAGCAGCAGCATTTAAAATGGATTGCAGTGGTGAGAGTCTGTTCTTGGGAAGACCAGTTAGGAGACTATTGCAATAATCAATGCGGGATATAATGAGTGCGTGGATAAGAGATT
Organism: Crinia signifera; assembly: GCF_055691185.1. NCBI lineage: Eukaryota > Metazoa > Chordata > Amphibia > Anura > Myobatrachidae > Crinia > Crinia signifera. The sequence continues at coordinate 129,888,894 of NC_139222.1, read as the reverse complement.
TAGTAGTGTCTTGTGTGAGATACAGTCGTATTTTGGATATGTTTTTTAGATGCATGTAACATGATTTGGAGACAGATTGAATGTGTGGAAGAAACTACAGTTCAGAGTCGAGGATGACCCCTAAGCAACGAGCTTGTGGGGTAGGGTAGATTGTTGAGTTGTCAACAGCGATGGAGATATCAGGATGGTAACTGTTCTTAGTTGGCGGGAATATAAGTAATTCCATTTTGGTAATATTGAGTTTGAGTTGGCGAGACGACATCCAAGATGAGATAGCAGAGAGACATTCAGAGACTTGGCCCAAAACTACTGGTGACAACTCTGGGGTTGATAGATAGATTTGAGTATCATCCGCATACAAGTGATACTGAAATCCGAAAGAGCTGATTAGTTTGCCAAGAGAGGAAGTATAGAAAGGTAGTGAAGTGGAAGTAGAGTCAGAGAAGCGAACACTGAAAGAGCGATCAGATAGGTAAGATGTGAACCAGAAAAGGGCTTTATCATTAAGTCCTAGGGAGTATAGTGTTTGTAGGAGAAGAGTATGATCCACAGTGTCAAACGCAGCAGAAAGATCTAGAAGAATAAGTAGTGAGTAATGGCCTTTAGACTTAGCAGTTACCAGATCAATCACCACTTTAGTCAGTGCTGTCTCAGTGGAGTGTTAGGAGCGAAAGCCTGACTGAAGCGGGTCTAAAAGGATGTGAGAGTTAAGAAAGTTTGTAAGGCGAGAGTAGGCAAGTCTCTTGAGTAGCTTGGAGAGGCATGGGAGCTGAGAGATAGGACAATAGAGAGAGAGTTAGGGTCAGAATTGTGTTTTTTTCAGAGTGGGAGTAATCACTGCATGTTTGAGAAGAGAAGGAAAAGTACCAGTAGCAAGAGAGAGATTGCAGATTTTAGTTAAGGTTGGAATAAGCACAGGAGATAGATTTTTATTGATTTGTGCAGGTATTGGATCAAGAGGAGAGGTAGTAGAGTAGGAGGATAAGAAGAGTGTGGATACTTCCTTTTCATTTGTTGGCTCAAAATATATATATACAAAAAATATTAAAGATATTGCCTTTTAACCAGTAGTTAAATAAACTCGGAGACTATATATGTAAGCTTGAGTCTTCCCGCATAGTTTTAAATGCTATAGCTGCTATATACCCAGAGATCCAGTGGATGACTTTTAAGCAATGGTGTCAAAAATCTGTTACCTATATGACACTAACATTTTGGGTAACATTTTTAGATGGCCGTGCTGGTGGGAAAGCTCTCCTCGGTTATCCCCACCTAAACTTTTAGGTGCTCTATAAGGCTACTATGTTTGGTGTTAAGCTAACTGCTGGTAGCACTTGTGCATACTGCATTCAAATGGGTACCTATTCATTCACAGAAACCAGTGTAGTCCCAACTGCTCGTTGAGACCCCTGGGAGCAAGTGTCCCCGGCTTGTGGATCCACCTGGTCTCAAGATGGAGAAGTTTCCTCCCTCTGTCTCCACCTCCTGCCTAGTTTTGTAACTGCATACATGCAAACAGGGTCTTCAATAGCCCACCCCTACACGGGCCAACGCTACCCCATCAAACACTTCCTAACATGCACAACAAAATATGTTGTATACATAATTTTCTGTCCATGCACTCTAGCCTACATAGGCAAAACTGAGAGGCAATTCAAGGAGCGAATGGCTCAACATCGCTCGGCCATACGAGCTGCCATTATTAAGGGCACAAGCGATCAACCCCTGGCCCGACATTATGCACGAGCACGTCACCCTTTGTCATCTGTCAAATACATGATTCTGGACCATGTGCCACCCTTGGTGAGAGGTGGAGACAGAGGGAGGAAACTTCTCCAGCTTGAGACCAGGTGGATCCACAAGCTGGGGACACTTGCTCCCAGGGGTCTCAAGAGCAGTTGGGACTACACTGGTTTCTGTGAATGAATAGGTACCCATTTGAATGCAGTATGCACAAGTGCTACCAGCAGTTAGCTTAACACCAAACATAGTAGCCTTATAGAGCACCTAAAAGTTTAGGTGGGGATAACCGAGGAGAGCTTTCCCACCAGCACGGCCATCTAAAAATGTTACCCAAAATGTTAGCGTCATATAGGTAACAGATTTTTGACACCATTGCTTAAAAGTCATCCACTGGGTCTCTGTTTATATAGCAGCTATAGCATTTAAAACTATGCGGGAAGACTCAAGCTTACATATATAGTCTCCGAGTTTATTACTAGTAGCAGCATCCTGGTTAAAAGGCAATATCTTTAATATTTTTTGTATATATATATTTGCATGTATTTATGTCAGATCACGCTCTTAATATCATTGTCTAAGTGTACATTTTATCTTTGTACCCCGCTGTCAAAGTTTGAGCACTGTTTTGTTTTTGTGATGTTCCTTTGCAGCACCATTGATGTGAGTTAGAGACAGCGGTACACTGCTAGAGGTTTTAAACACGCTCATTCACCTTTTTTTTCTTTTTTCAACAAAACTTTATAGATACCTGCACAACATGACGTGCTGCCACGGCAACGCGTCCTTCTGACAATGACGTCATGACCAGAGCGCCCACGGCGCCGGCACGTGACCGCTGTCCCCGCACTCGTCACTGATCCTGCACTACTAATAGAGGTAAGCACGCATTGTATAACTATGTAAGCTGTTTTGATAAAAGCCATCCCGGCTGTTACGTCAACAGTACCTCCAGAGGCTACGTGTCGTTTTTCGTCATTTATAAGTCCTGAGTGCCGCGGTTTGTCTACCATTATTCATTGGGCAGCTCACACTGCACCACCACCGAGGGCACTGGGCCAGAGACACCATTGGAGCAGAGTGCCAGCCATACCGACATATATATATATATATATATATATATATCAGTGGCGTAACTTGTGTAAGGTAGCCCCCGCGGTACTTATGTAATATCTGGGCTCCCATTTTTCTTATGAGACCGCTTCCCCTCGCGGGGCACGCTGCGCTCGCCACGCTTCAGGCACGGTGGCTCGCTGTGCTCGCCACACTATACAAAATCAACTCCATGCGTAGTTGGATAGTAGGGGTATGAAAAAATGGGGTGCATTTAACATGGGAGCCCAGATAATACATAAGTACCGCCCCCGCTGCTGCTTGGGGGAGCGAGTTGCAGCGGGGTCTGTGTGGGCGCCTGCCTGGCGCACTAACAATCAATCACAATCTGACTGTGATTGACTGTGCCACTGCTGCCGCTGCCCGCGCACAGGCTAAGCACGGGAGGCGGCCATAACAGCGGCATGTCAGTCTCCTAACAAACAAATCCCCGCCTCACTTTCCGGCTCAGGGGTGGAACTACTGGCATGACCAGTGCCCTGTGCATCTGAGCTAAGACCTGGGAACTCCAGCGTCAGCAGGTATAAATCACCCTGCCATCCCAGCTCCAGTGAGCAGGAGCTGTGGACTGTGCGCCACGGCACAGAAGGAAACCCGGCGCTGGGTTGAATATAAGGCTGCACCAGGGAGCCACCTCCAGCGCCAGTGCGCGGGGCAGCATGTAGCCTGGCAGTGAAGAAGCGAGAGAAGGAGACCTGTGGCGGAGCGGGAGGCCCTGCTGCCTCGTGATCAGGAGCAGGAGGCTCCGCTGCAGCAATGTAGGACGCCCAGCAGAAGTCATAGGAGGAGAACGGAAGAAGACCTGCGGCATCGATCAGCACTCAGAAGGAGACCTGGCAGCGGATCAGGAGGCCTGGCGACTGCGGTCAGCTAGGGAGCTGGAAGCCCGACTGCTGCTGTAGAGGAGGGAGGCCTGGCGGTGGTGGTGATCAGCGGGGGAGCAGATCTCAGAGCTGAAGGTACACAGCTTTTAATCTTGGTGAAGGAATAGAGCACGATTGTACCGGGGAGGGGGGTGTGGTGCAAAAGGGGTTAATTATGCTCTCCCTCTACTCCCTTTTTTCCCCACCCCTCCCTTTCCCCTCCATTTACCTCTATCCTCTATTTCTCTCTCCCCAGTCTCTTTATTTCTCTTCTCACCCAGTCTCTCTCCCCTTTTTTCTCCATTCTGTGCTCCCCCATCTAAGCCCTTTCTCACCATCTCTCCCTGTACCCTTTTTTTCTCAACCATCTCTCTCTAATTCATCTCTCTCTCTCTGCCCCATGTCTCCTCTGTCTCTCTGGTACAATTGTGGGATGGCGCCTTAACAGGTTATATGATCTCCCTATAAGCCTTTTTCAACCGTGTTTCAATGGTTGTTCCAAATAACATGTGTAAATGAAGTCCATAAAAAGTTTTTATTAAAAGTCTCTTTTGCTTGTAAGCTATCCTGTTTGCCTCTTGAGAAAGGGGCTGATGCCCCGAAACGAGCCGTTGAGGCTCCAATAAAGAATTGTTCATTTGCTGCAGTGACGTGTCGTTTCAACTTTTCTTTGATGAGGAGAAACCCTGCCGTGTATATATATATATATATATAACAAAATATATATGTTCACAAGGCGATGTATTCACAAATGATGAAATGTATTAATAAATAGAGACCACAGAGGGTAATTCAAATTGCTTGTTAGGCTGTGTATATTCGCTGCCTAGTGAGCAGGTAAATGTGTTGCCCTGCCGAACACAATCCCCCCGGTGAACGAATCCCTGCAACACGATGCAAGGGAATGTGTACGCTTGCACAGCCGCTAAAATGCGTCTGCACAGAGGAAAAATTATTTGATGCTCACCTTCGAATTTATCTTTCCTCCCTCCGCAGATAAACGTAAGCCTGGACTTATTTTATCCTACACGGTGATGGCTGAATTTGGGGTGTGCGCTAATGTCACGTGACTTCAGCCACCTGCCCTGAGTAGGCATGGGCACACTTGCGTTGGCAGGGGTAGTACACCCAGTATTTCTATGGGCGTTTTTTGTGGGCACGCCCATAAAATTTTGGGCAGAGCCAGCAACCTCCCCCAGTCTGTCCATCATTCTGCGAAAGCCCCGACGAGTGTAAAACTGCCAAAGGTGTTAGCTCCGGGAGTGTGCACATGCGCATGAGTGACTACGCACTCCCCCACCATCGAAAACTGGGCCAGATTCGCTGCTCACCAATCAGGTCTGAATCAGCCCCAAAGTCCACAAAGAACCAATCTCCGTCCAGTGAGGCTATCTTTTGCATCTTTAGTTTTATAAGTTTATGGAATAAAAACAAAAAACTGAGGCTGTCCTTCCAGAATTCTATTATTCACACTTACTCAGGTGGTCTGCTCATACATCCAGTGCAGTGGTTCCCAAACTGTGTGACGTGGCACCCTGGGGTGCCTTGGGACCCTTACAGAGGTGCCTCAGGTTGGTGGTCCAGGACCAATTAAAATGAATTATGGTCCATATAGGAAAAAAACAGTGCTTGTGGCTGCCAGTTATAAAATATGTGTATAAACAGAAGCTAATCCAAGGCAGGGCTGCCCCCTCTCACCGTTAATTTTTGTCTTATGCATGGAGGCCTTGGCCAGAGCTATAAGAATCAACGAACACATCTCAGGTTTATAAGTCGGAGAGGCAGACTACAAGTTAGCACTATTTGCCGATGATCTACTGGCAATAATCACACATCCAGAAACCTCATTCTCCCACTTTCTACAAGAGTTAGATCGTTTCAGCTCCCTTTCAAACTTTAAAGTCAACTTTAAAGTCAACATGTCCAAATCCTTAACATTTCGGTACCTCCCGTGTCGGTCCCCCAGTTGAGAAGCTCTTTTTCATTCACATGGAAACCCTCTCACATTACATACCTAGGAATTAATTTACCTAGCGATTTAACCCGACTATACTCCTTGAACTACCAACCCCTCCTCAAATCTCTCTGAGCAGACTATAGCAGATGGCAAAATAAACAGTTGTCCTGGCTGGGTAGAATAAACATCATTAAAATGAACTCCTTAGTTTGCTATCCATGTTCCCCTCCTCCCTCCCTCCCCCCCCCTTCTTTCTTTTTTTTTTTTCTTTTTGAAAGTCCCTTCCCCCTTCTCTTCTGTATTCCATAAAAAAATTCTGTACCAATAAAAATTTATTGATGGGAAAAAAAAAAATGAACTCCTTACCCAAACTGCTCTATATACTCCAGACCTTACCCATCTCTATCCCAGACATATGGTTTAAAACTATCCGAACACTAACACAACAATTTATCTAGCTTTGTAAGTAACCCAGAATTAAACGAGAGGTCCTGACAAGGACTACCCAAAAGGGGGGATTCCAATTGCCAGACATCAAAAACTACTACTACTACGCTATACACTTAAATAGGGTATTGGATTGGACCAGAAGTCGGAGCAATAAACAATGGGTAGAACTTGAGGACGTGTGTGTAAGACAATACCCCAAAATTTTTCCCTGGCTCCCCAAACTACCTCCTTTCCACCCGACTATCCCCCCTACCCTTGCCACATGGAAACTACTACGACGCAACCCACTCATCTCTTCCGAATCTGGCCCATTGACTTCCTTTTTGTACAACCCGGACTTTCAACCAGGTTTGAACATCCCCGATTTTTCCCAGTGGGCACTGGAGGGACTTTTCAGAGTGGGTCAGCTGGTAGCTAGCTCAGGCATACGCTCTTTCTCTTATATATAAGAAAAATGGGAAGTCCCTTCTAGGGACTTCTGGAAGTTTCTTCAGGTTAGACACTTCTTGCAAACAAACACCAGACTCTCATTATCTTCCCGCGAACTAACCTCTTTGAGAGACTTTGTGTAGCCGAATATGATCTCGAAGTTATACAAACTTCTTTAAAACTCAAATAACGACATATCCTCATCATTCACCCGGGCTTGGGAACGGGACTTAGGCTTAACTATCTCCGACAAAGAATGGGAATCTGTTTTCCTAAAGGCCCACACCAGCTCTGTTTGCATTCAAACTAGGGAAACACAGTACAAAATAATTATGCGGTGGTACAGACACCCATCTCCTCTACACACCATGAACCTGAGCATCTCGGCAATTTGCTGGAGATGCAAGACAGCCACCGGAACACTCTTACACATTTGGTGCGAATGCCCATTAATAACACCCTTTTGGGCGGACGTTATCGAGACCTTACAAAATATACTCCACATCTCCCTTCCCACAACCCCCGCCTTCTGGTTGCTAAACCTCTCCCCCACCCCACTTTCCTCATACAAAACCTCATTGCTCAGACACCTTAGCAATGCTGCGAGGGCAAGTATACCAGTCCTGTGGAAATCCACGACCCCCCCCCCCCCCCACACGTAAATCCTGGTTTGTCAAAATTAACCATTACATGTCTATGGAGGATGTTCTACTATCTTCATTTGACAAACACTCAGATTTTGCAGCCATATGGTTTCCTTGGCTGGAGTATAGATCTTCGCAAGACTACAAAGATTCTATTCTGTAGGTAAATCAGCTGAATACAGATCCAGATTATTTTAGCTTCCAATCGCCCTCACCACCCTAACCTCGGGAAAGGTCAGTCCTCCCCCCCTCCCTCTCTTTCTTTCTCCCTCTTTTCTTTCCCTTTTTCTTATTCTGCACTTCCATCTTTACCTAATATACTCCAGTCTGATTGCATAATTGCAAATACCCACATCACACCCTTCTCTGGGTTCCTCATCTCATTATATCCAAACGGCTCTGTAGACTCATTTAGACCCTTTTAACAGCGATTATATTACTACTTACTGTTGATAACTGTTCATCTCGCTGCGTCGAGATAAGTTGGCTGTTCGTATATTTCACTGTGCGATGCTACTGTTATTTATTTTAATATTTAATAAAAACTGATTATACAAAACTAAAACAGAAGCTAGTCTTGTCACTTACTATATCATTAATCCGAAAGATGACATTTAAACATTATGTATTTAATTGATATATTGTCATTTTGCTGGGTGCCGTCTGACCCCTTGTTTGTTATTCTGTACCTGATATACTGAATAGTTGATTTGCCTATTTGTTTTAATAATATACTGTCTCCACCACCATACTTTACTTTTGTATATGGGCCGGAAGGGGAGCCCGATTTGTGGGAGCCTCCTCGCCATTCCGACAGGGTAGGCAAGTATGGTTTCCAGGCCTATAACATGCAAACTTCCTGCATCATTTCTGCTTTGTGTTAGATCTGGTCTGTCTTGTTTTAGTTGTTCCTAATAAACATTGCACTTTACCTAATTCAGGTGCTGAGCACTTCAGAATAACTTCAGTTTACCAGCTAGTACTGGTACAATCTAGAAAATGCAAGACTACAACAGCATTTGCCAATATTATAATGATCCAATTGATTGGGTTGGATTATTAATGCGCAGTGCAGTTGTTTAACAGCCACACACTATATATACACGACTGATTCAGGTTAAATCGCAAAGCACATTTTGGGGGTGATTCTAGTTGGTTTGCAAAAGCAAACTGTATTTGGAAGAAGATATAGGCCCTTATTCTGATCGGTGCGGAAATTCCCGCATGCGGACGGACCGCCGATGTTGATCGTCTGCGCATGTGCAGAGGTCACTCTGCGCATGTGCAGGCGATTTCGCCGCACGTATTCTTTATACGCCGCACAGGGGGCGTAGAGGGGCGTGAGGGGCTACTTAGCCTCATTACCCTATGCATACGCCCCCCGTTTCATGGGCGTTCCCATGCAAACGCGGGGCGTATGCATGGTAATGAGGCCGTGACGCGTGGGTACGGGGCGGGCATCTGACATCGCCGGATGTCAGCTGCCCGCCCCCATACATGATTTCACACGGACAAGTGTCCGTGTGGTCTTGTGTTGCGGGACCTGGTGGAGCGTGCGGCCCTGCATTCGATGTTCGGCGACCATCGAATGCAGGGGCTGCTCCCAAGACGGAGGAGGCGTATCCCCGTCCAATTTCATGCGGATCGCCACATATCCGCATACGGACGGCAGGTGGCGATCCGTATGGAAGGCGGGGATTCGCCTGCACGGTTGCGGCCGCATATTCTGATCGGGCCGCACCGATCAGAATAAGGGCCAGAGACTGACTTAGCCCGATCGCACTGCTGCCAATTTAAAGTGGCCAGCAATCAGGTAACTGGCACTCTGCCAGAGTGAAATCTGGCCTTGTGATTAGATGTGCACAGCTTGTGAATCTGTTCGCAGCCCTGAAAATATTTCCAAATCCATTTAAAAGCGGCTCACTATTGAATGATTTTCCCAGTGTGTGCAGGCTCTGGGCAGTATTCAATGACAATATTCACGGCATGCAGCGAATCCTGTTTAGGATTCGCTGCACAGTCGCCGTGTTCCGGAGCCTCGCTGTCCCCCGTTTCCAATGAGGCAGGGGCTCGCTGCCCCTGACTGCGAATTTGAACTGCTGCGGCGGACGCCGCAGGGAGCCTGAGGACGGCAGCAGGCAGGGAGATGGAAATCTCCCTGCCTGCCCCAGAACATATGTGGGGGGGAGGTGGGCTCCCCGGGAGCCAGGCCGCACAGGCTGCCCCCCGGGAGAGCCAGCAGGGGACCAGGTATTCACTGCACCCGATCGTGCATATGTATTGATCGGGTGCAGTGAATATATAAATATCTAATAAGCGGCTCTCGGCTCCTGGCCCCCTGCTGGCTGCTCTGTGTAAAAAAATTTTTTTTTAAATATATATTCATGTGCTTTATTTTAAAAGTCCACTTTCCACTTCACCATGAAAAGATGGCGATTTGCTACATGGAGACACACGGCGAAAATCACTTAGAAAGACAGCGAGAAGTGCACATTGAATAGGGTAATTAGCTTTCTGACCCAAAAAATCACCTTCCAACGCGAAAATAGCACAAATTCGCTGTGAAACAGGGCGAATTATCTTTATTGAATACTGCCCTCTGAGTAGCCCTGGACTTACTCGGTGGCTGCGATGGAAACGCCTGTGGTGTTTCTGACACTCCCATGAAATTGCCGGTTACTAACCCCAAACGCCGGCTTCCTGTCAATCACTTTGCCAATGGCTATCAGACACACACATTGCGGCCCAGATCCATGCACAGGTTATTGATAATCCTCCACTGTGCAAACTCGCAGCTGTGCGATCAGGTCTGAATCAGGCCCATAGTGCTAAAAAAGAAAAACTGCTTTCTTCGCATGCTGGGGACCACTGGCATGAGATCCCATTCCTGGATGAGATTGCAGTTTGACACTTTTCGCATGCTGAGCACGAGCTAAAGCACGAAAATCACATTATTGAGATTTTCGCACTTCTGCAACTGATATTGAATCAGACCCATAATGCATTACCAACTTGTGGGTATGCCACAATTAAACATTAGAAAAAAGCTGTTTTTATAGACATAATTATTACATCCAGTTTATAAGTTTTAAAAAAATGTAGACCAATAAGCAGCGAAGACTTTGTGAAGGACCATAATTTTATAAAATGTAGTAAACTAGAAAATAATTATGGTCCCAGGAATATTACTAGCACAATGCACACATTCTAGTTATAACAATGGTTTTACAGTGAACTGTATGTGCATTAATGATTACGCCAGGGTTGGGGTGTGCTCACTGTTTGTGGGTAAACAAAATAATCTGGTTCTGAGTATGTGCTAGTCTTTCTGTTGCACATACCACGCCTGCTCTCCTGTGTGCACTGTACACAACTACACACAGGGTACACTATTTACTGTAAATAAAATGGTTGGAGCAGATATTGTGTAACATGATGGACAAAATTGGGTAATCGGAGAGAACTTTTGGAAATATGAAAGATCAATTTTAAAATATTAAGCCACGGTCCCTAATATGTGATGTTATTGTGAACTGCTCCTTCTATAGAATTGCGCATAAGTGGGGATGGCAAAATACGGAACTAGTAGCTTTTGCCCAGTATTGTGGGTAGATCATGGCATGTTGCAGTAGTTGGGGTTAGGCATTATACATTATTACATACTTAAAACACATTAAACATTAGTCTATATTGCATTTTACTATAACACTCTACAAAATACGTAAATGAGGTTGCAAGTGCACGTGAGTCTGTAGGAAAGTATGTGTTGCTGGTTTGTACCTACAATGCTGTCCTGAAGTTGATCCCTAACTAAGGGGATTGAAACGTCAACTATGCAGTTTTTCTTGTGATTAAACCTGTTTATTTGGATGCTTTGGTTAGTGCCCAGGCTTTCTCACCTGGCTACAAAGCTCTTTCTCTGATGCTGGACGGCTTTTCTTTAACCCTCTCTACAGAGAAGTTGTGACCAGGGAAATGCTACACTCCCTGGTGAAACTAACTCTGTCTCACCCCCCCCCCCCTTCATTCTTTGTGGAGAAGCACCATGCTCCCCTCGAGGGGTCAGGCATCCTTGCAGCAGACGTGCCTACCCTCCCGGAATTGCCGAGAGGCTCCTGAAAAATCGGGTCCCCCTCCCAGCCCCCCGGGAAGGTGGGCAATCCACCCGCATTGACCACACAGCCCCAACAACACCCCCTCCTTACTGCCCTAAATACCGGTTTCCGCAGGTCCGCAGTGTGGGGCGGGGCTAAAATGATGCAAATCGCATAATTTTGCATTATTTTAGCCCCTCCCCCAATCTGCAGACCCGCAAATTGCGATGTTTGCCTGCCATGGGGGCGAGGCTTAATGACGTTCCCCCTAGCCCCGCCCCCTGACATACTACTATCGGGTCTCCTCTCCGGGCTTCTCCCGGAGAGGAGAAAACAAATATCGGCAACTATGCCTTGTAATCTTTCAAATTTCTTACATAAGGAAGGAGCATTTCTATGCTTAGCCCTGGGATGGTGCGCAATTTCTGAATTTATATTGATGTAGGGTCAAAAACCACCTAATGACGCTGGGATTAACCTCTTTATTAAAGTGCATCCATCTCAATGGTGCATGATCTGTAACCAAATTCTCATTCCAATAGGTAATATTTTAAGGCCTCAACAGCCCATTTTATGGCAAGGAAATCCAACTTGACTATAGCATTATGAGTCTCCCTTTGGCATGAGCTTTCGGTTATTAAAAGTGCAGGCTTTTCTTCATTGTCTGTTGTTTGGGATATGACAGCACAGAGTATATAGGATGAATGGTTGAGTGAAGTCTGGTGCCTGAAAAACTAGATGAGTCCATAGGGTAATTTTTAGGTCCTCCCAGGTCCTCTCAAGAGAAACAGTGCATATTTCCTTCTCAGAACAAGCATTTTTCAGGGAGTCAGTTAAAGGCAAGGCTTTTGCAGCAAAGTTCTGGATAGATTTCCTGTAGTAACCCAGTAACCGCAAGAAGGTCCGCATCTGTTTCTTTGTGCCGGGTTTTGGGTAGCTCATAACGGCCTTCACTTTTCCATTTGGGTTTTAATTCAACTCTTTAGGGCTAACTCCTGATAGGCTGTCTCTCAACATAGATAAATTGGTAAGTGCTTTTACCGTGTAGCCTTACATTAGATAATTACAGTATATGGCCCAGAATTGTGCTGTTATTATGCAGTATAGGGTCTTCCGGTATCAGAGAGACCTTGCTGAGGCCCAGAAGCATATCATATAAGGGGCATTACTAATTTGATTGAGCAGCTCTGACACTGTTTTTAGTTCAACTCTGCCAATGACATACCATAAGTAATTGGCTGGTGACAGACCAATATGGCATTTGGAAGGATTGGCACTAAAGCCATGTTGTCTGAGGGTATTTAGCACCTTTCGTAGTTTATCCAGATGACTCTCTCAGTCGGTACTGTAAATTACGAAATACTCAAGATACGCAATGGCATAACCCATGTGGGGTCTCAGAAGGTAGTCCATAGCCCGCTGAAAAGTTGCCAGTGCAACTATGTTTGGCTTATTGCCAGTATGGAGAAAATCACATATCACCTCCATGATTGCCCACATAAATTCAAGTTGGTCTGGGACCCTTGGATCTCAGCCTATTCTCCCCACCCTACTATCAGCTCTATAGCTGTCCCCAAATCTTGTGCGTTTTATACTCAGGTCCCCCCCCCCCCCCCCCCCCCCCAGGCCTCCTTTACAGTCTGTTTATTATACTCCCTCCAGTCTTAATCTTACTATTGTTTTTACATGCCATTATTCCCCTTTGTTTTACTCATGTTATAACTGTGACACCCCCCCTCCCGTCTTATTTATTTTTCTTAGATTTAGTCTTTTTCATTCTTTAATTGTATTTTTATTACATATAATGTTCTAAAAATTTTGAGCTGTATGATAACTGTTTTCTGATATTATTGTATTTATCTGCCCAGCACTTTCCTTTTGAATAAATAGTAAAAAAAAAAAAAAAAGTTGCCAGTGCTCCATGGTGGCCGAATGCAGTTTTTTCTTTTTCAGATTTACTTAAGGGTATCTTCCAGTACCCCTAAGTTATGTCTAGCATTTTAAGATATCTGCTACCAGTTTTTCCACCAATTGATTCACTCAGGGTGACCTATTGACTGGCCACCTTCCCATTGTTGACCTAAAGCTTGTGTCGACCTTCCGACCCTGTCAACCTTAGACATGTTGACCTATTTCAGGTGTCGACCTATCATGGCTTTGCACTGAACCAGACACTTTTTCTGGCGGCTGTACAGCTTTTCTTTAAAACTTTACAGGGAAGTTGTATGCAGGGAAATACTACAATCCCTGGTGAAACTAACCACTGTCTCACTACAATATATATAGCTATAGACATGGGTTAGGCGTGGGGAGATGGAAGCCGCACTGGACACAGATGAGACGCTCCACGGACGGGAATGGTGAGTCTGCTCACACTGTAAGTATTTAAATGTTTGCTGTGTCACCATCACACTTTGTTCACCTTGACAAAGGGGTAATCAGTCCCCGAAACGACGGTCATTTAATTAAACACTTGTCGTGAAACCCGCGGAGTGCCACTGCTTGCTTGGATATTTGTATATATATATATATATATATATATGACACTGTCAAATAATATGTGGATTGGCAAATTAATTCCTGAACCGTGTGTTTTTGGCATAATTGCAGGTCCAAAAAAAAAAAGTGAGAAGGATCGCAAAAAATTATAAAAGAAAAACCCAACACCTTTTTTTTTCACCAAATTGGATTCCCTCCTCACCCAATTTAGACAGGGAGAACTCATTGTCACCGGGGATTTTCATACTGTTTTGAATCCCTCCTTGGATCATTCTGCTCCTGTGCCCTCGACCCACTCTTCGTCAGAATCCCAACACTCCAAGTCTCTCCTACATCTCATGAAATGAGCTCCTTTATGACTCTTGTAGGGTGAAGGACCCTAACGCTTGTGGCTATACATTTTATTCCCCACCCCATAACTCATATTCCCGCATTGATATGATCCTACTCAGCTATGAACTTGCTGTGAATCTCCAAATGTCCCTCATCATATGGTCCGACCATGCCCCTATCTCTTCTGATATTTCAGGTTTACTCTCTCGCCCTCGCCCCATGACGTGGCACCTTAATGACTCCCTTTTGCATAACCCTACAATTCGAATTCATCTTCGTAGTCAACTTTCTGACTATTTTGCTCTGAATGATTCCCCAGATATTGCTAGATCTGCCTTTTGGTTGGCGCATAAGGCGGTCTTACTGGAACACCTGAATAGCATGGCTTCCAGTCAAAAGAAGGAATCTCTCACCCTGATCAATGCACTTTACATTAAACTTCATTATTTGGAATCACAGCTTAAACTATTGTCTGACCCTATTGTTTTGTCTGAACTCCGTACGACCAAGTCAGAACTTGATCTTCTTTCCTGGCAGGTGTCCAAGAGCCTTAAATGGCTTCACCAGTCCTTCTATGAAAAAGGAGTCAAGGTAGATACAATTCCTGCAACGTGATTTCGATCCATTATGGTCCATAAATATATAATATGGATCCAAGACCACATGACCATATGGTCCATGACCCTACTGCTATTCTCATGAAACTTACTACACTTTCTACACTGACCTATACAATCTCCCACCTAACTCTTACACCTCAACCCCTTTGACCCATCCTGTTCTGATTTCTGACTTCCTATCCAAATCTAACCTACCAAAGCTATCGCAAGATGCATTAGAACAGTGATTCCCAACCTTTTTATCTCCTGTACCCCTTGATTAGACTTTTAATTTATGAGTACCCCTCATCTCAATTTGAAGTATCCACAGTACTTACGAGTGTAGTGGAAGTGAGCAGTATGCATGTACTAATGCTTGTCATCATATTAAGGAGTAGTGGAGGAGGAGTATGCAGTCAGGAATCCTCTGTGTCTGGCCGCTGGCTGTGTACTGTCATCCGGGTTCCCACTAATAATGCCTGTAGGATTAATGCCACTGCTTTCTCGACACCTGACACGGGGCAGATGATTGCTGATGTTTGAGGGCAGCGTAGGTAGCTCCTAGTGGATTGCTGGTCAGGCAAAAGCACAAAGAGACACTAATGACGCTGCAGACAGAACCAAAAGTGACACAACGTGGTTGGTCTCCATGACAATGGTAGTCTTCTGCCGCCATCAAAAGACTTTTCCTTCTTCTGCCATTACCAATGTTATTTTCAAGTACCCCCAACTGGTCTGCAGAGTACCCCCAGGGGTACTAGTACCCCAGGTTGGGAACCACTGCATTAGAGCGTCTCAATACTGAGATCTCTGAGGAAATTGTGCAAACTATAAATGATCAAAAACATGGCAAATCTCCAGGCCCTGATGGCTGCGTACTATAAAAAGTTGAGAGTTTACTATATATTATTTTTAATTAATCAAATTGTGTATATATAAATATATATATATATATATATATATATGTATAGTTATAAGAGAGAGCCACACGATTGTAACTACCAATTGTTTTTTTTATTTAATTATAACTTTAAAATGTAATAAGTAATTTACAATAAAAAGCAGTAAAAATGTGCACATATACAATCTATATCACACTTCCATTACTTGCATTTATTATTAATAATCAATATTCAATATTCAAAGTGTCCAACTTTGGAGTGTCTTAATGTTTAGACACCACCTTTTATGAAAGTTTGTGAGAGATGTGATATATCTCACAGGTTTTTTAATAGATTTCTGATTATTTGTACAACTGGTTGGTATCCGAATTGTAGATGGTAAAATCTACAATTCGGATACCAACCAGTTGTACAAATAATCAGAAATCTATTAACGTTCGAATATGAACTAAGTTCTAGGGGTCCAGTATTCGGACCAGTATTCGGTCCAGCCAAGCCATTTGATTAATGGGTTGGAGGACAAGAAGGAGTAACGCACTCCAGCGGTTTCATATTCACAGTGGTAGTGAACTGCTTATTCAATTTGAGGGATGGTTGGGATTCGGGTGGAGTGCCAATACTGTGCAATCAGGGTTTTAGTTGCAATCAAAATGTGATCCATAACATATCTGTCATCTAGAAAGACCTCCGTTATATAAATGAAAAGTTGCCAATTTTGGAGTCGGAGAAATGGTGATTTTCAAAACTGTTGAGATTAATACTAACACCGCTGTCCAGAAACCAGAAATATATGGGCATTCCCACAATATGTGGAATAGGGAGCCTACATATCCCCATCCTCACCAACATAGATTAGCATTAGATAGGCTGAATTTATGCAGTAATATCAGAGTCATATATAGACGGGGGAGTAATTTATAGTATTGTTCGGTATGGGAGATACATTTAGACACTTTGAAACGAATTTGAAAGAATTGGTGCCACTCTTCTTCACTAATAGTTTCAGACAAATCCTGTTCTCATTTCAATAAAGAGGGAAATGTTATAAAGCTTGACGGCTCTATCAATAGATTTAAGCCCTCCTTCTTGATGCTAGTCTACCCTCCTTTGAACCCCATGAAATTGCCTGGGAACAGGATTTAAAACCCCTCCGGATGATGAGGCATGGGAAGACTTGAGACTAGGCATTGCCAAATGCTCTAATGCTACTAAAATTAAAGAGACTGCTTATAAGATCTACTATTGCTGGTATTGTACACCTGAGAGATAAAATGTTCCCGTCTTCTTCACCTGACTGTAGATGTGGGTATGGCTGTAGGGCAGGGTCGGACTGGCCATCTGGCACTTCTGGAAAATGCCAGAAGGGCCGATTACCAGCTGGGCCGATTCTGTCCTTACTTAGCACTCAGCAGCAGTGAGCACCGCTTCCTGGGCTTCACTGTGCTGAGCGTACGGTACCTTAATTTGCATATGGCGTCATGACGCAGCTGTGTCATGACGCTCCCGTACTGAGCCGCCCTCCACCTTTCAGTATTAGTAGCTTCGGGCTGGCTTGAGGGGGGAGTGGCAGAGCTCAGGGTCGTAACTGCCTGCACTGCATCCTGCCATTTTTTTTTTTATGTGGCGTCGGTGCATGCAAGGGTCCGTGAGGGAAGATTATTGGGGTCTTGGGAAAAATTTTGCACTGCGTGGGGCAGCCTGCACCGGGATCTGGCTGCACGAATGAGATCAAAGCCTGATGCCGCCAAACCAGCTAACCTTATCCCGCCGGGACCAGCTCCCCTGATGTGCTGCCAGGAAAACATGCAGCTGTAAGTTCAAAGATAAAGGTCACCACCCGGGTGTGGGATGCAGGGTGTGTGGGAGGGTAGTTATGGCATATCATGTGAATGTTAAGGACAGTCAATGGGTGTGTAATGGGAGTAGAGGAACATGGAGCAGTATGTGGGATGAAGAGGGGGAAATAATGTGTATATGGGAGAATACGATTTTAGGGTGTGTGGTGGGGATAGAGGGTTATGGGGTGTGTGATGGGGACAGGAACTGAAGTGCAGGATGTGTTGGGTGTAGCAGTATATGGGGTATTTGTAGGAAATAGGGGGAGGGGTAGAGTTGGGCTAGAGGGGAATGGTCTGCATGTGGGAGGACATGGGCAGTAGGTTATGTAAGGTTAGAGGCATATGGGGTGTACAGTATGTGCGCGGACAGGGGCAGTAGTGTGTGTGGTGGGTATAGGGGTATGGAGATAGCTGTTAGGGGTGTATGTGGGCTGGCAGTGGTGACAAGGGGGTGGAGAAGTGCAGGGTAACAGCGGGCATAGAGGTGCAGATGGACGGAGAGGTTCATCGCTGACAGAGAGATGTAGGGGCAATGGAGACAGGGACAGAGAGGTGCATGGAAGGAGGGACTAACTAAATCAATGTCACATTACCTTAGGGTGACCTGTCATAAGTACCCCGGGCCCGCCAGAGCCTTAATCCTGCTCTGGGCTTAACGGATTGTCATATTCTGTAATGGGTATTATGGCGTGTGGCTTTTGTGTAATGGGCATTACGGTGTGTGGTATAATGTGTAATATGTAATTCTCCAACCTTCCATTCCTTCTTCACCTTCTAATTTCCACTTTCTCTTTTTTTCTTTTATTTGCTAATGTGCTTTGAAAATGTGGTATTTATTGGGCCCTTGTGGCCCTTGTGTTTCTGTATTTGTTTCTCTGTTGGTTGACCACTGTAAAATAAAGAATTCTAAAAATAAAATAAAAAAAGAGCAAAACAAAAGGAACAACTAAGTACTCCTTTAGTAAATGTGTCCCTAAATCTTAAGAAACACTAAAAGGCCCCTAAATGTTGTATTTTTCTTCTAATACACTAGAACTTGCATACCCCGGGGAGTTAGCTTTATTCTGAACTTGGTTAATTTGATACTATAATGAGTCTGGAAAGAAATAATATATATTAAACAGTATTGTTCTCTAAACTGCCTTGAACAATGTATTTGCCATAAAAGAAACCTCTTAAACGTAATGTATGACGTGCTGGTCTCTGGGTGACAGAAGATGACCGGAACACAAGTTTAGGAAAGAATAAACCAGTTTCTGGCAGATTGAAGCAGTCTGATACTATAAACTCACGGTCTGTGTGAGTGAAACAATATGTATCCTTTACACTGTGAATTAATGTGTTGACACTCACACACCAAAGGGTTAACAGTGTTTGTAGAACACACAGAGGTAATGAACCCAAAACATTTGTATGTGTGTGTGTGTGTGTGATGGAGGTGGCGTTTCACGGTATGTGCTTTAATGTATATTTATAGCTTGAAAGTTTATCTTTTTCTCCCTGCAACCCTTCATTGTAGCTAGAGGTACTGTAGAGTAAGTGACTAAAATAGCAGAGGATTAACCTTTAGCATTATTTATTCAATCATAACCTGTTAGTTCATGTAGCATAAAAGCGTACATCATCTACACTCAGAGGAGGCATCTACTTCATAGCATGACTTTATAGGCATATGAACGTTTCATGCCTCCATCCAAGGACAGTCCTGAATTGCGGGTTGATAAAAGGACAGAGTTTTAACTAAAAGCAGGAATTCTGTCTAGAATTAGGGGTGATTTTAGCATTGGAGCATATTTTGTCTCTATAAAGTTGCATGGTGCATGCGTCGCACAGTGTATATGCACTGAGACTCAGCAGTGACTTGGAGGTTCAGACACATGAAAATGGTCAATCCCATGGCAATCTGGTGGCTGCGTCACTGATCTGGTTGTGTATACAGATGCTCCTTCACTCACATTGGAGGAGGTAAATCAGCATCAGGCATATGACCAATGGTGGTATCTAGAGAAGCACCAAGTGCTATTACAGTGTCTATAGATGCTGAAAGTGAGCATCTCAGTCCTTGTACATTAATGTGCACACAAGTGGAAGGACTTATACTAGCACTATTATAGTCATAGAAATCACCCCTGAGACAAAGCTTTTATTGCACATTTTACAAGGTACGAAACTGAAATACTGTAGTAAATAGAGGGGCTATCTTTGTAATCATGGAGCCCAAAAATATTTTTTTTCTGCTTTGTATCTGATTATGATCCTAAATAAGGGTGCTCTGGGCTTTCCTTTCTTCCAGTGGTGAGGTGGCCACCTAGGTGCCTGCACATAGCTACATTACCAGCATTGGGCCGTCTCATATGGGCTCAGGCTGCAATAAATTATGACAGGTTACATTTCAGTGCAGGTAGGAGAAGACAAGTGTAATGGGCTGGAAGGAGGAATAAGAATGTTCTAGGGCCAAAAATGGGAAGGAGGGATGATGTTAGGCTTCTCTGCACCTTAGGACAAACATCAACCTACTGCTTCCCCATCCCTACACTGCCACCAATACCCACTTTCCAGCCCCTCAAGTGAAAGTGTGGAGGTGGCATCTTAGAAGGTACACAGCTACCACATGCATTAAGTTCAACAAGGATGTCTTCCTCATAAACAGCCTTAATTTTGTGATATGCAGAATTAATGGCACCTCACCCACAGATCCCAGCGCCCAAGGCAGCTGTCTAAAGCTGTCTAATGGTTTAGCTAGCCTTGGTGGTAAGGCCACAGTATAGCAGGTGGTCCTCTAAAAATTCTGCTGCAGTGATACCAAGACTATGTACACTATTATTATATGTTAATACGTCCTGTAAGTTGCAAGGTGTAGCTTCCATGCCTTGGACTTGTTCTTCCAGCATATTCCACAGATGTTTGATCTAATTGAGCTTTGAGGAAGTTGAAGGCCTAGTGAAGACCATGAACTCTGTCATGTTCACCAAACCATACCTGAGCAGATATTGCACTGTGACAGGGTACATTATCCTGGTGAAAGTGCCATCAGACATGATTCCATTATAAGTGTGAAAAGACTGCTTACAAAAATAGAAATTTTAATAGTCCATTTTTATCAATTAAACAAACTGAATAAACAGAAATCTAAATCAAACCAATATTGGGTTTGACCACCCTTTGAATTCAAAACAGAATCAATTCTTCTAGGAACACATGGCCACAGTTTTTGAAGGAATTCTGCAGATAGAAGGATTTGAGACTTTTGATTTAATCTACAGTATGCTATCATGTAATCCCACGTAGACTCGATGATGTAAGTATAATATCATCACTTTCAGGAATCCTTGTATTTTTTCACACTGAAAATAGTTCATCATGACATTGGCTGTATATTTGGGGTCATTGTCCTACTGTAAAATACATTTGGAACCAGACGCCTCCCTTATACTATTGCATAATTGATACATGTCTGTATTTATCAGCAATTAGGACACTTCATTTTTTTCAAATCCCCAAGTTAATTTGCTGAAATGCAGCCCCAAACATGCAAGGAACTTCCACCATGCTTTTTTGCCTGCATACGCTCATCATTGTACCACTCTCCAACCCTTTGGGGAACAAACTGCCTTCGGCTAATCACACATTTTTCAAATATTGACTCATTAGTCCAGAGAAACTGCTGCCATTTTCTGCACCCCTTGTTGTTGTTTTTTAGCTTGGCCTTGTCATTTCTTTCATTAAGACCACTCCAAACAGTTTCTGCATGTCCCTAGGCCCCACTGGCTGCTTCATTTCTGAGCTGATTCTACTGCTGGACTTCTTCAGATTTCAAAGGAAAGTAGGTATGATAGGGGAAATTTACTAAGATTTCCTGGCATCCAAATATGGAGGAGCCTGAAGCACCGAATTGATTGGTCAATTCCGTTCGAAGCTTCTCTGTGTAAAAAAAATAAGAAAAATAAATAATAATAAATAAATAAAAAAGGTTGTGGTTCCAGAAGTACAAAGTTAAAATATTTGTAGGGTCCATCTATATTTCAGCAACCAGCACCGGGCTATTGGACCGGTCCTGGTTACAAATATCTGGGAGACAAAAAGAATAGAAATCCCCCATATTTCTAAAATAAGCACTTAGGCATCTATGGTGGGAACTGCTAAATCAGGCTGACTGCAAAGTCAATTGGGGTCAACCTTCAAGTCCCTTCTTGCTGGGAATTGTAGTTTCACAACAAAAACCCAATACTTAATTATTTAAACCCCCCCCCCCCCCCCCCCTCTGGCTGTGGCATTACACTGACGGCTGTTGGAGCTATTAAAACAGTTTCCTCCCTTCTGGCTCCATTCCACTGTCGTCCACCACTGCCATTGGGGTCTTTTGGGCAATCGCCAGTAAATTAAAATGTCTCTCACAAAATGGCTGCCGCCTCATTGACAGATACTATGAATGGTAGAGAATTTAGCTGACATTTTGGGAAGGACATTTTTATGCTGGAAGGTGTGACAGGACCCCAGCAGCAGCCGTGGAGTGAGGCGGAATAGAGGCAGGTGCAGGTACCCAGCACCAGCAGTGTTACCAATAGCCCCTGCAGACCCCCAGCCCCGACAAGATGTCCAGTGCCTCCAAGTCCTTGTGGGGTCTACAGGGCCATTGGACTACTGCACCTGTGGCCCCACCTATAATCTGGCAATGATTACCCCCTTCGCTATGTGAGCAGCGGGAAGCGTTGTGAGAGGTTCTGCACATACGCAAGATGTTTAAGGTGCATGTGCAGTTTTAAAACCAGGATGCAGTGATTCTCAGAAGATTGAGCCTGTGGTGAAAAGTCTCACACTTCCTAAAAAGTAGTTTCTGCTGAAAGAGCAGCTTTTCGATTTTAAGTAAAGGACACCTAATGTATGCCCCCAAAATCTATGTTGAACTTGTTCAATACATAATTAGCACCGGTATCATTTTCAGTATGATAAATGTACACCCTAGTGCAGTAGTTCCCAACCTTTTTTCTCTCCCCTACCCCTTGATTAGGCTTTTCATTGATAAGTACCCCCTCCTCTCATTTTGAAATATGGACAGTACTTAGCGGTATGCGGATCCTTATGCATGTCCTTATATTAAGGAGGAGCGGAGGAGTAGTATACAGCAAGGAATCATGCCCTTCTGTGTCTAGACACTGGTTGTGTATTATCTCCAGGATTCCCACTAACACCGGTAGGATTAATGCCGTTGCTTCCTCCACCTTTGTCAGTGCTGAGCAGATAACTGCTGATCTCTGAGGGCAGCATGGGAAACTCACAGTGGATTGCTGGTCAGGCATATGACACAACATGGTTTGTCTCCATGGCAATGGGTCTTCTTCAGGCATCAAAAGACCTTTTCATCGTCCGCCATTACCAATATTATTTTCAAGTACCCCCAACTGGTCTGCAGAGTACCCCTAGGGGTACCTGCCCTAGTGCATACCTCCCAACTGTCCTAATTACAGAGGGACAGTCAAAGTATGTAGGATGCCATGAACAGAAAGAAAAAAATATTTTATTTGAATCATTTTCTCTGGATTGTGAATTGAACAGGATTATACTAAAGTATACTGTAATTGTATAACTTAGCCACCCTATTGTTTTTTTGTTTGTTTTTTAAAAGTTTTATTAAATTTTCACATAAAATATACATACATCACACACAAGAGAGTACCACACAGCAAAATAAGCAATTTTGTTGTAATGGAATAAACTATCATACTAGCAATAAAGTCAACAATGATGTGATGTGTCAAAATCAACAGCGGATTTACGTCTTCAGCTAATCAAATAAGATGAGAAAAAAAAGGGGGGGAGAGGGGGAGACAGACTATAGGAACACACAAGGGGGGAAGAAAAGGTAACTGGTAGGGAGAGCAGCAATGGTACATACGCATGTGGTATTATGGTGTAATAGTGAAAAATCCAAATTAAAGTTCCTGCACAATAGAGTAAAGCTGTGAATAACTTATAACCCAGTAGCAATTTGGCGAAGCAGGTTCCAGGAGGTATTTTCAAACAGTTGCATGATATGGTCTTGAGTGTGTTTATCTAGAACATTTATAAAGAATTTCCATTTTTCATAGAATTTTTCAACTCCCCCTTCAATATCAGGAATAGCCACCCTATTGTTTTACATATAATACAGTATATGTTTTTTTTTTCAAGTTACATTTTTATTTAACAGCCCAGTAGATTAAAACGAGGGCTGAGAGTAATAGCTCAGCTTGAGAATTGCTCAGATGCCCTTTAGTCATACCTCCCAACTGTCACGATTTTGGAGGGACAGTCCCGATTTTCGGGTCCTGTCCCGCTGTCCCACCCGCGGCAGGCATTGTCCCGCTGCGGGGGGGTGACAGTTGGGAGACCCCCAATCTAGTAGAATAGACGCTGTGCGCATGCGCACAGCGTCTATTCTCGTATGAAAATGAGGTCGCGGCTAATTAGCATAAGCCGCGCCCTCATTTGCATATGCCCCGCCCCCTTTTCGGGCGCTCGCGCGGCTTCGCCGCGCGAGTGTCCCTATTTCATAAAGACAGAAGTTGGGAGGTATGCCTTTAGTAACAATGCCATGGTTATCACAGTGAGTTACAATAATACTGTACCAATAACTCACAGGAGTTTTTTTTTTTTTGAGAAAAGAGATTCTGGTGCTCATCTAACTCATCTCTAGGCTTGTTAAAGAGCCTATGGCCAGGCAAGTTTCACACCAGCCTAAATTCCCGGGTTGGGTCCGGGAACAACCTGGGACTAGCGCTGGTGTGAAAGGTTCCAGGGACAAATTCCCAGGTTAATTTGCCAGCAATTCAACCCTGCTAGGTAGCAGGGTTGCTCCCGGGTCCTTCCAGGGTTACTGGCTGGTGTGAAAGGTGCAGGGACATGTCCCTGCTTCCCGTGTTGCCTCTGCTAATGCTGATTTGCTAGCAGGGCAACTTCCTGTTGTGCTGGATGCTCACAGACACACCCAGAGGTAGCATATAGCATGCAGGGAGACAGTGTGCATGTTCTGTGGCACCACAGACCCCAGAAGTGCGTTTTAACCCCTGACAGCCTGAAAGCCAAGAATGTCTGCATTGGCAATCACACAGCATACAGGAAGACACTGTGCAAGCTCTGTGGCACAACAGACCCCAGCAGTGCTATTTCACCCCTGAAAGCCTGCAATGTCTGTAAAGACCCGCCCTCCCTCTCTCCCTTTACCCCTCTCCGTAATTACCTCATCTTTGTGGGCCAAAAAAGGGCCATTTTCAATGATATTCTCATAGAAATGCAGGGTCATCCCAGGTTCAGTGTGAAAGGTGCCGACCTGGGTTGTCCCTGCTTCAAAGGCATGTGTGAATGGGTCCCAACCTGGGAATGTCCCTGTAATTTAATTCCTGGGTTGGTCTCTGCATTTTTGGTGTGAAAGGGGTATTACCGGTCTAGTAAGGTTCTGGAACAGAGAGGTCTGGACAGGAATGTTACAATTAACCAGTGATGATGGTAATACTTTCTATATCAGCCAGAAAAAAAATGTGCCAGTGCAGTTAAGTACCATCTGAAAGAAAAGTACTGACAGTAAAAACACTCTTTTACCCAAACAAGCTCCTGGCATCCAAATACTTTTATTGAAGATACATAATCTGTATATTTTTATCTTAAAAGTATGCAAACATTCCATTAAAATAACACTTTATACTGAATGCCATAGTCAATATATTACTGTACATATTTTAAGAATTATCGGCTGACTTAACTGTGCATGAAGTGTATATTTACTGATGTAATATACTTAAATTCCCAGCAGAGGGAGCATATAAACCACAAATCTTTTTGTCAAAACAATATATACAATGGACCTTATTAACAACATTACTCTGAATTGTATTTTTTAATAAATAAAAAGTAGATAATAACTTACTACCTGATAATATAGTTCCCTTTTATAGAGCGAGAGAGAGAGATGATTGGCGGCGGCACTCAAACAGGCTTGCTGAAATAATAAAAGTCCCATATCCACAGTTATGCCGGCCCTCGACTAAATACTGCCACACTTAAGGTGCCTATCCCAAATTAATGCAAATACAAGTCCATAGGTGGGAGGCACTCAACAAGGACTCAGAGAAAATGAAAACTTAATCTGTATAGTTGCGCTGAGCGCTTTCAGGGTTTCCCCCATCCTCAGGTCATGTCTGTATGCCTTGAGGCCGGGGGAAACCCTGAAAGCGCTCGGCGCTATAATACAGTCTAAGCTTTCATTTTCTTTGAGTCCTTGTTGTTTAAGTGACTCCCGCCAATGGACATATATATATTTTAAAGCTGGGCAAGTTAATGCGCCAGCACGTCAACGATGATTACTAATACTGTCAGAGACTCTGCGCCACCGATCCCCCTGCAAATAATCTCCCCCCCCCGGTGCAATGGGCATTTAACCCCTATGGAAGCAAGCATGTATTCCCCAGTGGCAATGTGCATTTAATCCCTATGGCAGCAAGCATGTACAGTATTTCCCCCCTGGCAACGAGCATTTATCCCCATATGGCAGCAAGCAAGTAATCCCCCCTGGCAATGAGCAGTTAACCCCTATGGCAGCAAGAATGTATTCCCCCTGGCAATCAGCATTGAACTCCTATGGCAGCAAACATGTATTCCCCATGGTGAGCACCAGGGTCAGCTCCATCTCCTCCTCCTCCTCCATCTTCCAGAACAGAGTCTTGAACCAGTGCGATAGCTTGGTAAATAGGGCCAGCATTTCCAGGTACCGTGCTGAGAGGGCAGGAGACGAACCAGGAGCCTGCTACCGCCCCGAGCTTAGCTGCAGATGGAGCCTCGCTGCTTATCCCAGCAGGTCTGTTAATGGGCGAGATGTATCAAATGGAAAATGCGGTAAAACCCTGGTTTTACCTCATTTTCCAATGTATCAAAAATGATACCGCATTGAAGGGTATCGCCACCTTTGGGTGGCGATACCCTATAGAAGCCTATGGGCTTCTTTTCGCCGCCCGCCGCGTCGCCGCAACCCCGCCGCCTCGCCGACCCCCCCCCTCTCCCCCTCCCTCCCTCCCTTGTGCTTACCTTCTTGCAGGTCCTCCTGGACCCCGGAAGGTAAGCCCTTCCTCCCCCTATCAACGCAGCCGGACGTCCTTCCCGCTGCAGGGGGGAGGAGGAAGCGCCGCGGACAGCCTGCTTAGCTGTCCCCGGCGTGAAAGCAGCAGAAGCCGGCTGGGAGGTGACGGAGACCCCCCGCAGACCACAGTACAGGTATCGCGGGGGGCCTCAGTCACCGCATCGCGATGCCAGCCGCATATGTTAGTACATATGCGGCGGCATCGCGGCGGGGGGCGCGAAGGGCGGCGATGTATTTTAATACATCCCGCCCCATAAGAGAGGATGTGTAGAAGCTATGTAGCCCCCAGCCGCTGCAGCGATGTGCACATACACACAGTACAGGCGGGTGCTGGAGACAGTACGTACCCTAATAACGCTGCTCTGTATGGGTGCTCAGTGGCGTAACTATAAATTTTGCTCCCCCCTGCCAAATTTTTTTTTTGCGCCCTCCCCCACCTCGATACACACTACCTATGCCACACCACGTTGCCCCCCACAGTAAGGCTTCTAATAAATTATAAATTACCTGCTTGTTGCCAAGGGGGTTAATGTCCATTACCAAGGGGTTAATATGCATTGCCAGGGGTTATTGCTTGTTGTCAAGAGGAGTTAATGTCCTTTGCCAGGGGTTCTTGCACGTTGCCAAGGGGGGTTAATGTCCATTGCCAGTGGTTCTTGCTCATTCATTGCCAAGGGGTTAATATGTGTTGCCTGGGGTTATTGGATGTTGCCAAGGGGTTAATATTTTTTGCCAGGGGTTAATGCTCGTTGCTAAGGGGGGTTATTTTCCATTGCCAAGGGTTCCAGCTCGTTGCCAAGGGGTTAATACGTGCCCACCCACCCGTCAGCTGCTGCTGCTGCCCCTGCCTTACCCTGTCTTCCCCTGCGCACACATCCAGCGTCTGACAGGAAGCACAGCCCGGCAGTGTCACCAGGAAGTCGCAGAGCTGTGCTACCTGTCAGACGCTAGAGGTGAACTATTACTTCTAACGATTGTCTCTCTGTGTGCAGGGGAAGGAAGGCAGGGGCAGCCGCAGCTGACGGGCGGGTGGCCGGATACATGGGCGGGTGGTCGGGCGGACACTGACAGGGAGCAGGGAGCGGGCAGGCGATGTCGGGTGGCCTGGAGCAGGTTCCGGAACGCCGTTCCTGATGACATCATTTTTAATTTGAGCTTCCAGCTGAAAAATAGCCCTGCTGGTAGGTTATTTGGCTCCTAACAAGATCAACCCTAGAATGTCTGTGTCTGTGTGTGTGTACATGTGGTAGGGAATATAGATTGTAAGCTCCACTGGGGCAGGGACTGAGGTGAATGTTCAAATATTCTCTGTAAAGCGCTGCGGAATATGTGTGCGCTAAATAAGAATATATATATATAATATAATATAGGAAAATATATATATTTTTTATACATTTATTATTTGAATTTATATAACAAATGTGAGCGATGCTGGCATTTTTTGGCCGATATTTTGAACTACTTTCACAGAGATGTTGGCATTCAAAGGGTTCATTTTTTTTAAATGAAATAGTGCCAAAGCTCACAGTGTACCAGAGACAAAGGTTGCAGTTTCATCATGTGACAGAATGTGATCAGAGTTGTAGCTACTGACACAAAGTGGTCAGTGCACACTAGAAGTTTTGTTTGTCATTAGTTTTTTTTAGCTAAATAAATAAGTATATTGTTACACGGCAAGGACACTAGTGCAGCAATATTGGCTCCTTGTATAAGGACACAACGGGAAGCATTTTATTTCACTACTCTGTGTAGTACACACATTAAGAGGCTGCAACAGTGCAATCATTATTAATAACTGATAAACATAATATATAGTACTGAATACAAGAGGAATGTAAATAAAAATAACATATCATATTTTATAGTACTAAATACAAGCTTCCATAACTAAAAGTAGCATACCAATTCTGGAAGATAAAAGGGTACAAACAGCGAGCAGACACATCTCGCTAGAGCTTAATATCTAAAGCTTACATTGTAATTCCCTAACAGATGGTAATTCCACTAAAAGTAATTTACAAATTTGCTAAATTACTGGCCTGCAGTGCAAATGGTATTCTGTGACAGACCAATTTCTGTATTAAATATAGGGATTCATTTACTAAGATGGTAATTCTATTGAAGATATATTGCTATGGGCAACCAATTAAATTTTGTGGGGTTTATTTACTAAGATGGGTATTCTATAAAAAAAATGGGATGTTGCCCATAGCAACAAATAAGAATCTACTTATTTATTTAGCAAGTAAACTATTCCCCAATAGTTTTCACCCTGATTGCTAAAGTCCATTGATTTAAAAGTTTGTAAACGGCTTCTTAATTTCACTGCATTACTTCTTCTGGCGGGCTGCAGAAGCCTTCGCAGTGGAATTGGCCTTGGAGTTCAACCTGAGATTTCCAGAATTGGATAGCAACATTTGGATTTGTATCCTTCTTTGAATTGTTTTGCTCTTGATGTGTGAAATACAGTGCTCGTACCATATCATTCATCAGTGTGGGCTATAAATACCACATGGTGTAAGATAATAAAACCCGGTCAACCCGGTCACCGTCAGTCCCCGATGCTGCCTCCTGACAGGGTCCGCTCTGTCGCCTTTGTGCCGCCGGTCAGCGCTCTCCCCTCGGTTCCATGCAGCAGGACTTGGATTTGGTGTGTAAGTTTGCGTCTGGTAGGACACACCCAAACGCGTTTCGTCGATGACTTCGTCAGTGGGCTTTTGGGCGTTCTGGGCGTGTCCTACCAGACGCAAACTTACACACCAAATCCAAGTCCTGCTGCATGGAACCGAGGGGAGAGCACTGACAGGGGCGTAACTAACTATTCAGCGCCCCCCCGCCGCATGTTTATTCGGCGCCCCCCACCTAACCTGCCCCACCTTCTTACCCGTGGTCTGCGTCATCTCGCCCGGCTCTCTGTCGGGACCTTCCTGACGTCACGGTCCCGGCCGGCTCCTGCTGCTACAATGAAAACGGACTCTTAGAAAATGGCTGCCCCCATACTGCAGACAGAAAACTGTCTGCAGTATGGGGGCAGCCATTTTCTAATTGTCAGTTTTCATTGCAGCAGGAGCCGGCCGGGACCGTGACGTCAGGAAGGCCCCGACAGAGAGCCGGGCGAGACGCAGACCGCGGGTAACTATAGCCCCGCAGCCCCCCCCGGCGGCGCCCCCAATTTCTCTGCGCCCCCCCCGCCACCGCGGGGGCTGCAGAGCTATAGTTACGCCACTGAGCACTGACCTGTTTCGTGAAGTGCCGGCGGCACAAAGGCGACACAGCGGACCCTGTCAGGAGGCAGCATCGGGGACTAACGGTGACCGGGTTGACCGGGTTTTATTATCTTACACCATGTGGTATTTATAGCCCACACTGATGAATGATATGGTACGAGCACTGTATCATTAGCTCATTTTAATTCTGATGGAATAAATCCTTTTTATCAAAATAATACTGCACTATATAGTGCTTCCTTTTATCCCCTTTTCTAGATCTACTTTGGTCCTGTTTGGATCCCAGGACCCTCCATAGGTTGGAAGCAGCGGTCAGCAAAATTCATGATCTAGTGCTATTGGAAAAATCGGGACAATTGGTCCGGTGAACTGTTGTGCACAGGTGCCTGCATTTCAGCACATTTAAAGAACTTAAGCTAACAAGCTAGCGCTCCTTCAAAATCCTTCTGCAAATATATATATATGTATAATGTAATTTTTATAATAAATAATAAAGGTAGCAATATATGTTAAGTAATGTTATTTCATTTTCATATTTTCACCTTTCACAATTTTTTTTAGGGGATGTTGGATATGTAGGTTATCCCTGGCTACTGACACCTTTGGCGGATCCTGATGGCCCAGCAGAAGAAAGATTCCAGGCAGCACATATCAAGACCAGAGGTGTAGTTGAACATGCCTTTGGTCTTCTCAGAACCCGTTTTCAGTGTTTAGACCAAAGTGGGGGTTTGCTGCCATATTCACCTTCCAAAGTTTGCAATATAATTATTGCGTATGTAATTCTCCACAATATTTGTGTTGATAAACGTTTGGAAGCGAATATCAATCCTCGTGTTTTACTAGATGTGGATATTTCCTCTGCTCGGCCTGATTCTTCTGACCTCGGTAGGAGCACAAGACGTGATGTGATTAACAACTTTTTATCATTTTTTTTAAAATATTGTTTATTTCTCAATTCAGTTTTTTTGAGACACCATTTTAAATATTGTTTTGGTACTTGTTTCCTAGCACGGCCACACCGATCTCCATCGGGGTGGTCGTGTTGGAAAAATCAAATGGGAATAGGGTCCCTGGGACCCGATTTTACATTGGATTAAATGTAAAATATTCCCTACACCCCCAATTCCTTCGACCTTTTCATTCCCCTACTATCCACGTCGGCGTGGAGCTGAGAATATAAAGTGTGGCGAGCGCAGCGTGGCGAGCGTAGCGAGCCCCGCGAGGGGACGCGTATAACTTCACAGGTATACGCGTCCGCTCGCCACGCTTCGGGCTCGGTGGCTCGCTGCGCTCGCCACACTTTATGTTCTCAGCTCCACGCCGACGTGGATAGTAGGGGAATGAAAAGGTCGGAGGACGCGCACTTAAAGGTACACGATGCCCAAGATTGTGGCCGTGCTAGGAAACAAGTACCATTGTTTTTATTATTGTAGGAATTGCCACAGATCCATCCTCCAAATTTGACACCGATCCGTCCAATGAAATTATGCACAGGTCATTTTTCTGGAACCTCATACATCAGAGATTTATTCATCCAGGGACGGTCCGACCAAGGGCCTGCCCCACACTGGCCGAATACAGATGCCACCCAGCCAGAAGGAAACCTTAAAGGATCTTTCAGAGGGGTGATGTGCTTGCTTTCATCAAACGCACCCAGTAAGTACCACAGGTCAGTTGCCCTGGCAACACCATCATTGCATGCCTTTTTCTCTCCCCAAAGCAGGTTTCAGGGCTCTCCCTTCCTGTGCTCTTATGTTTAACCTTTACCCCCTCACAGGTGTGTGTGTGTGTGTACAGCTTACCACCATGGACGGACCGACCAAGGGCCTGCGCCACTAGGGTGACCAACTCATCCCTTTAATCCGGGACACATATTAATTACACAGGTTCTGTGGCAGTTTAAAACCAGGTGAAATGGAGTCTTAGGTGTGGCAGTTTAAAACCAGGTGAAAGCCAGCCACAGAAACTGTGTAATTAATATGTGTCCTGGATTAAAGGGATAAGTTGGTCACCCTATGCCCCACACTGGCCAAAGACAGATGCCACCCAGCCAGAAGGAAACCTTAAAGGATGTTGCAGAGGGGCGATGTGCTTGCTTTTATCAAACGCACCCAGTAAGTACCACAGGTCAGTTGCCCTGGTAACACCATCATTGCATCCCTTTTTCTCTCCCCAAAGCAGGTTTCAGGGCTCTCCCTTCCTGCGCTCTTATGTTTAACCTTTACCGCCTCACAGGTCTGTGTGTGTGTGTACAGTTTACAATTTTTTATAATATGAACAAGAGAAATCATAACATTTATTCATCTTAATGCAATTACATTTTTTATTGCAGATAAAAAAATTGTACAAAAAATACTTTTGCATACACATTTGTCATAGATATAACCAGACTAATTTCTATTCTACCCCACAGGACAGATTAAAGCTGCCCATACACGGTCCGTTTAACGGATCCCTTTGGGACTTAAATAGTACACATCACATCGCATGCCTTGTGCATGCAGTGTGCGTGCAATGTGATGCGATGTGATGAACAGCTAGTACAAAAAGTATGTGCAGCACATACTTTTTATACCGTACGATGAGATGCGCGGGAGCGCGCATCTCATAGTACAGAATGGACGGTCCGGGATCGGACCGTCTATGGGCAGCTTAACAATAATCAACCCAGCTTTCAAAGAAGGAATGGAAGATTACCAAGAAGGCCTAAAAGAACACAGGCCTATCTGGAATAACCACAAACATGCCTCCTGACTTTGCTTAGAAAAAGACAGACACTCCTAAAGAAGTAAGTGCAAAAAAATACATCTTAACCATCTTGCTGGTGAGGAAGAATATTTATTTTTCAATAGTAACGCTTTTCTTTAGTTGATTTTCTTAACTCTCTTTTGATCTGCAAAATAAAGATTTGTTTTAATGTTTAATATGCTAAAGTTATAACATTCTAATGGTAGCTCATCAAACATTTATGAATAATTGTAGGTGTTAAGACCAAATTACTTTGTAAAGTTTAATCAAAATAAATATAACATTTTTTTAAAAGATTTAAGAAATAAACAGTAATTGAAATGTGTGATATTGCTTGACTTTTATATTATAGGGTGCTTAATGAGAACTTTAGAAATGTATGAATATTCTGCAAAATTACTATGTGAAAACCTTTATACCTCATTTGAAATACATTAAATACAGTATATTACAGTTTAAAACCATCTAACATAGTACTGTTAAAAAAAGATTATTCTATAAAGATTTGAAAAAAAAAATAGTAAATTTGAATTACTTTAAAAACATACATTTTTATGTGTAAATAATACACTAGTCACTGGCACCTTTAAAAAGGCAGAGCAAGGTATAATCAGCAAGCAGGGATAATGGAGATACAGTCATGATGTGTACAATCCACAGCCATTAGAAACACATAACTAGCCAAATTCTGTCTAAATTTGCCTGGTAACAGTGTTTGGGAAAATAAAATCCACTTTTCTAAAAAAGTTAATGAATGTTTAATCAAGACTCACTCAGGCGGATTTGTTGTATCTGGAGTATTCAATTCACCTTGCAACAATCGGTACTCTTTACCTAGCACGGCGCCCACGATTTTGATCGTGGGCATCGCAGGTAAAAAAATCGCGGGCATTGAATGCACTAAAAATTGGGTGCGACGCGATGCCCGCGATTTCCCATAGGGATCAATGTTAAATTTCTCAATTGACCCGATTTTACTGTTCAATGCCTCAATTGACCCGATTTTTCTATAGGAAACAATGTTAAATGGCCCACAGAGGCCAAATAGCCACCCTGAAGTGTGAAATGGCCCCCACAATTGTTAACGCCACCCCACGATCAACGTCAACCCGAAGCGTGGCGAGCGCAGCGAGCCCGCGAGGGGCGGCGGTACGCGTCCTACGACCTTTTCATACCCCCACTATCCACGTCGGCGTGGAGTTGAGAATAGAATAGTGTGGCGAGCGCAGCGAGCCCCGCGAGGGGACGCGGATACCTTCACAGGTAAACGCGTCCCTTCGCGGGCTTCACAGGTATCCATGTCCGCCACGCTTCGGGCTCGGTGGCTCGCTGCGCTCGCCACACTATTCTATTCTCAACTCCACACCGACGTGGATAGTGGGGGTATGAAAAGGTCGTAGGACGCGTACCGCCGCCCCTCGCGGGCTCGCGGCGCTCGCCACGCTTCGGGTTCACGTTGATCGTGGGGTGGCGTTAACAATTGTGGGGGCCATTTCACACTTTAGGGTGCCTATTTGGCCTCTGTGGGCCATTTAACATTGTTTCCTATGGAAAAATCGGGTCAATTGAGGCATTGAACAGAAAAATCGGGTCAATTGAGACATTTAACATTGTTCCCTATGGGAAATCGCGGGCATCGTGTCGGTCGCGTCGCACCCGATTTTTTAGTGCATTCAATGCCCGCAATGGGCGCCGTGCTAGGTAAAGAGTACCCAACAATCTTCTGCGAGGGCAAGTGTCTAGGACAGTGATAGACAACCTGCGGACTTCCAGCTGTTGTGAAACTACACATCCCAGCATGCATCGCTACAGTTTTAGCATTTCCTAATTGCAATACACTGGCGAGGCATACTGGGATGTGTAGTTTCACAACAGCTGGAGGTCTGCAGGTTGCCTATTCCTGGTCTAGGGCATCATTTAAAATGTCTATCTCTGTTTCAATATCTGTTTCAGGATTTCTATTTTTCCTCTCTTTAACATTTGAAACTGTTGTTTGCAGACAGGAGGGGGGTTTGCCGTCCAAATGTATGAACTGGTGTGTTAAGGTTGCTATGGAATATTTGAGGACATGATATGGTGTTAAAAAGAAAGGATTTGCAAATATTGAATTGGAGAAGTCTGGAAGAATATTTTGGATTTGTGGATATTCACCTGGTTTATCATGTTCCTCCTCTTGGCATTTTTTGTAATCCTTTATAGTTACCAGTCCTGTACGATTGTTGGACTCCTGCAGCTGAAATGAATGAGTGTAATCCCCTCAGGCAATGCTTTTTCTTGTGGGTGAAAAACTCCTTTACCAGTGATGTAACTGGACACAGTCTCTTGTTGCTGCCAATGATAGTGAGCTCAAAAACGCGTTTCTCCGCCTCAGATACTGATCGGCGGCTTCCTCAGTGTGTCCTTGAGGAAGACTTTAATGTTGAAACGCGTTGGTGTTTTTTTATCTACATTTTTGGAAGGCATTCTACACTTGTGAAGTGAAGCTGTGGTGAGTTACCAGTGGTGCCCTTGTTGCTCCCCAGTCTTGGTTATCCACTCACTATTCCATCTGTGAAAAGTGCCTTCCATTTTTATTGTTACATCAATAAACTACCAGTTTTAATTTGCTTGGGTGCCGGTTTTTGTTTTTGGTCTGGAGAAAGTAACCGAGATAGGAGGATATATCATAAAGATGAAGTAAGAACACGTGAGCATCTATTTTAAAGATACCATTATATGTTTTTAAGAAGTATTGTGAATGTAAGCACTTTATTGCTGATTCGACACAAAGGGTGATCCTTTAAGAATTAACATCACGAAGACCCATACTAAAAGGATTTTATTCCACCTGGAAATCTATACCAGAGACTCCATTTTATTGTATACAGTATTACACTATGTATATTTTCTCTTCTTTTTTTTGTATGAAATACATTGGAGGAATTGGGAGAGAACTATACAACAAAATTCTCCTCAGGTCACGTTACAGTGATACGTAACTATACTGTTCCAATGTTTATATTTTATATTTTTTATGTGCGCAATTATAATTTCACCTACTGTTGTGTTTTGGATTTGATAAAGGAGTCTATGGTTTGCATCCAGGATAAACTGAAGTATTTGTGAGACATCCGTTGGCCTGCAAGTGTTTTATACATTGCTGCGTCACACTTTAGGAGTTAGAGTCAGTCAATATGAAGGAGACTATAAGTACAATTACTGCAGGGGCCAACTCACTATTTAAACGCAGAATATGACCCCTTGTATCAGGAATAGAGAGCTGAGACCGTCAGGCCGATAGCCGTATCCTGCAAGAAGAAGCAGGTTCCTGTGTCACAATCACCACGCTGCAGCTCCCCGGCAGGACGGACCAAGATGGCCGTGGGACGTCACCAGCCAGCGTCCAGGAATCGGAGAGCAGCCAGAGGAAATCAGACCCGCTCACACTGCAGCACAGATTAAAACCAATGTCAGCAGCTCCACCCAGTGACCACGGAGAGGGTACAGCCACCAAGCTCAGCAGCCATCAGGAGAACAGCCCAGCCCAGATCTCCACGTTGGCGGGCCCCACCGGAGAAAGCGCCGGGCCTCGGCACAAAACAGCCGAGGGAGAACTACACCAGGTCGCAGCTGATAGTTATGGACTCTGGAGGTGTTCCCCAGTCCTGAGATATCTGTTGCGGGGGTAGTAAAACCCAAAAAGGATATTTTAGAAGGATTTCGGGCAGGAGAGCCAGCAAGCACGTCCTTCACCTAGTCCGTCAGGCCACGCCCCCAGGGAGTGCCATTGTAATGGGGCCCAAAGGCTTAGGGGTCCTCTGGATTAAGTCATATAGTAGTCTTCTAAATTCCCAAAATTGTCTTCTCAGCAATTGGGTCTGGCACATGAACTAGAGCACTACTATAGAACATAACATTAACCAGGGTACTCATAAATTGAACAAGGGTTTTAATATGGGGCACAAATTAACTAAGAACTACTATACAATTCCCCATGTAATATCTCACTAATGTATATTTTTATGCTGTTTGTCTTTTGGGCATTTGGATGGACATTATTGTGATGGACTTACTATGGAGGACATTGTGTTCTGAAAACCAAATATGTATTATATATATGCCCATTGGATGGCGGAGCGTCTCATTGAGTGAATATGCGTTCCACAGAGCGGAATCTGTATAGAGAACATTAATCTCGGTTGCTCTAAAGATGGTGGAGCGATCCAGTGGGCGGGTATGCGTTCCACTTGGAGGAAGGGCACACAGGATGACACGATATGTCCCTTCCGGTACGGAGTTAAAACTCTGGCACCTGATTTCTTCTTGTTTTAATGATGTGGGGTATATTAAGGCCCTGTTCACTGATGAGCACTATGCTTCTGAGGAAGGGCTGGATTGGCCCGAAAGCACGCTCAAGCAAAAGTGATCATCATTGAACGGATCCCTGTCCTGAGGCTGCATGGTCGAGTGTTCCTGCACCCACCGCTAACCGGCAAGTAGCAGATGAGTGTGACCCTCACCCAGTACAGTAAATTGGATTCTGTTACCCTGAGGGGTTATATGCTTGTTTTTACTCGTTTCATGTAAGTGCATCCAATAAATGTAATTTGTTTATTTTAAAACAAAATTCCACTATTTGTACTTTTTTCAAGTTCCATAGGAAATCGCTAAGGAAAAACCTACTACCTGACTGGAAAAGATACCTTTTGATATGCGCATATTTTCATTCAAAGTGTGAGTGAATCAATTAGCAATAAAATTATTATTACCATTCAGGCAATGTTGCACTATGGTCTTTCTGTTTTGAATTTCCCCTAGATTTAAAGAGACAGCACCTCTTGGACCTGTTACATATATTGTGTAAGTTGTTTTCGAAAATCGCCAGTGGATGTACAATAATTATTTTGTATCCATTTTGCATACCTCCCAACTTTTTCAGTTCAGGATGCGGGACGCTGACGGTGCGCGCTATGGGGGCATGACCCAGAGGCTCTGTGAGCCTCTAGCCATGCCCCCAGCCCCCTGGCTGCGGGAATAGACGCTGTGCGCATGCGCACAGCGTTTATTCCCCGCTGCTTAGCAGCTGACAGGGGGGACTCCCAACAGCCCCCCCACACCGCGGGACACTGACGCCCGCGGGTGGGACATCGGGACTGTCCCGATAAAATCGGGACTGTTGGGAGGTATGATTTTGTCATTGAGTCTTGGTGAAGGCTTTTTATTTGTACCACCCTGGGCTGATTTTGTGGGTAAACAGTACATTTTTTCCTAAGAACTACTATAACACCTGATACAAGAGGCGCCTCTTTAGAAGCTTTGGAGCCGGACGCACTAAGCTTCAAAAGTGATAAAATGGAGAGTGATAAACAACCAACTATTTAGCTCCTACCTGTCATTTTTCAAATACAGTCTGTGACATGGCAGGTAGGAACTGATTAGCTCACTGTGTATCACTCTCCATGTTATCATTTTTTAGCTTAGTGCATCTGGCCCCATTGGGAGGACCACCTTCAAAATGTAGCTGCAAGGCCCACAAAGACGAAGTACGTGATTACGAAACGCTTTGGGGCGTGGCCTGGTGTTGAAGTCCTGTCCATCTGATGCGACTGAAGCATCGGCACCCACGAGTGTAACCACTCCAACTTTCAGTGTGTTTGAGATACCACTGTGTATGCTGTTGTCCAGCGGTTGTTGAACCACCCGCTGTGGTACGTTATAATTGCCTGATTTTATTGAAGACAAAGTTGTTTTAAAGAAATAAATCTCTTTTTCATTCTGCACTATGGAGCGCTCTTGTTTTTCCTTTTATTATCTATCTATCTATCTATCTATCTATCTATCTATCTATCTATCTATCTATCTATCTATCTATATATATATATATATATATATATATATATATATAGAGAGAGAGAGAGAGAGAGAAAGAGACAGAAAACAGAAAACTGCATGGCAGCATGCAGGGCCGGTGATAGGGTGTTTGGCGCCCTCCTGCAAACTTTACATTTGCGCCCCCTCATGCTTTACAAAGAGATAGCGCACACCGAAAAAAGATGTGTGGTCTCACAAGGAAGGGGCATGTGTACACAATAGTACTCCCAGTTCAAATCAGGACACACAGTAGCACAATCTTATTCTCATTACACAACACCAGAGGAATTGTGACCCCCCCCCCCACCACCACTACAGAGAAAACAGGGAGAGTGCGCGCCGAAGGCGCGCGCAAAAAAATGTAGGGGCATGGCCACATAACAGTACCAATAACACCGTTATTACACATTATGCCACATGCCATAATGGCCATTCCTCATTATGCTTCACAGTAATGTCAATTACAAATTATGCCACACATCGTGATGCACCTTACACATTATGCTATGCGTAATGCCCCAAGTACTTCTGCTTATACACATAATGCCACGAGTACTGCTGTGTAATCAAGTCCAGTCTAGCCCTGAGACCAGCAGAGCCTACATAGGCATGGAATTGATTTTCAAATATGGCGCCAGCTCATGAGCCAATTGGAGCTCTTGGTCCGACAGCCAATCAATAACTGCAGCTGCCGGACCACAAGCTCTGATAGTAGTAGCATTGCTTATACATAATGCCCAATGTATCCTACAGTAGTAGCATTGCTTATACATAAAGCTCCCTGTTGCCCTCATTAGAAGCGCTGATTATATGTAACGCCCACACCAGCTGCCGACAGTAGTAGCACCGTGTAACGCCCACACCAGTTGCAGACAGTAGTAGCACCGTGTAACGCCCACACCAGTTGCTGACAGTAGTAGCACCGTGTAACGCCCACACCAGTTGCTGACAGTAGTAGCACCTTGTAACACCCACACCAGTTGCTGACAGTAGTAGCACCGTGTAACGACCACACCAATTGCTGACAGTAGTAGCACCGTGTAACGCCCACACCAGTTGCTGACAGTAGTAGCACCGTGTAACGCCCACACCAGTTGCTGACAGTAGTAGCACCGTGTAACGACCACACCAATTGCTGACAGTAGTAGCACCGTGTAACGCCCACACCAATTGCTGACAGTAGTAGCACCATGTAACAGTTGCAGACGAGAAGTATCTGGGTGGGAGCTGATGCTGCTACTTGTCAGTGTGCTGGAAGGTAGCAGGGGTAACACTTTCTGTAGAGCACAAGGAAATTAATAGGAGTGACTTTCTCACACCAGCTTTCTCCTGGCTGACCACTCTCTGACGCTGACAGCAGCGACGGCTCACAGTGGTACAGGCCAGGGCTCAGGGCTCCGCTGTGCTGCCTGCATGGCGCGCTGAGCCTGCTGCCGGCGCCGAGGCTGTCATATATTTTGACAGGTGCACTGCCGACTGCGGCACCCGGCAGCAGCAGCGCTGTTAAAGAAAGCTGGCGGGCAGTACTCGGAGCGCCTCTCAGAGCCTGCTGCCGGTGCTAAGGCTGTCATATATTTTGACAGGTGTACTGTCACCCGGCAGCAGCAACGTTGTAAGAGGAAGCGACTGTGGCACCCGGCGGCAGCAGCAGCGCTGTTAGAGGAAGCTGGCGGGCAGGACTCGGAGCGCCTCTCACGGCCGGCGCCTACCTGCATTGCAGGCTGCGCTGAGCGGGTAGCGCCGGCCCTGGCAGCCTGCACAAAGGCGTCCCGGAGGGAGGGAACACCTCCCAATGGAACTGCCTTTGTGACTGGCAGGTCGGACTTCCAATTGACCAGTCTCACAGACTGCATCTGGCTTCACTACAGTGATGGATTTTACCTGGGGGGCTGCAGCCCTGCAGCCCATAGGTAAAAACCGCCACTGCTGATTCACCATTACTACAGATAGAAAATGCAATGTATTAGATATTATGGGAAAGTGTATGTACCTGTGAAATAGCCCAATTCGATGCATATTGGTAGGAAACTAGGAGTAGGTATTTGGGACAAGAGAATAGAGCTATTGTGACAGTTAGTGGTTTAAGCTGACCTGACCGGCTGTGTTTGCACTCGTTAAAACGGTCCCTGATGATCAGTTTGCTTGTGTACAGATGTTGTGACTGAGCAGTGAGGCAGATACACAGATTACACAGAATCCGCTTATGTATGCAGCACCAGGAAATAAAGTACTTATCCAGCGGCTGACATATCTATTGTAAAATTAGATGGGGTTGGGGAGAGGCGGCTGATGAGGGGAATCTAGTGGATGGGAAGAAAGGAAATATTTATGGTAAGAGAGTGGCATAAAATAGACACAGAAAACTATTGTTAGTTGCAGAGTGTTTAATCCTCTGGGGGCTGCTCTTAAATGTCAAACTCTCCATGTACATTTTGTATGTGCTAGAAGGGCTTCTAAAGCATAACTGATAAATCAAAGACCGCACAGAGCCTTAGAATACAAACTCATTGGGTGCCGGATGGCTCCCCGACAGTCGGGATTCCGACAGTCAGTACTCCGATGTCGGAATCCCGACTGCTTCCTCGTGGGGGTCCACGACCCCCATAGAGGGAGAATAAAATAGGTGGCGAGCGCAGCGAGCCCGCAAGGGGCTTCATTGCGCTCTCCACGCTGTGCAGTCGGGATTCCGATGTCTGACTAATGACTGTCGGAATCCCGACTGTCGGAGTATTATA
This sequence comes from Crinia signifera, assembly GCF_055691185.1. Lineage (NCBI taxonomy): Eukaryota > Metazoa > Chordata > Amphibia > Anura > Myobatrachidae > Crinia > Crinia signifera. Next base: position 129,847,767 of record NC_139222.1, on the reverse strand, counting down.
CCACACCCAACTCATTGTTATAGACCATAATACAATACTAGCAATTAGTTGCACAGTGTATCATATACGTAGGCAAGATATATTATTAACATTTATTGTAAACTGAGATACTTTCTTGCTGGCTGAACGGAGACACTATAGTGTAGTTTGTATGACACAAAGCTGGGGAGACACTATAGTGTAGTTTGTATGAGACAAAGCTGGGGAGACACTATAATGTTGTATTTGAAGGGGAGGGCGATGCAGCGCTACCTCAATGTATTACCTTAGGAAGCCCAGATACCTTAATTAGTCTCTGTCTTGGTATTTCCCTGTTAATTCATGAAATGATTTGGAAGAACAGGAGGATATAGCTCATGTCAGAACACAAACTCAGATGTAAGTGCTGTAATGACCATATAATGATAATGTATACAAATACCTAATGTTACTAAGTAAATGAAATCAATGATTGGTGGTGCACACAGTGGCCATCCATATGTGCAGCTACCTATAGAAGGGGAAGTAGGGATGACGGCTAAGAGGGAAATTAGTCTGTTATCAAAACTCTTCACTATATATAATTGGGAATGGGTCATGGGATCAACCAACCCAAGATCGACATGCCTTGGGTCGACCACTGAAGGTCTACATGGCTTAAATCGACACCTGAAATAAGTCAACATGCCTAAGGTCAACATGGATGGTCGACATAAGTATTAGGTTGACACTGGCTAGGTCAACAGTCAAAAGGTCGACATGCGGTTTTCACTTTTTTTGTCCAAAATGACGACATTGTCGAAATGTAGGGGCAAACACAGGATTTGCAGAAGGGGGTTTCCACTGCGCACTCTGGAAAACAGGGCGTGACCGTGGCAAAAGGAGGCGTGGCCTTTTTTGGCAATGCTCTGTGAGCTGCTGGCATGTCCCCTATCTCTCTGTCTTGCTGTGAGTAGATGCTGTGTGCATGTATATAGCGACTATTCACTGCTGCGGTCGGGAAAGCATGACAGAAAGATGATATGGGTGGCTGTCGATGCGCCAGTAACAATGAGAACAGCCCCATCTACTGTATATATATATATATATTTGTGTATATAGACGGTGCTGGCGGCCCGGCACTCTCCTTAATAATCAATGTGCACTGGTGCCCTCCCTGGAAGGAATGGACAGCTGGAAAAGAATGGGCGGCACTCCGGGGAAACTTTCAAAGAATTTATATGGTAAGAAACGACCAACGTTTCGGGGTGCAAAAACCCCTTTGTCAAGGTGCTCAAGTGAATCAAATATATATATATATATATATATATATATATATGGTACTTGTGTAGTTTCACGGCGCCACCGCGCGCACAGTGAAACTTTGAAACTTGGCAGTCTGCCGCTCTAGCTGTTCTCAGCGCAGCACGTGGCTGCTTTCCTTATGTAAGCTACGTTATCAGCGTAGCGCTGGGCAGCAGCAGCGCACGCTGCCCAGCGCTGACAGGTCACTGTGGTACTTGTAGTTCCACAGTGAAATAGGCAGTCCTGCGCACTGCTGACAACCCGGCAATTTAGACGCTAAAGCGTCTAAATCCAGACTCCTGCGCACCGCTGACAACCTGGCAATTTAGACGCTAAAGCGTCTAAATTCAGACTCCCTGAACTGAACACCCTGGCAATTTAGACGTCTAGATTTAGACGTCTAAATCCAGACTCCCTGCAAACGCTAAGATGGGGACTAGTAGGGTCTAGGGGTACACTATTAAACCTGTTCACAATGACACTAGTCGACGTAACAGCTGTCGACCTTGTTAATTCCACTATCCACGCCAACCCGAAGCGTGGCGAGCGCAGCGAGCCCTCGAGGGGCGGCGATACGCGTCCTACGACCTTTTCATACCTCCACTATCCACGTCGGCGTGGAGTTGATTTTTCATAAAGTGTGCCACCGAGCCCGAAGCGTGCCGAGCGCAGCGAGCCCCGCGAGGGGACGCGGATACCTGTGAAGCCCGCGAGGGGATGCGGATACCTGTGAAGGTATCCGCGTCCCCTCGCGGGGCTCGCCACACTTCGGGCTCGGTGGCTCGCTGCGCTTGCCACACTCTATAAAATCAACTCCACGCCGATGTGGATAGTGGGGGTATGAAAAGGTCGTAGGACGCGTACCGCCGCCCCTCGCCATGCTTCGGGTTGGCGTGGATAGTGGAATTAACAAGGTCGACAGCTGTTACGTCGACTAGTGTCATTGTGAACAGGTTTAATAGTGTACCCCTAGACCCTACTAAATTTAGACGCTTTAGCGTCTAAATTTAGATACCCCCATCTTAGCGGTTTGCAGGGAGTCTGGATTTAGACGTCTAAATCTAGACGTCTAAATTGCCGGGGTGTCCAGTTCAGGGAGTCTGGATTTAGACGTACCGGGTTGTCAGCGGTGCACAGGAGTCTGGATTTAGACGCTTTAGAGTCTAAATTGCCGGGTTGTCAGCGGTGCGCAGGACTGCCTATTTCACTGTGGAACTACAAGTACCACAGTGCCCTGTCAGCGCTGGGCAGCGTGCACTGCTGCTGCCCAGCGCTACGCTGATAACGTAGCTTACATAAGGAAAGCAGCTACGCGATGCGCTGAGAACAGCTAGAGCGGCACGCGCACAGTTAAACAGAGCGTCTGGCAGGCTGCAAAGTTTCAGACACAGACTGTGTGCGCGGTGGCGCCGTGAAACTACACAAGTACCATATATATATATATATATATATATATATATATATATACTGTGTATATATACACACTTGTTTAAAGCAGGAGTTCAAGTGAGTGGAGGCATGGCCATAAGAGCAGCTACCAAAAACAACAGGGGGGGGGGTATTGGAGGACAGTGCACATGATTGCACATCCCACCATTTGCGGGCCTTTAAAGGGGTGGAGCCTAATGCCGTAGGGAGTGGGGAATAAATCGCGGACCGCGGCAGCGTTTTTCTTAGCTTAAAAAAGGAACTGGTCTGTCAGGGGGGTTACTGTGTACTCAGAACCCCACCCTGTGTGCGCTAGCAAAGTGGACACCGTATTGGTGCACAGCATCCCCTCTTATGGCTCGCTGCCCTCACCATGCTTCAGGCACGGTGCCTCGCTACAGTCAGCACACTAGTCTATTCTCCCTCCACGTGCTAGTACAGTGTTTTTCAACCACTGTACTGTGCCTTGAGCTGTTCTCAAGTGTGCCCCCAGATCTAGAGATGCCCAAATTAGTTTACAGCCTTACTGATGTCCAAGCTTTTGAGTCATCAGTAGGATCCAGTGGTGGAACTTGTGGGTGGTGAGACCAGGTGCACAAATTTAATTTGGGCCCCCCTCCTCCACCCCAGTCCAAGTTCACAAATGCAACAGAGCAGTGGATGACAGGGAGAGGAAGTGGGGGACAGAGATAGACAGAGTGTGACAGGAAACAACAGTGGGTGAACAGGAAGAGGATGGAAGGGGTAGCAGTGGGCCCCTAAGTCCTCAAAGGCCCTGGTGCAATGCACCTGTTGCACCAATGGTAGTTCAACCTCTAGTAGGATCAATATTACAGGACTATAGCAGAATGTATAAGCAAGTTCATATGGCCGCTCTATTGCTATGGAATAACACAAAGTGGAACAAGGTGGAAGAGGTAGACATTTTACAAACAATATGTATGTTTTGCTCGTTATAATGTAAAGTACAATTGTTATATACTGATAACTCACCCAAACATATAACTCTTTCTGCACATGCTACATTTGCCCCACCTGTAGCACAACATGGATTTGTCCATTTGAAGAAAAAAAAGTGCTATGCGATCAAGGCTGAATTAGGCCCCAAATACGAAGATTCCCACACAATACTTTAGAAGAGGATAATGTAATTATCATGCAGGAATACACATCTCTTGGCTCTTATTGGTTTGCCATAGGTTCCTATATTCCAGTGATGTAGCTACTGTGTAGCATGACCAACTAACTAGAACCTACCATTAGGCCAAGTGTTGCAATCAAGTCTCAAGGCGCATTTTCTTATCTTCTCCAACAGGACCTCCTGTGTAATACAAACAAAGTAATGTGGTGGTCAAGCTAACAACAGCACCCTACCAGTACCAGGCATCAGATACTTAGTACTTAGTAGCAGTCAGCATCCCGGCAATCAGAATAACAATGCTGGCATTCCAACTGCCATCAGAAGACTGGCACTTCATCCTCAAAAGGATCAAGATGCCAACATCGGAAAATAGACAGCCATCATCCTGATCGGTGAGTATGCAGGGTGGGATAAATTCAATCTTGGAATGAAAGGGGGCAATAGTTAGGCAATAGTGTGGATATTTAGGGTTAGGCTGCAGGGAGGGGAAGGTTAGGCTGTGGGGGCTAGGTTTAGAAATCAAGATGAGCGGGTTAGGGTCAGGCTGCAGGTTTGGGTGTTAGGATTAGGTGGCGGGTGCATGGGTTGGGTTTAGGCATTAGCGGTAAGGGTTAGGGTCAGGCTAGGCTGCAGGCAGGGAGGGTTAGGCTTCAAGAGAAGAGGGTTAGGTTGGTGTCAGATGTCCCTCCTTCGGGATGCCATCCTCAGTTTATTGACCAACGGCATCCTGACTGATGGTCATCCCTAGTATCCATGTGATTTCCTGTCTCAATTTTAACCACTATTGCCAGAATACATATCACACAGGCATCCTGTGCCGAGAAGATAACTAACCTGAAACAATAACAATAAATAAATTGAAACCATAAGGTTTTTTATTACTGCTTTCTGTGTGGGTGGGAAATGAATCCACCTACATTTAGTTGAGCCATTGTGGTTCTTATTCAATACATATTGACAACTACACTGTGTCCCTTCACACTTTCTATTTATAAGTTAATATTATTTAAACTATGAACATTGTCATTATCTTGCTACACATGTCTAACCTCACCCTCAATTAATCCACATCTGCTATTTTGCGTAGCTGCAAGCAACTCATTTGCATAACAACATCAGCAATTACAGATTGTACCAGTGTTTCAGGAAGGAGTATGTTCATCATTTTTTATTACTGAATCTATCAGATCTGAAAAATCTGTTGAATTGTCTGTTAGTTTAGACTCCGCCTATCATTTTGTGCCTCCATAATGCTGCCATGTATCTGCTGTCTGCTGCCTACACATGTGATGTGGTGACCTTCTGCAGTAACTTGCTGGGGTACTGTTATCATTTCTATTATCTGATGGGGTCCCAAAGCAAAATAGTTTGAGGACCCCTGGTATAGGCTATAGTTTCAAACATTTAAATAAGATAAATGGTCATAAAAAGGTTAAACATATAATAAATAAATACACAAACATAATAGAACCAGTACTGCACTTTCTAAGCTCACAATCTCCCACTTTATGGTAAGGCTCCTGTCTCTTCCTCCTGGTCGCTGCTCTCTGGTCCTTTGCAATTTTTGTGGGCTCAGATCCACACATACTGCACAGAAAAAGTGGTAGAAGAAGCTGGCATGGGCAGCAGCTGTGCTCTGTCTGTGGTGGTACCTCTATTGATCATATTATATACCAGTTATTGTCATAATTTAAAGGCATCTGCCAAGAGGAGGGGGGTTTCCAGGTAACCAGAAGCATCCCCCCTCCCCCCCTACATTCGCCTATGCATTGGGGAATGTGTGAGTAGAACTGGGGAGCATAGGCCATTTGAGAAAGGCTGGTGGACAGAAGGTCATGTAGAGGAAAAACTGTCAGGCTGTGGGGGCATAAATTATAATATGTGGAAGAAGAGCTAGTTGTCAGTGGTTGGCTTGTGAGGGTAAAGCTGATATGAAAACAGGCATGTGAGGAAAGATGGTATGCAGGGGACCTGTGAGGGAAAATCTGGTGGGCAGAATGGCATATCAGGGAAAAGCTGGGGGAAATGGGGAATGTCAGAGAATAACTGACAGCAGTGGGGCATGTGAGGGACAAGCAAGTTTGCAAGGGTAACATGCAAGCAGGGCTGCAATAAGGTGTCACTGCAGGGACTTTTGTTCAGAGTAGCTGTGGACAAGTGTATAACTCAGGGGTTTCCAATCTTTTTCTAATCACAGCACCCTATAGTATCAGAATTTTTCCACGGCACCCCTAGGCCCCAAAAAATATATATAAAATAACTAGATTGTGTTTATATGTGCTTATTAGGATCAGTGATGTGTTAAAGGGCATGATTTGCTTCTGATTATACACATATTTTATGATTGGCTGTCACCAGCACTGGTTTTGTCCATAAATAATTGATCATAAATAATTTGAATTGGTCATGGTCCATCAACCCGTGGCACCCCTGCAAGTGTCCCAAGGCACCCCAGGGAGCCTGGTTTTGAGAACCACTGGTATAACTGTATCTAAATGACCTCCACAAAATGGCGGCCACCACGGAGGAGAGCAAAAACCGACAATATATCAAATACATTGGAAAACAATGAGACATCACATTTAACTTTGATCAAAGATAAGACAACATTGTGTCAGATGAGAGGAGGTGGAGGGGGCAGCATATACTGTATGTGTGAGAGGTAGGTGGCTGAGGGATATGTGTGTGAGAGGGAGGTGACTAGATCAGGGCTGGGGAATATGTGTGATATAGAGGTGTCTGGGGCCGGAGCATATATGCAAGTAAGTAAGTTTAATTTATATAGCAAACTTTCTCCAACAGGACGCAAGGCACTTTACAGACATAATAAATGCACACAATACAGAGTATGTAGGTAATACAGTAAAGGAACAAGTCACAGACAAAAGAAACCCTTGAGTACACAGTAATCATAATGCAGGAGTGGTGCAGCATTTTGGAGAATAACTTCCATGGGTTGTGTACTCCACCCTGACAAGGTACCAGGTAATCAGACCTAACAAATGACATAGCACAGATAAAAATCACAATAACAGCTTTTTACAGATTTTACGCGATATTCTGCAGTTGCATTCTGAAAGATGATTACCTAGATGTTTAAATAAATTCAGCATAAGAGGTGTAATACCCTGCAGACCAGATCAGTATATTGAATGCTGGATAGTTACCTAGATGTTTAAATGAATTCATGAGCAGTAATTGGCATAGGTATGAGAGAGGGAGGTGGCTAGGGCATGGCTGGGTATATATGTGTGAGATGTAGGTAGCTGAGAGATAAGTGTATGATAGGGAGGTGTCAGGGGCAAGGCTGGAGTATATGTGATGGAAGGAGGTGACTGGAGCAAAAGTATATGAGGTAGTTGGCTGGGTATATGTGCTTGAGAGGGAGGTGGCTGAGGTAGTCACAGCAGAAAGCACTTGTCATTGCTGAGATTTGTATGCATGTGTGTACACATCACAGCAGCAATGGTGGTGACTACATCTGTATACTGATGTGACTGATGCAGGGCTAGGGTATCATATCATTTATGATAGATTGACATGAAAAAAATAACACCCATCAGCACAGCCCAGACTTTTCTTTTTAAACTGGTTAATGCACCAATTTATGCCCCACCCCTGATGTAGCTCCCCCCACAGTATCCACAGTCCTGACCCCATAGGTGTGCTCTGCCTAATTTGTATGCAAGGGAAATGTTTGTGGGCAGAGGGAAATGTGACATAAAAGCTGAAGGAAAGAGCTTCATGCTTTCATCCTTTGATTTAAAATACACATATTGGGGCTGTTTGATCATATCTGGAGTGATTTTGCACTGTGTATTTTCAAGTACAAGTGATATGTACTATAGTTATACTCACATCTACAGTTATAACAGAAGAAGTATATCTTAGATGCAATAGAGAATTCTCACATAAGCAAAGTTTAGCACAGGGTTGCCTACTTTCTGGCTGCCCTCTATGGGAGAGGGCAGTCAGGTTCTTAATCCAAGGGGGGTGGGGTCGCTGAAAAGATGTGAAATGGGCAGGACAGGGTGGAGCTAAGGAAAATCGTCACATTTTGGGGGCATGGCCAGCGCAATCAGGTGGTGGTGGTGGGGGGGGGGGGGGGGGTAGCGGGTGATGGGTAGGATTCCTGGGGGCTGGGAGGGGGACACGATTTGCAGGACCCGACCAAGCAATTCGGGGAGGGTAGGCAACCCTGTTTTAGCAAGGGCAAGTCGACGCATCTGGTTTTGCCTTACTGATTCAGGATAATATAAACAGCATGCATTTATAGCCTTGTTTTTAGTATTCTTACTAATAAGCAGATGTTAAATAAGTGATTGGACAATGTATTACTCTGTTGTTGTTCAATCTGTGTGCTTCTTATTTGCAGAGATCACAGTGGCAGTTTCGGGACTGGTGGTTTTAATTCAAGTGATCCAACGTTTGGCATTGGTATGTCATGAATACCAATCACATCACATCACAGTGCATGAATACCTGCTGTTTGGCAAAACTTCACTTTTGTGAATCTTTCCTTAAGAGAGACGATGAATGAACAAATAGAAAGTGCTGTAGACCTAAGAGAATTAGGGCACATTTGTCCCTATCTGCATCTTGTGCAGTGATAACATCGGGCCAACTCGCAATGTGATAATTGAGTACATTTCATGGATGTATCAATTATTGCATGCAGGGCAGAGCTTGCGATAAAGTTCTGTCCATGCGATGGGTCTCCACAGCACCACTGGGGAATTTTTCACAAATAATAACCCGATGCAGTACTTGTGCATGCGCCGCCATTGCCACTACCACTGCCGCCAACCCCTCCCTGTCCCGACAACCTCCCCCATGTGCCACAACTCTGCTGATTTATCCTCCCCAGCCCCTGGGTCTTCGGGGATTCACAATTTTGTTTTTTACATTTGGCCAGATCATATTTCCACTTATAAGTATGGGAAATGCGATCTGCTTACTAAAAAAAATTGAGAATTGAAGGGTTTAGGGCACTTTTTTCCCCCGAAAACTGCTCCAAAAGCCCTTTAGTACATTCAAGTTAAACTAATAAAAAATGTTTAAACCCCCCCCCCCCCCATTTCACATTATCTTAGTAAAAATGTTAGTAAATGTTCCCCTTAGTCAGCCAAACACTGCTTTTAATCTTTCTAGTCTATATAGGGAAAATACATTTGAGCTTAGATATCCATTAGCTTCATGTCTTGTGTATTACTCTCCGCCCTCAGCCCATACTACCTCATTCTCTACAACATATCTTTTTTCCTCCCCCTGGCTATCACCAATTATACACAGGCTGAGCAGCTTGGGACATTTTAAACTAGAGACAGAGCTGTTATCAAAAGTTCAAGAGTCTAGACAGACAGTCCGAGTACAGCAGCACTTCACATGGCAAGGGAGGTCATATTTACAGACTTCAATTTGTGACCAAGATTCAATCCAATATCAGCTTCCAAGTAATGCTTGTAATAGTTTCCTGATTACATTGCCGTCCCATCCAAAACAACAAGACCATAAACACGTCATACACTGTATGGCCAATGGATATACTAGGGATGGCTTTTGACTATCGATGGTTGTAACCCAGCAATGACCTTCCTTAGTGAATACCCCTGTACTAAGTGAGTGTGTTTCAGCCACACCCATTGCTGTAGATACAATCAAGCATTCCAGCCATGGTATTTATTTAGTTAATCATAAGCAGTAGTATGGGTGGCACTGAAGACTCAGGGACACCCACACTTATATCAGGGGTACAGAAAAAAGGGGTGGGAAGGGGAAAATCAAGGAACAGACCTATGTAATAGGGGATGCAAGGGAAATGCCTACAGTATCTCAACATCATATATTACAATACAGGATAAGCTAACATAAAGCAACTGACTGGGTAAAACAGAAGAGATAAGTAAACAAAACTGACAAATAAAATATGCTAGGGGTAAAATATAAATGGAATCAATAAGAAGTAACTTTATTTGAAATAAATTGGAGGAGGTTTAGTCTTGGATGACTGGAATACAAATTAAGCACCATTTCCCTTCTGTCACATACAGTAGTCATGCCAGGCCATCCACTTTAGGAGAGGAAGCCAAAGTTAAGTAAGGCATGAATTAAGTTTCCATAGTAAAGTATAAATGAACCTTGTGATAGATATTCCAAGAAAGGAGGGTCGAGGATGTTTCCAGGCTTGAGCCAGGGCCGTATGTGCTGCGATACAGATATGCATACGTATGTATCTTTGATGGGTGGAAATGCATAGGAATAAATATGTAAAAAGATGGTGACGCTGTGAGAGAAAGGCCGAACATTAAAAAAGCCTCCAACCACAAAGTATGAAGAATTGGACAAGACCAAAAGATGTACATGTCCCATCTCTACACACTATCTCCAGGGGCCTTATTTTGGTTCATTCTTTCTGACAAAATCCTTCTTAGATGGGCAAAACCATGTGCACTGCAGGTGGGGCAGATGTAACATGTGCAGAGAGAATTAGATTTGGGTGGGGTTTTACTTCAAAGTGAGATCTATATTGCAGTGTAAAAATAAAGCAGTCAGTATTTTCCCTGCACAGAAACAAAATTACTCACCCAAATCTAATTCTCTCTGCACATGTTACATCTGCCCCCCCTGCAGTGCACATGGTTTTGTCCATCTAAGAAGGATTTTGTCAGAAAGAATGAACCAAAATAAGGCCCCAGCAGAATTTAGAACAAGAGGTATAAAACGTGTATACTCAGGGGTAATAATCAGTTCAGTCATTTAACAAGCATCTCCGAATGGTTTAAGCATTGAGACATATGGTAAGCTAGGGTATAACAGACAGTAAAACCTAGGTGATAACATTGTTGTATCGTAATGTGAAGCGATAATAAATAGACGGGGGTATTCAAGGTTTGACGATAATTCCAAAAGTGGAAATATTGTCAGTTAAGGTATTGAATTGGCAAAGTCGAAATTATGGGGGAAATTTACCAAAATGGATTCGTAAAAAATAGGTGTATTCGTAGGCAGAAATACACCCTTTTTTTACACATTTGTATTTTCGGGATTTACAATCCCGAAAATACAACAATTCGTATTCCTAATGATGGGACATTCGTATTTGTATTTACAAATACGAATGTCTACACCATCGATAGAATATGACAGGAATCACCATTCAAAAGAATGGTGGTTCCTGATGTACTAAGCAGCCGTATTGATAATACGGCTGCTAATTGGTGTAAAACAGGCACGCAAATACGACAGGAAAATACACCTTGCTTTCCCTGTCGTATTTGCTTTAAGCCTGCACGGATCAGTCAGATCCGTGCAGGCTGCAGTGTAAAAAAATAGAAGAATAAATAAATTTAAAAAACAACAGCGTGTGGTCCCCCCCACAGCTGTAACCAGCACCAGGCTGAAAGAGCCGGGGCCGGTAATTAAAAATCCGGGAACCCGACAAATAGGGGTTCCCCGATTTTAACAACCAGACCCAGGCTCCAGGTCCGGTTCCCAAAATACGGGGGACAAAATGACTAGGGGTCCCCCGTATTTTAAGAACCAGCCCCAGGCCAAACCAGCCAGCAGAGTAATGCCACAGCCGGGGGGAGACTTTTTATACAAGTCCCCCCGGCCAAAGCATTCAGCCCTACCGACCAGTCAGCCTGGCCAGGGGCCCTGGGGGAGTGGGGACCCCCCAATAAAGGGGTCCCCTCCCTCCAGGACTTACCTGACCAGGCTGAAGCCTGGTGTTGTCCCCGGTGGTCCTGTGCGGTGGCCACCGGGCTGATATTGGTGTAAAAAATAGAACAATAAACTATTGTTTTAAACTGTGGAACTATGAGTCCCAGCAAGCCTCCCCTGCAAGCTGGGACTCGGTGAACCACAAGTCCCAGCCTGCGGGGCATTAAAGGGCCCACTGGGTCTTGTAGTTCCACAGTAAAAAAATAGTTAAATAAATACACACTGACACCTGAAAAATAAAAGTTTAATACATACATTACACACACACTTATACTTACCTATCTTGATCCCGTAGGTAGATCCCAGAGTCTTGATCCGGTGCCTTGTCCTGGTTCCGGATCATGTCGTCTTTCTTCACCATGTCGATCTTCATGTCGGCGTCAGGTCCGGGTCTGAATCCATGGTGGACCTGTGGAAGGAAATCCAACTCACCCAGGTCCTCCATGGAAGTTCATCTGGCTTGGTCCGACGTTGTCCAGGCATTCTTCCATCTTCTTCCATCTTCTGGCTTCTTTTTCAAGCTGCCGGCGACTCCAGCAAAGCTCCCCGACTGTCAGAGCCGCAGAGATCCTTCCTCCTCGGCGTCTGGACTAAGACTGAATTCTGGCTAATCAGAAGCCGACTTTCCTGGCTCCTGATTGGCCGCTAGTCCAGACACCAAGGAGGAAGGATCTCTGTGGCTCTGACAGTCGGGGAGCTTTGCTGGAGTCGCTGGCAGCTTCAAAAAGAAGCCAGAAGATGGAAGAAGATGGAAGAATGCCTGGACAACGTCGGACCAAGCGAGAAGAACTTCCATGGAGGACCTGGGTGAGTTGGATTTCCTTCCACAGGTTCACCATGGATTCTTCGGACCCGGACCTGACGCCGACATGAAGATCGACATGGTGAAGAAAGAAGACATGATCCGGAACCAGGACAAGGCACCGGATCAAGACTCTGGGACCTACCTACGGGATCAAGATAGGTAAGTATCAGTGTGTGTGTAATGTATGTATTAAACTTTTATTTTTCAGGTGTCAGTGTGTATTTATTTAACTATTTTTTTTACTGTGGAACTACAAGACCCAGCGGGCCCTTTAATGCCCAGCAGGCTGGGACTTGTGGTTCACCAAGTCCCAGCTTGCAGGGGAGGCTTGCTGGGATTCATAGTTCCACAGTTTAAAACAATAGTTTATTGGGTACTCTTTACCTAGCACGGCGCCCATCGCGACCATCGCGACCATCGCATGCACTAAAAAACGGGTGCGATGCGATGCCCGCGATGGCCGCGATTTCCCATAGGGACCAATGTTAAAAATCAGATTGGTCGCGATTTTAGTGTTAAAAGTCAGATTGGTCGCGATTTTTACATAGGAATCAATGTTAAATGGGCCACAGAGCCCTAATAGTCCCCCTGAAGTGTGAAATGGCCCCCACAATTTTTAACGCCACCCCACGATCAACGTGAACCCGAAGCGTGGCGAGCGCAGCGAGCCCGCGAGGGGCGGCGGTACGCGTCCTCCGACCTTTTCATACCCCCACTATCCACGTCGGCGTGGAGTTGAGAATAGAATAGTGTGGCGAGCGCAGCGAGCCCCGCGAGGGGACGCGGATACCTTCACAGGTAAACGCGTCCCCTCGCGGGCTTCACAGGTGTCCGCGTCGCCACGGACACCTGTGAAGCCCGTGAGGGGACGCGTATAACTGTGAAGGTATCCGCGTCCCCTCGCGGGGCTCGCTGCGCTCGCCACGCTTCGGGCTCGGTGGCTCGCTGCGCTCGCCACACTATTCTATTCTCAACTCCACGCCGACGTGGATAGTGGGGGTATGAAAAGGTCGGAGGACGCGTACCGCCGCCCCTCGCGGGCTCGCTGCGCTCGCCACGCTTCGGGTTCACGTTGATCGTGGGGTGGCGTTAAAAATTGTGGGGGCCATTTCACACTTCAGGGGGACTATTAGGGCTCTGTGGCCCATTTAACATTGTTTCCTATGTAAAAATCGCGGGCATTGAGCCAATTAACGCTAAAATCGCGACCAATCTGTCTTTTAACATTGATCCCTATGGGAAAATCGCGGGCATCGCGGGCATCGCGTCGCACCCGTTTTTGATTTACCCGCGATGCCCGCGATTTTTTACCCCCAAAGCCCGCGATTGTAATCGCGGGCGCCGTGCTAGGTAAAGAGTACCGTTTATTGTTCTATTTTTTTACACCAAGATCAGCCCGGTGGCCACCGCACAGGGCCACCGGGGACAACACAAGGCTTCAGCCTGGTCAGGTAAGTCCAGGAGGGGGGGGACCCCTTTATTGGGGGGGTCCCCACTCCCCCAGGGCCCCTGGCCAGGCTGACTGGTCGGTAGGGCTGAATGCTTTGGCCGGGGGGACTTGTATAAAAAGTCTCCCCCCGGCTGTGGCATTACCCTGCTGGCTGGTTTGGCCTGGGGCTGGTTCTTAAAATACGGGGGACCCCTAGTCATTTTGTCCCCCGTATTTTGGGAACCAGCCCCGGACCTGGAGCCTGGGGCTGGTTGTTAAAAATCGGGGAACCCCTATTTGTCGGGTTCCCTGATTTTTAATTACCGGCCCCGGCTCTTTCAGCCTGGTGCTGGTTACAGCTGTGGGGGGGACCCCACGCTGTTTTTTTTTTAATATTTATTTTTTTATATATATTTTTTTACACTGCAGCCTGCACGGATCTGACTGATCCGTGCAGACTGCCAGAAAAATTCGTATTAGCGGCCGTATATATGGCCAGCTAATACGAATTCCTACGACATCGGAGGGTTACAAAGCAGTCGTATATGACTGCTTTGTAAATTCCCCTCCGGAACACGACTTTGCATACGACTGAAACAGTTGTATGCAGTCGTAGGGAAAATACTAATACGAAAAACTAGGTTTTTCATATTAGTACATTTCCCCCTATATCTCTGTATTTATCAGCATTATGGCGTTTGTTAGCAGGATGCGTGCGTACGCATTTATGCGCAATATGGTATTTTGTGCATTAGGGCAGCCATTGCTTATTACGGCAGAATGTGTAGAAAAGCAATAATGTTACACATAATTACCTTCTTACATAACACATCATTTACACATAGTTGCTACGCATCCAGAGCACTGTCTATATATTTAAAAACATTAGTATATTAGCTACAATTCAGCCGATTCTGTAACACATGATTAGAGTAACATAGTTTGCTCATATCTAGCATAGAACTGTTCAGCATTGCTCTTGCTATTAGATGGTGTTTGCTGGAAATTTATAGCATAATGCGTTTGCAATATACAGAAAATGTGTTGCTTCATTGAAACTACTCAGAAAGGGTGTAAATCAGTTGGTTCAAACCAGTTTTCCATTGGACATTGGAGAGAGACATATCCACTATTGTAAGAATAAAGTCCTTTTCCCACTCTTAGGCCTGACCTATGACACATGACGTTGTGTAAAAGCTGGGACTAAACTCTGGACCAATGAGAAGAGACATTGCGTAACATAGCATACTTTCCTGTATCTAGGGAATAAAATAGAAGGTCACAGAAACACACATACACTGACCCCCACACTCAACACTCATTGCATCCATTCAAATAGGCACACAAACACACACATCACCCCCATACATTCTACATATGAATCAAGCTGTTTTTGGAACCTGGAACCGCATGTATAATTTGGTTGCATTGTTCTATCTGTGCTATGTACTGTATTGTTCTGTACTGTAAATGTTAAATCTCACTGTTATTTGTTAAATCTTTATTCGTGTGAATACTTTAAATTGTGATATTATTCTTTTCTTGGTAATCAAATAAATGTTGTGCTTTCGAACCACAAAATTACAACATACAGTATAGGTCTCTTATTTCCTAGGTTATTAGTGTGCGCATAACTGCACAAATGCTGCGTTAAGCAAGTAAGCGCAGATTACGTATGCAGCATGCTATAGTGTATATTGGTTATTCATTTTTAGTATTCTCACAATCCTGTCCGGGACTCGCCTGCTACAGACCCGTCTCCATGTGGAGACTCACGTCTGTATTGTCGATTCTGCTGCCATTCTCCAATAAATCAGCTGCGTTTTAGCCAATCCACAGACTTTCTGACACTCAACAGCCAGAACATTGAATTCTGGCTGTCGAGTTACAGTCCGAAAAACCAGAAACAGCCAAGGATTCCAACTGTCAAGATGTTCCCGTCCCTGCTGTCACTCTCCCTGCCATTCTTCTCCATGTCATCCCTGTCCCTGTTGTCACTCTCCCCATCTCTGCCATCCCTGCCCTCGCTGTCTCTGTCCCTATGTCCCTGCTGTCACTCTCCTTGCCATTCCTCTCACTGCCATCCCTGTCCTTATGTCCCTGCTGTAACTCTCCCCCTCCTTGCAATCCCTGTACCTGCTGTCACTTTCCATGTCGTTCCTTTCCCTGCCATCCCTAGCCCTGCCAACATTGTCACTCTCCCTGCCCCTGCTGTTCCTTTGCCTGCCATCACTGTCCCTATGTACCTGTTGTCACTCTCCCCATCCCTCTTCCTTCCCCTGCCATCCCTGTCCCTGCTGTCACTTTCATCACTCTTAACATCTCTGCTGTCCCTACCCCTGCCATCCCTGTCCCTATGTCCCTGCTGTCACTCTCCTTGCAATTCCTTTCACTGCCATCCCTGTCCTTATGTCCCTGCTGTCACTCTCTCCCTCCTTGCCATCCCTGTCCCTATGTCCATGCTGTCACTTTCCCTGTCATTCCTTTCCCTGACATCCCTAGCCCTGCCAACCCTGTCCCTTCTATCACTCTCCCTGCCCCTGCCATCACTGTCTGTATGTCCCTGTTGTCCCCATACTTCTTCCTTCCTCTGTCGTCCCTGTCCTTGCCGTCCCTCTCTCAGTCACTGATGTCCCTCTCTTGGTCCCCGTTGTCCCTATGTGGTCCCCCACTGTCCCTCTCCCTGTGCACCTGCTCTCCCTCTACCTGCCATCACTCTCCTTGCCCTTCCTCTTCCTGTTACTATGTCCCTGCTGTCACTCTCACTGACCCTGCTGTCACTTCCTCTGTTCTGACCACAGCTTCCTCCGCACTGCCGCAGATCACAACCTCCTCCGCATCAACGCTTCATCTGACCACAGCCTCCTGCACACCACCTCTGCTGATGGCCAAAGCCTCCTCCACACCGCTGCCAACAGCCTCCTCTGGACCACCATTGCCACTGACCACATTCACGTCATCCACCTATCACAGCCTAAGGTAAGGTAATCTTACACTGCCTTACTCCTTCCCACTTGTATGCTGTCCCTCTCTCTCCCTGTCCATGCCGTCCCTCACTCTCCCTGTCCCTGCTGTCCCTCACTCTCCCTGTCCCTGCTGTCCCTCACTCTCCCTGTCCCTGCTGTCCCTCACTCTCCCTGCCCCTGCCGTTCCTCACTCTCCCTGCTGTCCCTCACTCTCCCTGTCTCTGCTGTCCCTCACTCTCCCTCAAACTCCGTCTCCATGTCCCTTCCGTCCCCTCACTGTCTCTGCTGTCCCCTCACTGTCCCTGCCATCCCCTCACTCTCGCTGTCTCTCTCTCCCTGATGTCCCCTCAATCTCTCTGCCGTCCCCTCACTCTCCCTATCCCCGCTGTCCCTCCCTCTCCCCAACTCTCTGTCACTCTCCCCGTATCTGCCCTTGCTGTCACTATCCCTCTTCTGTCACTCTCCCTCTCTTTATCCAGATGTCCCTGATATCATTGTCCCTGAATTTTAACTCATACTGTGTGGCATAATCTGAATTTTAGCTAATTACATGGGCATTATGCATCATTCCTTGTTTATGGTGTGGTACATTACACTGAAGGACAGGACCCCGTTTGCATGACCATGCCCCTTTCACATGGCCATGCCCCCTTTCCTGGAGCACACGTGCCTTTGGTGTGCAGAAAAGCCTCTAATTTTCTCCATACTCCTACTTCAAAACTTCTAGTAGTAATGATAGGCTGGAAACCTGGAGCAATGGAGTGAAGAGAGCTGGATTCAGCATTCACACAGGAGGCCAGTCAGCAGTTAAAGTGCAGCCTGTTTGCAGAGCATGCCTCCTAGATTGTTAACCCAGTAGACAGGGAACTTTTAGTACTGGTGATCTGGCTATACCAGTTACTACAAAACCCCTGACCAGGACAGATTGCAGAGATAACTCGCCTAATGAAGTGATTTTAGTAAGGATTGTGACAAAAAGTCATTAAGAAAAACCATCAGGGCCAGGAGCTTAGCCTCGTGGAAGTGACATAATTGCTGCATCTACAGTAATTCCAATGAATTCCAAGGGACATTTGATGCTGCTGTTTGGTTGTCAGTGAGGGAAAGAAGGCCTACAATCAATAGAAAGGAGTGAATAGGCTAGGAGTGTTAAGGAGTAAAGGAGCCAGACAACAGATTATATAGTTGTTGGGTACAGTAATAGCAGAACTGAATCGGTATATCCAGTGGATTGGCAATCTTGACTCCAACTCTAATGTTTGATGGAGCAGGATGGCCTGGTGTAATCTTTCATGGGTTGGTCTGGAAACAACTGGATGGGGTCACTGCGCTTCCTAATAACAAATGGGAAATGGCTGAATGTTAGTCACACACTGATTATCCAAATAGCAACAATGAAAATATTTATATAATGTTAAACATAAATTACACACAATAAAATAAAACAATAATAAAAACACAAGTAGCCACCTAAATATATTATATTTTTTTCCCAATTTAATTTTTTTTTTCATTCACTTGGCGTGATAAGAAATATAAAAAAATACAGAAAAAAATAATATTGATGCAGTAATTGTATCCTTTTCAATACTGCCCAATGGCAGCATTTGTGTATATTATTATACTTATTTATCCAGCAACTGTTATGGAATATTGTGACAAATGTCTTCTAGCAATGCAGAGAGAACACGGGCTGTATGGATCTTTAGCTTGAGGAAGTGTTATCAGTGCAGCTGCGCCGGTGTCTCAGTCCTGGTGTACTCGGCTGATAGTCAGAGACTGCTCATTGGCTGCCCCTGCTTGGAGGCTCCATCCAGGACCAGACATGAGCACTTGTTACAGGACAGCAGCCGCGACGCAGGATGGGTTGCCCCGGCCTCCTTATTTCCAGCACATTACAGCACATAAAATATATAATAAAGATTTGTGTGTATCCAACTTTGTGGCCACAATTTGGGGGTAGGCTCTTTCATAGTTTAGTTGGCAATGTTAGAAATTGACTGACCAGCACACAGAGCCCTGATCTCAACTTAATCAATTACCTTTTATTTATTTTAATGACAACTGCAAGCTAAGTGAAGTGAGACCTCACAAATGCTTTTGGCTGAATGAATGGCAATACCGGCATTCATGTTTGAAAATACAATAGAGAACCTTCCTAGGAGATTGGAGGACTTCTTGACAGGCAATCATTGGGTAAAACAACTTCATATTGATGCCTGTGGTTCTAGGTTTTGGAATGAGATGATCAACAAGCACATATGGGTGTGGTGTTCCTATGTCCACATACATATTCCTTGTTCTGTATATGGGACATAAATATAATAACATAAGATTTGAGAATAAAATTGGAATTCTATTAAGATTCATTAATCTGATAAGCATGCTGTAAATCACACAGATAATCACACAGCAATCTAAACATGGGATATACATAAGGATAGCATTGCAAAGAAATAAGGACCAAATAGGGTTTGAAGTAACAAAATAATAAAAACTGGGTCAGACTAGATGGGCCAAGTGATTCTTATAATGCCATCAAATACTATGTTTCCTGACAAATCTGAGCACAAACCTGCCTATAATATTGTAAGATCTAAATTATGTATAAAGAAGTCTTTGTACAGGATCAATATTAAGCATCAGAAAAGAAATCTGATTAATCAGATTTTAATACTGGCCATATGCTCTGAAATGTCACAAAGGAAATCAGGCACTTGACCCAATTCAAACAAAATCAGTAGACTAGGGCTAGTTTCAGGGAGATTATAGTTGGTATCAGAATTTTGCTCATCGCCCCATTGAGAGGGTGTGTCATGCTCCACCCAATGGGCATGTCTAGTTCCATATATGGAGAGATTGTGAAAAGAGATTGTGAACGTGGCACCTAGAAGTGTGGGTGTGTACTGCTACATCTGAGGGGAATTTTTTTAAATTACTTATAGCCAAATGTAGATGAGCCCCAAAGCAGTTAGTAAGAGATACTATCATTTGTAAAGTGATGGGAAATGGCTCTGATGATTCAATGTAAATATATCTCATTCCATTTTCCCCCAAAAATGTTACAGTGTAATGTGGGCTAGGTGAAATGAGGGAGATTGCTAGACTAATGAGGGAGAGAGGGAGATTGCTGTTATTTCAGGCAGTCTCCTGCAGAATGCAGGGGGTAGGCAACTATGGCATATTACCATGTGAATCAAAAGTCAATAGGTCAACTAGCCCGAGTGCTGAATTGCTAAATGATGTTTACTTTGGTTACCTGAGCAGGTATAATGGCAGGATTGGCTCATGTATGTTCAGCATTAGACCCCACATTAGATCCATTAAAAAAAACATACATAGTGGATGTAAGATCCTAAATATCAAAGCTTTATTACAAATCTAATTAAATCTAGATCCAGAAAGAAAGTGAGATCGAAAGGAGCAATTTGGAATACTCAAGGATGATCTAGATTTAGCAATTGATCCAGCTTTAAATCCACAGTGGGACACAGGAGAGAAATCTCACTAGCAGCTGCTGCAGGCAGCCATCCTCCAGCTCTCTGCTTTCCCTTTCCTACATTTTTGGTAGCGTCTGCAATAAATCCTCTGTATTTGGCATTAGAGTATACCTGATTTGTCTGCATTTATGTGAGTTTGCTTATATATATATATATAGCTGTATGTTGGTGGGGGTGTTTAGATGTGTATATGCTCATGTGGGCTTATAAATATCTGTGCAGCTGTGTTAAATGGGCTAAACACAGGCTATTTATAAAACTGTCAGACCCACACATGGATTAATTGAGCCACAGAGGGAAAAACAAAAATCTGATCTTTTTAATAGCTTGTTAATGCGTATACACTACTGTATATGTACTTATACCGCATATTGTAATAACTATAGACTACAGATTATATTATTAATAAATACATTATTGCAAATGATGTTCATATTTTGTGGATTCCCATATTTTGAGTTCTGACTATTTTACTGTAACAGGGATTCTGTGATAAGAAGAAGCTCTATATTGTAGGTACTAAACAGTGTAGCGCTGCATAATGGGCATATTGTGAAGCCATTAAAAGTTACATGGTGAGTGACAACAGTCTATTTTCATTAATGACATTACCATTCTTAAAGTACTGCTGGATAATTAAATACGGTAGTGTAGTGTTCGATTGAAATAGGTGTTAATAGAAAGAGTCCCTTTAGTGTAATACATTTCACAGTATGGTGCCAGATTGTTGACATCATTAGAATACCTGCTGGGACTGACTTGTGAGAATCTTTTCCATTTGCCAGCAGTGTAAATGAAGATGTAACAAAGTTACTGCTAGACATGATTGCAATACTCAATCAGTGTATTCATACCTCGGGCCTCTACAAAAGAACATGTGACTGTCTCTTGCCTCTCCTCTTCCTTTGTCATGACATGCCATGGGACATAATAGTCAGGTAGCTGTAATGTATTGTGAATGGTTCCCTTTTGTAAAATGAAAATGAGATTTTACATTGAATTTAAACAACTGCCCACACTGCATCAGTAATAGCAGAGAACAGGTCCCAGTATGCTGTGATCTCTCATACACACTTGATTCACCCATACAGGAAACAGTTATCCTGAATTTAATGGAGGTGGTATTAGGTGATAGAGACAGCAATCCCACCTCTCTTCATTCGGCCATCATATGAACAAACACGTGGGCCACTGCCTCTGCAATTAAAACATCCCTCTGCACAGTGTTTGTTTAGACCCTTCCATACTGGATTCCTGTCACTCTCCCAGATCACACATACCACAGATCAACTAGGGAGCCTCAATCCACATCAATTTATGTCTACCCACCACCAACTTTTCATGTCTTGAATGTAATCATGCCTATCTCAGCTGATTTCTTGCACTCTATCCAGATATGTAATGCCCCATTTAACTACATTCTTCTCCAATAAACACACACCCATTTCATTTAACCCTCTTTATTAATTTCAGCTCCAACGTCTTGAGTTTATTTTTGCTACTGCATACACACACACATACACACTCACACACATACACAGGTTCACACATACACATGAAAAACAAAAGAAAGTCCATCCTGTACTAGGCTTAAGAACAAACATGCACAGGGTCACACATATACATATACACACACACACACACACACACACACACACACACACACACACATGGCAGATTGGGATGAAAAAAACAGCCCAGGAATTTTTTGGAAGCAGCCCTCATGGAGTTGGGGGTCTTCATATGGCCTGATTCTGAGTTGGACACTGTTACAGCCATCCTGGTATATTTTTTCCACTGCAATGCCCTTCCCGGGTATCATGGCAGATTGTGAATTCAAAGTGGCCATGGAAACATTTCCAAAAAGTGCCCCCTTACACACCCGCATCGCCAGCCTGCCACCTTCTACCCCCAAATAAACCCACACCAGCATTCCAACCTCTACCCTAGGGTTGGCTACCCTCCCGCATTTTGGTCACAAAATGCCTGGGGTGGGCTCTTTTAGGGGGTTGTATAAGTCCTAGGAATCTGATTGGTAATTTATTGGGGTGTAGTAGGGGGAAGTCCCCTGTGTATTTTTTTTAGTAAACCTTAGCTTTTATTAATTCTTTATAAAATAACTTTAGGTGATCTTCTAAGAAGTGTAAATATTATATGTATAATGTGTCCTTATGTATGTGTGTGTGTAATGTATAAAGTTGTTTTATAAAGAATTAATAAAGCTAAAGTTTTACAAAAAAAAATCCACAGGGGACTTCCCCCTACTTCCCTTTTCTATTGCCAATCCTGCACACACAGAAATCAGACTGACACACACACACACACACACACACACACACACACACACACACACACGACTATTCCTCATCCTTTATGGGCCCATTACACATGTACAAACACTGGCATCTTTTAAGCAATTACCTTTTAATTGGCTAGTGTGGCCACCTAGTATTCAGTGATATTTGCCTATGGGTACCAATACCATCTTCCTTCCTATAAAAAGGAAGACCGTGTTTTTGAACAGGGATCTCATCGGATCATCAGTCACCTCTGCACTGTGAGCCTAATTCAGCTCCGGTTTCAGTTTGTGAAAAATTGCAAAAATTTAACATCTCCCTCTAGCATGCAGGGGGCCGCTCAAGCACAAGGCAAGGCTGCCCAGCATGTCTGGCCCCTCCTTGGATGCATTTGCAAAATACTGGCAATCGCTTACATAACTAGAGTAGCCTCTAGCTGCGAAGGTAGGTGCCAGGCTGCCATGCTTTGTCTTGCAGTGGCTGCATGTTCCATCACACAGCCACCCCAAGCAAATTTACAGACTGGCTGTATGCACAGGGATTACAGAATGACAGACAGTCAGACACATACACACACACACACACACACACAGTGTGACACTCACAGAGAGAGAGAGAGAGAGACACAAACACACAGCGTCACAAATAGAGAAAAAGACGGGTCCACAATATAGTGTTTTGTCCGTAGCCCCTCCCCCCCCTTCCTTCTTTCACCTATGAGATTAGTTATCACTCTAAAGACTTCAGAAGCTCTGCCCCCTCAAATATCCCTTGGTACCTGTAGGACTACACTGTACCGTGCATCACTACCTGCTGCTCAAACTTCACCCCCTCTCTCATTTCTACTGCTTACAAAAACTCAATTGAAAATGGTAGTTAGGGGCTGATTGGCTGAATATTTGTCACTTTTAATCACCCTCGCATTTATCTGTTTTAAGGGTTAATAAATCTGCCCCAATATGTGGGATAAGTACAGACTGTCTCTGGGAGGAGGACTGGAAATAGCTGAGGGAATGTTACATTGGGGCAGATGTATTAAGCCTTATCAAGAGATAAATGCAAGGGTGATAACGAGAGATAAACGTCCAGCCAATCAGCTCCTTACTGACTTTTTTCAAACACAACCTGTAACATGGCAGTTAAGATGTGATTGGTTGGATGTTTATCTCTCTTTAGCACCCTTGCATTTATCTCTTGTTAAGGCTTAATACATCTGCCCCTTGTTCTGATCCAAGGTACAAGAGGGTCAGCATAGTAAGTACAGAGCTAATGCGCTAATCTCGGCACTCGACACATGACTCTAAATACAACCTTGATGCCCTCCCCTTGAAATGATCCTGTTTGTATTGTATTGGTCTGTTATGTATGTACATTGTGTGGGAGCAGTGGTTATCGGAAACAAATTCCCTGTGTATTATGTATGCTGTACATTGATATACTTGGCAATAAAGTGATTCTGATTCTAATTCTGAGCACAGCTCCTAACCTTAGCACAATGTGCAGCCACTTGTCAAATGCTCAATGCCAGACCACAGTGTATCTTCTATTGGGTGGGGGTCATTCAGGAAGTATAAAGCTACTAGTTGCTATCACCTGAAGGTACTAGAGAAATGATAAATAGAAAATATTCACTTCTATAAATAAGCACTATAATAATTATTCCCCTAGGTCTCTTGCAGCATATGCCAGTGTCTTGGTGGGCCTCTTTGCCATGTATCCCTGCACGCCATGGTTTTTATCAGTGAACCATTACAGAGGCCCTTTTATATTGTGGATCCTATACCCAAACTCGAATAAGAAAGATATACATTCTACCCTAGTAAATTATGGCACTAAGATACACTAAGGCCATCACTCTTTCATTCCTAGATGGTGAAAGCAGTCACAGGCATCTTTACCAAGGTTTTCCCCACAGGGTGACTAGTGGCCTTGGGATCCAATTCCAAGGTGAGGAAAAATAATACTAATTTGAAGTACAGTACACCAAATAATTGCAGCTTCAAAATAAAATAAAATAAATAAACAAACACCTTAGTAACTATAAAAAGAAAGAGAAGGGGTGGTACAAATAAGGAAATTTGAAACACTACTAAAAGTTATTGTAAACATGTCTCTGCTTTCTTATACTGCTTTCACATTGCAGATACTGGTATTGACCCTGTATTCTTAAATGGGACTTTTAAACGGGTCTGAACCTTAAGACCTTTCACATTGCAGGTGAAAACCGTTTTAAAAAGCATTTAATACCATTCACACATTCAACCTGTTTAACCCCCAAGGGACACGTTTCAAGTCATAGAAATAGAGCCATTCACACTGACTAAAAAACGGCTTTGAAACGTGTAGGACTCTGCTTTTTAAATGTGTTGAAATACCAGTTAACTTTAACCGGTAAATCAACTCTGGCTCCTTCACACTGCAGCCTTAAACGTTTTTAAATGGAAAAAAAACGGCAATATACAGTTTTAAAAGTGCAGTGTGAAAGGGGTATAATGCTGCTTTCACATCGCAAAATGCTGGTTCGCACGGGGACATTGAAACGGGTCAGCCACGGCACAAACCTACATTTTGGGATGTTCACATCCCCACAGCGACATTATTGCCAGTTCGCTGACATCATCCGGGCGCGCGGCAGAGAGTCAGCGCGTCATTGGAGTCGGGGGAGTAGGCAGCGCTTAGAGCTGGCGCTGCTCCAAGCGCTGTTGCCTCCATAGTGTGAACAGGAAACGAGTCGCTCGTCCCATTTAACCCGTTCACATCTACAAGCAACACGGCAATGAACCTGTAAGGACGGTGCTTTTTTACCGGTTCATTTTGCTGTGTTGCTACCCGTTTTCGGGAAACGGTAACCCCTTTCACATTGCACTAATTACCAGGTCAAACCGGCTTGTGAAAGGGGAATGAGTAAAGGTACCCATACACTAGGAGATTCACATGCAAGCTGGGTTCTTGTAGCGCATCATTTGAATTATGGCCCTTATTCTAGTTGAATCGGACAGATGCGTATTTCAGATGGGCACGAGTGTTCTTAGCTCCGCCTACCGTACCGCTCACACCGTCCGAATGCGGTAAGATGGCGAGCGAATGGACCGCAAGAGGATGTTTCATGCGAACACCTCCCCCATCTGTGATAACCTCCCCCATTCTCTGATGGCCGCCGACCATCGAAAGATGGACCGAGCGGCCAGACAGCACGAGTGCTCCAGACCACTCGGACATTTTTCCGTATGAAAGCAGGGATTTGGGTAGGAAGCTGACATCCGGCTATGTCAGATGTCCGCCCCCACATGAGCATCACGGCCGGATTACCATATGTACGCCCAGTATTTTCATGGGAATGCCCATGAAATGCGGGGCGTACACATATGGTAATGAGCTCAAACATTCCTTCACACCCCTCTCCACCCCCTGCTCGGATGGTTCAGACCGATCGTTTTCTGCACGGAACTCACGCTGTGTTCGGACGTGCGAGGCGTTCGCACATGCGCAGAAAGCGCAGAAACGCCTCTGCACATGCGCAAACACCAAACATTGTCCATCCGACTCAATCAGAATAAGGGCCTATGTGTAATTTCGGTAACCCTGTATTTAGGTTAAGGATTTCTTTCTTTTCTCTCTATATACAGTAAGAGAAAAGGTATATTATGCAGAGCTGTACTGAAAATATTTAGGGCAGGACCTGATGTGAAAGTTTAAGATTTTCTATAAAACAATATGTTAGCATTTGATAAATACAGTCTAATAAAGGAAAGTTATCTCATGCAACTACTACTACTAATACACACATTTCAACGACACAAAACTCTGCCCTCATTTTGGACCCAATCAGAAAGATAGGTGTGGTAAACAATTAGCATATCAAAGGCAGAGGAGGAATTTAATGGGTGGGGCTAAAAGAGGACAATCAGTAAAGGGGGGGTTAGGACAGACAATGGGGCTGTGACAGAATATACGAGTAGACAGGAAAAGAGAGATAACACAAGAACTGCATGGGAAAGCAAAAGATTAGTAGCATGGGAATTGACTGAGTGACAGACTTGGTGACAAGCACAGAGTGGCAGTCAGAGGGTAAACTACAACAGTATAGCAGAAAAATATATATTTATTTTTCTCTTTGTTGTCAACAGAAACAGATAAGGCAATACTGAAGAGGCAGAGGGAGAAATAGGGCGGTAGGTGGAATACTGGGAGAAAGAGGGGATCTGCTGCAGTGACAGAGACTGGGATAGACAGACTGCAGCAGGGAGAACAGAGGAGAGATATAGAGTCTGCAGCAGAGAGGAGGGGGGAGCAGAGGAGGGAGGGAGAAAGATAGATTGCGGTGGAGGAAGAAAAGAGTAAAAGAGACAGTGGAAGGGGAGAAAAGAGACTGCAGCTGCTGCAAATTGTTATAGCCTGAAGCTACAAAGAGTGCACCTATAGTAAGAATGGCACTGTTGTGACTGCGCTGAGACTAATCCTAGAGTCTGCTGTCCATCAGGACAAGTGCTGCAGTTTACGGAGTGCGACCACTGGACAGAACACCAGTCTTATAAGGAGCAGACACCAGACAAGGAGAGTGGTCAGGTGGACAGGACATGCAGGTGTCTGTGTGACATAAAGATAGCCCATGAAGAGTATTGTATACAAGGAAGAGAAGGCATATACTGAGGCTTTTGTGCTTTCAGAAGAAGCTGTGCAATAAGAAGCCCATGAACATTCAAGGAGGACAACGTCAGCACACTACACATCCTAGCAGGTGACATCACATACCACATCACATAGCATCATTTACCGGAGTGTCTCCTGTACAGGATTAGATTAAACTGTGAATAATTAAGAGCAAAGTACCACATTGAAACATCACTTGGCTGATTGGTGAACTCCTGGGACATCATGACAGAAATAACAGAAATTGATCCACAAAATTCGGAGCAGCGACCACCAGTGACCTGCAGCAGCGGAGGGTGTGGACTTCCAGAGAGCAAGGTATCCTTGAAAAATAAAACATCATCTATCCAAAATCTCATTCCCATACCATTTACATCCTAGAACTTTAACAATACTCTCAACACAAATGGTCATTTAATCCGAGAGATAGATAGATAGATAGATCGATCGATAGATAGATAGATAGAACAAGGACTTTCAACACTAAACTATAAATCAGTATATATATCTCATTTCACCCTCACCAAGAAGATCAGCAAGGATTATCAGAACAGTTTCTGTAATCCCATTTATGCAATATTAGCACAAGTATTCATGTAATCTCTTGTCTCCAATATTTCAACCCTTCGGCTTGATCGTACGTCAAAACAGTTATAATCTATGTTCTCACATACCAATATTCCTAGATCACTTATCTCACATTAGTCATATCTTTACTTCTGCTCATTTTACTATCACCGGGAGGGTCCAGTGAGCCAGCTGCCTGACCTACTTACACATACACTAACTACATTTATTTTATGTTATCTCTGATATTGGGAGTTTTAGCTGAAGCGATAACTGAATCTTACATAGTTATCTAATTATGTTTCTGACTAATCTGGTTATGTAGGTCTTCATTGTATGTGAACTTGCCTGGTCAGATATTCTTATAGTCTACTCTATATCATCAGCATCTCGAAATATGTCAGCATATGTAGATTTTATTTTATTTTCCCCTTTTGTATACAGTCATACATGTTATTCAATTAAATAACTTTGAAAAACATCACAACATCAGAATTTGTTTTACACATGAAGAACATTCTTTTACATTTTACAGGATCACCAATTCTGTACATATATAACGATTTAGTCAGTGTACTACCCACACACATCATAACCACAGCATAGGCAAAGCAATTGCAGAGGGATTACGGGTGCCTGTAATCCCCCCTCTTGGTCAGATTTACTGATTCCCATATGACAATCTGCTGTAATGTGCTACATAAGCCAGTGCACTCGCTCCTTTTAGCAGAGTGGTATTAGAAGGTCTTTATACAGTAAGACATATACTTGACATTATGTTTACTAAAAATATGTTCTATGTATATACATAAAATATTAATGAGTATATTGGTGACCAGCAAAGTTGGATTTGCCAGTCCCTATTGCCTATTTTTCTTCCATTGTCTGCACAGATATGTTATCAACATCCAAACTTTATAAATATATCACCCACCAAAGCATGATTCCAACATTATCTATGCAGCTTTGCCCCGCCTCTTCATTACCAGCAAACCAGTTAAGCACACTTGGAGTTTCCTGCTTTAGTTACACAGTCATCAATATCCCATTTGTTCAGCTCTACGGGTTAGCTTCCAGCCTCACACAACCACAGACAGCTCTAACACCCCACGCTAAACACTCGCCATCACTTTTTCAACGTCAGTCACATCCATGACTTTCATCAGATTCATCGCCAACACCCAGCTTTACTCAACATGCACATTGTTCTCCTTTACTCTCACCCACACGTTTATTTAATGTCAACAACACTATTTCTAACAGCATATACAGAATTCCTATCTTCAATGTCTACCAGCACTTCATGTCACGCACCAACTCACATACTTTTCTTCAACATAAACATCCTCATTTCACCCAAAATGTGCACTTTACCCACCTTTCTTCACTGTTACCCCTTCACCCACCTATGTGCATATGTACCACTCAACTTTATCCATAATGTACACTGTCCTTAGCTTCCTTCATTATGAGCGCCTCACCTTCATCCACACACACGGCATCCATACCTTTCTTCATTAAATACAACCCAACTTCTACATCATATTTATCCATTGTTCACATTTCATACAAATATGCAAAAACAGGTGCAAAGTTAAATGGCAGATTCAAGGACCTGAAAGTGGGTATGCATCTTAAAATGTACTTGTTGGACAAATGAGATTCACATTTTTGTGATGCTCTATTCTTCTGTATACATCAGCTGCCCTGTGGATAGCATTGCTTCTTCACAGTATGGTTATAGGGTATTACTGTATATGTGTGGAAGGTTTGTGTGAGTTTCCGTTGTGAGTACTCTTTTCCCTACCCGTCTCGAAATATGCTAAGAGGCTAATGTTAATGTTTATATAGTTATATTGTATGAAGGACTGTGGCAAGAACTCATGTGAATGATTAAACATTCTCTGTAAAACTGGCCTATGTATTGGTGCTATATAAAAGGTTGAAAATAATCAGATCTTTATTACACTTCCGATTTACTACAACGTTCAAACCAGGTGTAAATGCCGTTGCTGTAGCTTTTGTATAAAGAAAAATCATGATTGCCCAGTACCCTATAGCGGTAGTCATTTTGAACGATCAAACCGACTTTCCACTTTGCAACCAAGATTCATTTGTTAATTGTGTCTAGGGATTACTTCCACTGAATATAAAATATATGTTATGTTCCTATCTGGCCACAGCATCTCCATCATAGGTTAGGAGCTGTGTAAACTGGTGACTAAGAGCCAGTAATAGGTAATAGTTCTCACAGGCATTTCTTTAATATAAATACAAATAGAGCATTTAACTCATTGTTATTTCTGATCTTTGTCCAGACATCTGGCTTTAGGGTCACCCCCCATATACTTTTCTTATTTAGTTTTGAGACACTCCTTGATGGGCATAGAATGAAGGGAAAACAATGCAAATTAAAAGGTATTGAAAGAATTAGAAAAGTGATAGGAACTTACCCATATAATATTTCAAATCTATCATTTGACATGATCCCAAACAGCATGGATCTACTGGGGGGAGATCATGGTTAACAAATCTTATTGACTTTTTTTGACTTGGTGACTAAAATAACAGATGAAGGAGGAGACATTGATGTAGCATATCTAAAGTAGTAAGGCTTTTGTCACGGCTGCACATCACAGGTTGCTAAATAAACTCAAAAGTGTGGGTTTGGATACTAATGTGTTTGTTTACTAAGATGGGCGTTCTATTGAAGATGGGATGTTGGCCATAGCAACCAATCAGAATCTACTTCTTATTTATTTAACTCCGTCTAGAAGAGAATACATAGATCTGATTGGTTGACCATAACAACATCCCATCTTCAATAGAACTCCCATCTTAGTAAATTAACCCATAAGATGGTTTAATGGATAATAATTTGGTTGCAGGATAGGAAATAGAGACATGCAATAAATGAAATGCAGTATCAGAAGGGAAAGGGGACAAGTGGTGTACCCTAGAAATCTGTACTTGTACTAATGATTTGTAAATATACATTGCCAGTGGTATTGTAGGAAATCTATGCCTTTTTGGAGATACACCAAAACATGTAATAGTGTACACATACCAGGGTCTCCCATCAAAAGAAGTGCACCGCTTGCAGCTGGTACAAAATGTAGCCGCCAGACTATTAACTAACCAGCTCTGCTCCTGCAACATAACACCCATTCTTTACTCCCTTCACTGGCTACCTGTAAAATAGCAAACTGTTTTCAAGATTGGCTTACACACTTTCAAGGCCCTACATGACCAAGGCCCAAGGTACCTGCAGCAGCTGCTGATTCCTTACTGTCCTACTCGATTACTACGATCCTTTGAAGAAGGACTACTAACAGTACCCAGAATTTCCCTGAATTCATCTGGGGGTCGAGCTTTCAACTTTGTTGCTCCAACTCTATGGAACTCTCTTCCTCTTACAATGCGAGATGCCCCCACTGTAGAATCCTTTAAAAATAGACTGAAGACGTACTTGTTTACTCAAGCATTTCACTGACATCTACTGTTAAGCTTGTTTTGTATTTTGAGCTGTAAAGACAATGGTGAAGCACTTTGACTCCTATTGGGAGAAAAGTGCTATATAAATATCATTATTATTATTATTATTGTTATTATTATTATTAATAATAAACAAATGACTGAGGAACTAGGTAGGGAGTTTGGATTAGTCACTAATGGGGAGGATTTGGGTCAGGCTGTGGGGGGGGGAGTAGGGTAAAAGAGCCCGCACATGGGTAGATGTGTTGAGCGTTCTGAGAGCTATAGCTATGCCCCTACACACGGAGTGATGTAGGGGCATTTTCTAAGCAATTGAGTAAGATTGCTTAGAAAATGCCCTGAAATCGCCCCGTGTGTAGGCTCCATTAGGCATTGGGTAGCGAAGGTTATGGATATGGTGGGGCCCAGGTACTGTAAGAATACTTAATGGACTCCTGTTGAGATTCTGGATATTGGGATACCCTGTTATGCACAAAATATGCCAATATATATATAGGTTACCAAACTGATTCTTTCAAGCCAGTGCTCAAGTAAATGCTGGAGAGGCCAAGGTCTCTCCCGCCCCTGTAAACGGCTGCGGCTGAGAATGCATTTGCAGCCGTGCACACAGAGGGAAAACCATTCACAATCACTCACCATCAAATGGTTTTTCCCCCATGTTGGCTTCGCCTAGTAAGTCTGTGCTGCGATGGACGTGAGGAGAAGGAGGCCTCCCAATGTCCGGGCAGCGCCTGCCTTTTCCGGGGCACACTGCGGACTGTGCTTATGCGCAGTCATCTGAAAAATCACTCAGGCTGTGAATTCTCAGCCGAGCTATTGGGTCTGAATTAGGCCTTTATTGTCAGAACCACACACACACACATCTCTTTGTCACTGTGCCCCATTCAGTATTCCAACTGCACCATTATAGATGTAAACACTTCTTCACCACAACTACCCCAGTTATGAGCTCATTAAACTATTACACATAAAGATACCATTACCAATGTCAATATTCCAATTACACTGTTACATATATAAAACATCCCATCATCCTTGTAACCCAAATCAAGACCCAAGCAAGCCATAATACTCGGGTTCCGTGAGATAGATTGATAGTCAATAGGTCAACATGAATTGATGAGATGTTTAAGGGGGGACATGCTTAACATGTACAAATATATCAGTTGTCAATATATGGAAATGTCAGGCGCCCTTTTTACTACAAGGAAGGACTCTAGGACACGTGGGCACAAGTTCAGAATAGAAGAAAAAAGATTTTGTTCTCTTAGAAGGAAACATTTTTTCACGGTCTGGTAAGCCAAACTATGGAACTCTCTGCCTGGTGCCTAAATACATTTAAAATAAGGTTAGACAAACATTTATTGGCTAAAAATATCCAGGGGTACAAATAAAAATAATCTTTAAAATATCAGTATTCACTACATAAAACAAGGGTTAAGCTAATCAACCAAGGTTGAACTAGATGGACGCAAGTCTTTTTTAAGCCTTAACAACTATGTAACACAAAAATGGCCGACACACTTTTTCTTGTTTTATTTTACCCAAGATTTTCATTATTTACTATCCATGGGGACTACAATTGGGAATAGTAACTGTGCCCAAAGCGTGGCAAGCAAAGTGAGCCTTTGGTATATGTTTCCACTAGTTTGGCTTACATATATAAACATACAAAAACAAAACTTGTTGACCATTTTTGTGCTGACCATTCCCATGTCGAATTTTTGCCCTTTCTGACCTTTTGTACATGTCGAACTTTTACAGCTAGACCATATTGTGACTGTCAACCTATTTTATTGTCAATCTTTTCATAAACATCCATATTACTCATAAACATTTGATCAACCGTATACAAATCAATTTCTCATCTTCATTATAATATACATATCCCATTATCATTACTCAATTCAGAATCTTAGAAACATCTAGATATCTTATCATCTCTGTTTCCACATTCAGAAGTAAACCATTGGACAAATCAGTTTAATCATTACTCAACTCAGTAAGGATAATTTACTAACTGTGGTGGCATTGCCATCACTATGGATAGTGCCACTCACTGTAATTCAGTATCCTGTACATTTCCCAAGAAGAGATGGGGTCTCATGGGGAAGGGTGTGCTGTTTCACAGGGAAGGAGGTCTGGCCTCCCAGCATGCCCCCATTTTCATTACTTTTAGGGCATTGAAGCGCGCGACTGCCCCCAGTGAATTTTCCTGCACTTAATGTCACCCTATTAGATGCAGTCACCCAATGCAGACCAAGCCCCTAATAAGCCACTACTAACTGGAAATATATGGAGATGTAGAGCCTTTTAAATTTGGACAAATGTGATTATTAACCCTTTGCGGTCCAACATCTAGTCAGATTCGACAGACCTGGCGCTATTATAAGGTCTGCCATCGAGCGGAGGTCGACGCCGTAAATCGCTGCGATTATCTGCTATTCCAGTAAGCTGCTACCTTCCAGTAAGCTGCTGTCACTTCTGTGTACTTCTTGTTCCAAAATGAATGTGAATAGTGTAAGCAGGGAAACTAAAATTGGACCGCAAAGGGTTAACAGAGTTAAGGTGCCCATACACTCTGGCGATCCTTCTGTGATTTGGTCACTTTTCAAGCAACCAAATCACATTTTGCTTTGCGCGGTCACTTAAATCTTTCACATAACAAAAATACACAGACCATGCAGGTTCTCCTCTTCAGTTATATACTAAAACATCCCTATGACACAGAAACTGGCATCTATATAATTTTCTATTGTACTCTGACCTACAGTATTGACATTAAAACCTATATTATTGAGTATTTGATCTAAATTCCACTTCAGACATATCCCCAGTTTCCTCTGGGAAACCAATAAGATTCATGGTAATCTAATACGTGTCTCATTAACAGTCCATCCAGGAGCAGCTGCAGAAATATTTACTTTAAAATCCAGCTTCAGATCATTGCTTACGCAACATTAAAAAAATTAGCGGTTTCCTCTTTATAACATTTTTCGCAATGTTTCTGGACTAAAGATAATACCATATAAACCTTGATAACTCCCCTTTACATGACTCCCTAAAACATGTCAAAGGGTTAATATATTACACTTTATAATTCCTTATATCATTTATCTAGTTAGTGCCTCATCCTGTCCACACAGTTAGATGTGGAATTTGATTTCAATGTGATATGCAATTCCATTTGATCTGGCAGTCGTTCGATTTCGATTCTATTTTTTCTTGCCTGGCAAGACAATTTTTCTTTTCGATTTCCATTAAATGTAATTGCTATCGGGATCAAAGCTGCATCGAATGCTGTTAAAAACATTCAATGTGCATTCCATTTTTATTTGATTTTTGACTGTATAGTCAAAATGTTATGTTATATTTAACCATGTGTACACAGCATTAGATAGTTCAGATTGATAAACCACCAAACCAAGACATTTGCAAAATGATCCAGATTTGGATGCTTCCATAGGAAGATAGAGGGCCAAATGTAATAGGTGTGAGAATCAGGAAGTGAAAGATTGCGGGAGAGTTTTCCCATTTTGTTAGAGCTGCAATCATTCACATAGGAAAACCAGGTGGATTTTGCCATGTAATTGATTGCAGCTTTAAAAAAAAAAAATAGGAAATCTCTCTCAAAATCTCTCACTTTCTGATTCGCATACCCTATTACATTTGGCCCAGAATGTCAGGGGAACCAAACAAGCTATTAAAGCTTTTACAGCATCCTCCAGTCCTCAGTTTTGTATCTATTATGGGTGCAGGGTATGTGGTGCACTAGGGCCCATGACTTTATGGAGACCCCCACCACATATCTTGCACTGATTGCTTTGCCTCTGTGGCACCTCCCCACACTATACTCATCCAGCAGCACAATCTTTTATTTTGCATATGTAAAAAATATGGTTCCGTACAGGAGCTGTTTAGCCTGTGGCACAGTGCCAGAGTCAATGATTTTTTCTGTGCATTTTATCATTGAAAATATGGTTGCCAGAGCAAGTGAATGGGAATCAGGCTCCTTACAGTTATTTATGCACTATATAATCTCACCTTTGAATTCAGCATTGAGGCCCCTGTTCCAGGTATTCAAATTAGCACCACCATTGCTGCCCTACACCCTTTTTACATTCTCCTTACAAGCTCCCGTTTCAGGGGGATGGATTGCCATGGTGTTACATAGGCCCTTATTCTGATCGGTGCGTACTTTCCCGAATTCCTACGGTGCGGTCCGCACGCCACGCTGTGCGGACGTCGGCCGTAAAAACGCCCACCGAGCCTCCGCATTCGGACGGACTCGCACTTTAAGAACAGGGCGTGTTTACGGACGACATACAAACCATGCGTGTGCGGTGGACACACTCAGATTCTGCACGGTATTACAGAGTATGCACGGTGATACCGCATCAGAACGGATGGGAAGCTGGCCGTACGCACCGATGCGGTGTATTTACGCAAAACTAGCCACTATTATCTCAACTCTGCAATACATCACATGACCCACTTATTCAATTACCTATCCTCATTAAAAAATGTTTATTTGTAATTGGAATAAATTAAATGCCAATATGTACTTAAACCCATGCCTAACACATCCATTGCACACATTAACCCTTACATCAATTGAAGTGCAATGGTTTATATTTTTCCCTGTGTTTTACGTATGATATTATATCATAGTTGCTGCTGAAAATCTATATTGCACAATGTACTCATTAGTACTAACACATACTAAAGGAAACCTTACTACATGTATAAACACAGTGTGTGTGTGTATTTTGTAGGTTTTATAATGTCTAATTAGCTACAATTACACTACATTTGTGTAATGGCAGGATGTGCACACACCAAAAACATACATCTATATACAGTATGTACATTTAGCGTCACTAAAATATTATAAACAATCTACACATATACTGTTTCAGGTCAAAAGAAAACAAACAACTTCTAACTTGCATTAAAAATTTATTTACAAAAACAACTTAGGAAATGTAAAAAGAAAAAGAAAAATATTACAAAAGCAGGTCTGTAAGGTCCTGCAGGTCTGCAATGACCAGCTGTAGGTGGTGGCGAAGCCGCATGAGGGCACCACGGACACCCTCATCTGCTTGTGTTTGGCCATCTGTGGGCATGTTAAAGGGGCTAAAATTAGTCATGATATTCATGCATACATTTTACATACTCCTACATAAATCTAAGAAATGCAAGGTGACATGTATGTGTATATATATATATATATAGAGAGAGAGAGAGAGAGAGAGAGAGAGAGAGAGAGAGAGACACATAGATAAATATATATGACACATACATATATACATACATGCATAGATATTTAATTAATACTGTGTTTTTGACCCTCTACCCTTTACTCTGTAGAAGACCTAACAGTCATAGGGCGAAATGTAATAGGGTGTGATTTTTTAGACATGTGCGATTTTTG
The DNA here is from genome assembly GCF_055691185.1 of Crinia signifera. NCBI lineage: Eukaryota > Metazoa > Chordata > Amphibia > Anura > Myobatrachidae > Crinia > Crinia signifera. The sequence continues at coordinate 129,811,070 of NC_139222.1, read as the reverse complement.
GTCAAAAACGGCCGAAATCGCACATTTTCCGAAAATCGCACATTTAATAGGTTGAAAATCGCGGTAAAAAATCGCACTTTTTACCGCGAAATCGCACTTTTAGAAGTGCGATTTTTAGTCACATTTCAATTCGCATCCAGATGTTTTCCCATTATAAAGTATACAACTCGCAAATGTAATAGGGTGCGATTTTTGGTCAATGTTACCAAAAATCGCAAAAAAAATAGACCAGGTTCTGACAGGCGAATTTGACAGAACCATGCACAGATCATTGAGATCTGTGCATGGTTCTGTTAATAAAAATGTGTAAAAGTGTTTTTATAAACAAAAAAACGGCGTGGGGTCCCCCCTCCTAAGCATAACCAGCCCCGGGCTCATTGAGCCGGACCTGGTTCCAAAAATACGGGGGAACAAAAAGCATAGGGGTCCCCCGTATTTCTGAAACCAGCCCCGGACTCTTGGACCGGTCCTGGTTCCAAAAATACGGGGGACAAAAAATCTGGGGGTCCCCCGTATTTTGAAACCAGCACCGGGCTCCAACAGCCCGCGGTGTCATGCCACAGCCGGGGGACACTTTTTATACAAGGTCCCCCGGCCAAAACATGAGCACCGTGGCTGGTCAGCCTTGGACGGGGTACCTAGAGGAGTGGGGACCCCCCCAATAAAGGGGTCCCCCCCCCAGGCTTCACCCGTCCAGGGCTGAAGCCCGGGGCTGTCACCGGCGTCCGTGGCCAGTGGACGCCGGCCTGATAGGGTTAAATCCATCATACATATCATTACATTGCTTTTTACCGGTGAACTACAAGTGCCAGCAGACCTCCCCCGCATGCTGGGACTTGGAGAACCACAAGTCCCAGCATGCAGGGCATTAATGGGCCCGCTGGGACTTGTAGTCCACCTGTAAAAAGAATGTTTATAAAAAACACACACACAGAGAAGTACAAGTTTATTACACACACACACCCAGGGCCGGCGCTGACCGCTCAGCAGCTCCTGCAAAGCAGGGAGGCGCCATGTCAAAAAGGCGCTGTCTCCCTCCCTGCTTTGCTAAAGCTGCCGCCTGCCACAGTCAGCCCTGTCACTGCCTCCGTCCTGCATGCCGCCCGCAGCGCCTGTCTGACAGCGGGCGGGCGGCAGCAGTGTATAAAGAACTCCCTGCTCCCAGGCTTGCCTACCCTAGGAGCTCCGTCTCTTTGAGGCTGCTCCGCAAGCGGCAGGTCACTTCCGGCAGTGCACACTGTAATGTGCTGTCAGCCTGTCACAGATCGCGCTTCTGCGATGTATGTGATGCCGGGGAGCAGAGTGAGTGCAGAGGAGCAGCAGCGCTAGTAGTAATAACAACTAGTGCTGCTGTCGGGAGGAATGAAATAGCAGCCAGTCCCACTCTGACACAGCAGGAGAACGGGAGATAACAATGACAGGGCTGCTGTGAGCCTTATCTGCAGCCCGGGGATGGATGATGGATGACCGTGGATCTCTGGCTCCTTGCTTCCGTGTAGTAAGTAATACGAGTATCCAGTATCCATCTGCCATGTTAGCAAGGGACTGTCTGCAAACTACTTGCACCAACAAGTGTTGAATATACTTTTATAGTAGCGAGTAGTTTGCAAACGGTCCCTTTCTCCCTGCATGAGTGAGATCTGCACATTGTACACTATAGAGCTCTTTTTCTTTTAATCTAGTGGTTAAACCCCCCTCCCTCTCCAATGCAGAGACCAACTCTGTTTGCCACCCCACCATGTGTATATATATGGTTGCAGGGAATTTAGCAGCAGCTTGTTTTATTACACCCAACACTAGGCACCTGGGCCAGTGGGTCTGCATACATATTGTACACCATTCTCAATCACTCTTTTTACAGGAATCCACAGGTGCCATAAAACCAGCTCTGGCAAAACTATATTATCTGGCCACTAACTGCACCAGCGCTTGAGTTTGTGTCCCATGACTGTGGGAGGGGTGGTTAGGGTTAGAGTATGAGAGGGGTAGTTAGGTTAAGGCTGTGGGAGGGGAATGGTTAGGTTTAGGCTATGGGAGGTGGAGTTTAGGGCAAGGTGATTTTTTTATTAAATTAAATTACATGACCTTACCTTGTTTGTACCCTTTCACTGGCAACCACACAGATACTGAACCCAGCAGGGCACACCCCAGAGAGGCATAGAAATGCCCATGGATGAAGCTAGACACACCCTTTTAGTAAAGCATGACACGGCGTGCCGCGCTCAGTATGGCACGTTTGCATGTGGCAGACAATCTCCCTGAAACTAGTTTTCAAAAGTAGGCAAGTATGCCTGCTCCCTTCGGCGCGAGAGCACTGTGCACACACTCAACACAGCCTGGATAGCATCTGCACTGTGGCACTGCTGCTGCCCAGCCTGACTGCTGCGGTGTAAGCTCAAAGTCTCGGCGGGGCCGGGGGTGTGCGAGTCATCGCTGGGTGCCCTTCAGCCTGCGGGCAATCTCTGGGTCGCAGCAGGGCCGGGGGTGTCATCGGGTCACTGTGAGGGGAAAGGTTATCAATCAGCCTGAGAGGCAGTAGCGGCGTGCATCATATCACTGCCGCTGCAGAGCTACAGACATTATCGCGAGATGATGATGATGTCATCATCTCGTGAGTCCTTGTCTGCAGGCTGCCTCTGCACTGCAGCCAGCCCAGCTATGATGATCGGGTCTGGTGATGGTCTGAGGAGATGAGATGACTGTCATGACTGAGTGACCGCTGGGTAGCGCGGACCGTGACTGTCCGACCTGCTGTGACAACTCTCTGGCCTGCTGTCACACCTGATGCCCCACCACAATCAAGAGTACTGTATGTACAGTAAGTACTCATAACTTCATAATAGTAATCTTGTGTTCTACAATTTAGTAATACAATGGCATCATAATTGGTCTAATTTAATTTAGCTTCATCTCTGCAAAGTTATTTTATGTTACTGCTAATCATCCAACAAGCAGTTAACAACTACACATATTTTGACACAAATGTTGGTGGCTAATGTTCATGGAACACTGTCTGACTGCACACCAGATTGTAATTAGGGCTTGAAAACATACATGAACATTGCTTGTTGTGGGCGGGGATCCGTGTGTCAGAATGTGAATTTTGGCTCCGCAAATGTTTTAAGTTTTTTTTTTTATCTGATCGCGAGTCGCAATCACAGCTCCTCCCTCTTACTGAGTTAAGCTCTGCCCACTGTAGGGATTTTGGGGGGGGGGCTCCAGGAATCGATGATGCATGAGAAGGCAACCGTAGTTATGTGCCTAAAGGTGGTCATACACGCTGCGATAGCTGCGTGCGATGCGATGTGCGCTCCTGCGGGCATCGCACAGTACAAAAAATATGTGCTGCACATACTTTTTGTACTGCTTTTGGATCGCATCGCACACACATTACATGCATGCCGTGCGATGGGATGCGATCTAGCCCATAATGTATGCGATTCTCGCAGCGTGTATGGGCACCTTTGGTGCCTACAACATTTTGCGGACACAGCACTGAGATGTGAGCGGTTTGCTACACAAAACTGAAACGTTTGCGCAGTATCGGCTGCACCCTGGCTGAGCAGCCTACAGTAGCTGTGAAGCCAGACGCAGGCCGTCCATGTGTTGGGTTGTGTGTGATGTCATCCAGCCGTCGAAGCCCTCCCCCTGACATGCCTGCATTGTCTCGACCGTTCGCATGAAATGTTGAAGTGATGCCCCCGCAACAGGCCATTTGCGGCGTGGAGGGTGGGTGGTGATGGGGGGTTGCATGAAATGCTGAAGTGAAAACCCGGCAACAGGCCATAGGCAGCGGGGACTGTGGAAGGCAACGGGGCCCAATGGCCTGTTGTTGGGGCATCGCTTCAAGATTTCATGCGAATGGTTGAGACAATGCATGCATTTTGGGGGAGGGCTTCGACGGCTGGATGACATCACACATAACCCAAAACATGGCAGGCCTGCTTCTGGCTTCACAGCTAGGCTGCGCAACCAGGGTGCAGCCGATACTGAGCAAGTGTTTCACTGTGTAGCAAACCGCTCAAAAGGGCGCAAAATGTATGGTTTGCAGGAGGGCGCCGGACACCCTAGCACCGGCCCTGCACACACCTCAATTTTACACCAGCATACTTACCATTCCTGGATCCAGCGCTGGTCTGGCTGCTTTACAGCCGGCTCCCCCCGCACTGACAGGCAGCGGGGAGAACCGGCTTTCTCCGTTGCCTGTCACCGGCTTTCTCCGTAGCTTCTGTAGCTCTGTCCCAGTGCTACAGAGGCTGAGAGCGCGATTGGCTGAGCTACAGTATGCGTCTCCATGGAGACGCATAGCTCAGCCAATCAGGACTGAGCTATGCGTCTCCATGGAGACGCATACTGTAGCTCAGCCAATCGCGCTCTCAGCCTCTGTAGCACTGGGACAGAGCTACAGAAGCTACGGAGAAAGCCGGTGACAGGCAACGGAGAAAGCCGGTTCTCCCCGCTGCCTGTCAGTGCGGGGGGAGCCGGCTGTAAAGCAGCCAGACCAGCGCTGGATCCAGGAATGGTAAGTATGCTGGTGTAAAATTGAGGTGTGTGTGTGTAATAAACTTGTACTTCTCTGTGTGTGTGTTTTTTATAAACATTCTTTTTACAGGTGGACTACAAGTCCCAGCGGGCCCATTAATGCCCTGCATGCTGGGACTTGTGGTTCTCCAAGTCCCAGCATGCGGGGGAGGTCTGCTGGCACTTGTAGTTCGCCGGTAAAAAGCAATGTAATGATATGTATGATGGATTTAACCCTATCAGGCCGGCGTCCACTGGCCACGGACGCCGGTGACAGCCCCGGGCTTCAGCCCTGGACGGGTGAAGCCTGGGGGGGGGGACCCCTTTATTGGGGGGGTCCCCACTCCTCCAGGTACCCCGTCCAAGGCTGACCAGCCACGGTGCTCATGTTTTGGCCGGGGGACCTTGTATAAAAAGTGTCCCCCGGCTGTGGCATGACACCGCGGGCTGTTGGAGCCCGGTGCTGGTTTCAAAATACGGGGGACCCCCAGATTTTTTGTCCCCCGTATTTTTGGAACCAGGACCGGTCCAAGAGTCCGGGGCTGGTTTCAGAAATACGGGGGACCCCTATGCTTTTTGTCCCCCCGTATTTTTGGAACCAGGTCCGGCTCAATGAGCCCGGGGCTGGTTATGCTTAGGAGGGGGGACCCCACGCCGTTTTTTTTTTAACTTTTTTTTTTTTTGCACAAAAGCGCATTTATAAAAATGCGCACATTTTCATGACTGAAAATGCGCACATTTTCATGACTAAAAATCGCGGCAAATCGCATTTTTTTGCCGCTAATTCGCATCTCATTACATATGCGAATTCGCGGCAAAAATGCGATTTTTAAAGGTGCGATTTGGTGCGATTTTTTTTTAGTCTAAAAATCGCACCCTATTACATTTCGCCCATAGTGTTTTTTCTGATTCACAACCCACCCATGACTAAGAAATGACAAGCATGAAATTTCCTCCGTCAATAACAACTTGTCACAAACTCCTCAGTCTAAGTTCAGTGATGGTTCGTGGCATGGGACTTATGCAAATGTCAGGAATGCACATTACACATCCTCACAATCATTATTAAGTCTAAAGCAACCTACAATTATTAGAGGGAAACTACAATTGAGAACCACAGGGGGTGTTTAGGTAGAGGACGCTCCAGGGACACTGACAACTTCTGACTCCATTCTAAGCCAGGCCTGGCCATACTCCATTTATACCATACATCATATAGTTTAGAAATAGCATTCAGCTAAAACTTATAATCAGCTAGATGATGGGACAGAATCTACGCTTGCAGCAGGGGAATTTAATACAAAAATGATACACTCATCCCTTTACACCGGTTATGTGGCATTAAAAATGGAGATCCAAGCCATCCCACCAACCTGTGTAATTAAGATGTGTCCCGGATGAAAGGGATGCCTTGGTCACCCCCATCTAACCCGTAACTGTGTGTGTAGCTACCCACTTTGTGTTATCTATTAATAGTATTGTAACACAATTTATCCTCACCAGTGCTACATAACAAATACTAGTACAAATAATTGATTAATGATGCATTATGTATACATACCGATGCGTTCTACGGCCAACACCTCACAGGCCTCCTCCTCCTCTGCCTCGGCCGCCTCCTCTCCATTCCTGGCCTCCTCAGTAGCCACGACCTCCTCCAGCACATCCTCCACATCCTCCTCCGCCACCTCCTCCTCCACTTCCTCCTCCACTTCCTCCTCCACTTCCTCCTCCTCAGGCACTTCCTCCTCTGCCACCTCCTCCTCCACTTCCTCATCCTCCATCTCCTGAGGCACTTCCTCCTCCTCCATCTCCTCTGCCACCTCCTCCTGGCCCTGGCCTGCCTCTGCCTCCTCCCGTGCGTGTCGTGCTCGGGCTCGTGCTGTGTGGGAGAAAACAAACATCAATGGCAATGTAGGCTCATTGTGGCACATGTATTAAGCCATAACAAGAGATACATGGAAGGGTGATAAGGAGAGAAAATTATGCTGCCAACTAGCTCCTTACTGTTTATGGACTTAAAATTCTAATATGTCAGTTAGTAGGTGATTGTTTGTAAGTGTTTCAGTCCTTAGAACCCTTGCATTTATCTATTGTTAAAACATAATACATCTGGCCCATTGTATGCATCAGAATCAATATTCCTATGTAATTACATATAATAGCCACATCACTGCATGTTAACGCGGAAGAAGCACACATAACAGTCTATGGCCTTTTAATCCCATGGACACCCACGTAACAATATTAAATTTCTAAAGTTTATATATGCTATAATGTAAGTGCGAAATTTCCTTGTGGAAATACTCACATTCAGCTAGATCACTCCTTATCTGCTGGAGTAAATCTGGCTGGCGCCTGCGGAGGTCTGACCACCGCCTCTCCAGCTGGGCGATGGTCCTCCGCACCTGGGTGCGGGCGTAAATCTGGCGGGCTGCCGCGGCATACGCACGCCGTTTCTGGCCGTTCGTAATGAAGGGCCCCGCACGGCCCAGCCTTGTCTCCATGACGGAGACAAGTGCCCTGAGTTCCGCATGAGAAAACGGCTCAGCTCTGCGTGTGTCAGCCATTTTCACACTGGCATAAATCAACCAATCATGTGCTGTAATTGGTTTATCACAGTTATTTGTGTTAATAACTTTATTGATCATTTTTACATTAACAGCGTCTCAGCGCCAACACAAATGGCGAAAACTTTGCATGCCTTAACAACAGTTGGTGTAGGTTGGCATCGCATACCTAACATTTGCAGTGTTTATTAAATGTCAATCCTACATTGCATACAAAAACTGGTTCCATAGTGCCACCCAAAATACACTTACACATATGCATATATGTTTTATGTTATAATTTATTTATGTACATTCCTGCCATGCTTTTTGATTTATTCACAGTGTCAGTTTCTGTGACATTTATTTAAATAAATGTATTTATTTCTCCAAAATTGTGTGGTTTAATTAGTACATGTAGAATACACATGTGTATTGATAGTATTAATATTCAGTGATGTCCATTCTTAGCAGTTTCAAAGTGTGTGACAAGTACAGCATATATATATGTGTGTGTTTAGTAAAGGTTCCTTGAAGCAGCAATGGTTTCAATTAAAGCACTGACAAGCGTGTCATTAGTGAGTAATGAGTAAAGGAGTCGATTGTATTGTGTTCAGCTGTTACTGCTTGTAGTCATTAGGCGTTCCGTTCGCCTACCGCAGGACCGAGTGGTTTCCGCAAAGCAATACTTGCTTATGGACACCGCACATTTCTATCGGTTTTGTTCGCGTGCATTCGGAGTGCTATCCGAATGCACGCCCACCAACATAAGTGCACTCCCCCGTGTCCGCCCATGTTTCCACCCAGTTTTGCCCACTTTGAAACTACGCCCCTGTGTCATTCCGCATGACGCCCATAATACGCCCATATTTCCCGAGTGATTGCGGTGCACAGTTTTGTACGGGATTAGCACGAACAGGTACGGAGTCCGTGCTTGGCACATGCGCCTTGCGTTCCCCACGCATGCGCAGACGCCGTAAAAACGCTATCCGAAAGTATTCGGGAAAGTACGCATCAACCAGAATAAGGCCCACACTGCTTGTCAATCATTGATGACACATCCTAGCCATAGAGGTGGCCAATCCTGCTTCCTGCCTTCAACCCCATATGCTGTCATGATGTCTTGTGGCTGACCCCTTCTGATCTGTGCGTGCCTCTACCTCGCTGACCCTTACCTCAGTCTACCCCCCCTTCATCTGCACATTGTCAAAGACCAGCCATCACTATTGCTCTTCAGCCACCCAATCAGCTTCATCACTTACCCAGTCAGGAAAAATACATTGCAGACGATAAGATTGGCTGTTTCTTGGCACTGTCCCAGTGCTGCATAGGAACAGTACTGAAGTGTTCCTGACATTGACCTTTGACAGCACTGCCTGACAGGATTCAGGTTGCGTGCCTTAAAATGTCAAAATGTGATTTGTTTTTAATCTGTCCCCTCTCAGTCAGATTGAAGGCTGTTGTCAAAGAGAGGGAGTGTGCCAGTACACATGCATTAACAGGTCAATCCAATTATCTGTGAAGAGGCCAAGTTGCAGTCGCAACAGTGTAGAAACACCAGCAACTGCACCAGAATTCCCCCTCTTTTGATCTCTTCCTGTCTATAAATTGGATTGAGTCCTGCGAATGCACATATCCGATTCAGGACCTGCCATTCTCAATTATATGCAACTGAGAAAATACCTATGTCTATAAATTTCTACACAAATTGGGTAGAAATTTATAGACATAGGTATTTTCTCAGTTGCATGTAATTGAGAATGGCCGGTCCTGAAATGGATATGTGCATTCGCAGGACTCAATCCAATTTATAGACAGGAAAAGATCAAAAGAGGGGTCACCCAAACACACCTGGGGATCTGATATTGGAAAGACTTTGGATAATCTAGGCATAACATGGATGCAAGCTTCATCTGGCTCCATTAGTATAGATTAAAGAAAATTCATACCAGCTTCTGTACCAATGGTGTTCCATTGCACCTAAGTGAAGCAAATATTGTCCAAAATGATCACGTTTTTGGAGATTCCTTAGTGATTAAGCCAAGTGCCACATATCTACCTTCTTTATCTTCCTAAATTCTTTTTATTCCCCTTAGCCCTGCCCCATAGCCAGGGCAGGCGACAGGGGGGGTCAAGGGGGACAAGTGTGATGGGCCCCAGCGATCCGAAGGGCCCCAGTGCTTCCATGCCCAAACAAGGCCACAGCCTGTACTAGTTGGCCTGTCAGTGACCCTCACAACCCAACCGTCTCACACTGTGAGTCGGACTGACTCACAGTGTGCCACTGCTGTCTACTGTGTGTGCGCCCTGCTGCTTGGTGCTCAGCCATCTACTCTGTGTGTGTATACGGCCTGGGGCCGCAGTCGCACAGACGTACCCACTGCTGGCACTGTGGCCTCAGTCTCTGGCTCCTGTACTTGGCATTATTTTGTAAAAGTGACAGGCCAGCAGTAGCCGGGAGCCAGCAGGAAGCAGCAGGCAGGAAGCAGCAGCCAGGAGCCAGCAGGAAGCAGCAGCCAGGAGCAGGGCCGGACTGGCCATCTGGCACTTCTGGCAAATGCCAGAAGGGCCGATGGCCCAGTGGGCCGATTTTCCATGCTGAGCCCGCTGCCTCAAGTCCTGAGCAGCTGGGCTTCATTCACGGAGTGCAGCGCCAGCACCCCCCACCCCTGTGCGTGTCATTAGCATATTGGCGCCATGACGCAGCAGCATCATGACGCCATGAAGCGGCCGCCCTTGAGCCCGCCCCGCTGCCTCCTTGCTGGCTCTATGTGCCGCTGTGAGGCTGCAGCTCAGGGAGACACACGCTCTCGCTACATAACAGCGCGTCACCTTGTACTGCTGCCAGTAGAGCAGGCGTCGATTGGCTGAGCCGTGGCCGCTTCGGGTGAGAAGGATCACGTATTGGTTGAGCCGCGGCGACTTTTAGCCCTCTGATTGGATGCAGATCACACCACACGCCTGGTGACGAGGGCTCAGATTTGTCATCTTACATGACTACTGCTGCCAGCGGTCCCTGCCGCACTGACACTGACACACAGGGCGCCAGCGCCACCACCTCCCCTCTGTACTGCTGCTGGGACTGGAGTTTTAATGCGGCTCCTGGGCTGGCTGTCTCACTCCCCAATCAGCACCTGGCCTAAAAAACTGCAGGAGGAGAAGCTGCCCCAGTTAGAGAAAGACATCGCAGTGCTTCCCAGGTGAAGGGCTCTTATAAAGTACTGTATGTGCCACTACTGTATATCCAGAGAACACTCCTTATCTTATCATATATATATATATGAGTAGCTTCTAGTATGGTCCTGCCAGTCCAGAATCATCTAGTTCAGAGGAGTGGATTACTGCGCTCACTCTTTGTGTATGATGGGCGCTGCCAAACTCAGGATTCCCCAATCCTCTTTTCAAGTACACAAATCTAGTTGGATTGGCGCTGCCCTTATGTATCACTACCTGTATGAATCAAGGAATTGTCCTGACTGTTACATTGATACTTATCCACAGCATAACGCTTTATTAGCATATATTTATACCTGCTTGTGAATTTACTTAGTGTGCACAATAAAATACTTGTGTTTTACCATAACACCTAGTCAGAATATATCCCTCATTATCCAGGTAAAACAGCAATTTAATACTGTGCATTTAGCCATCTCCATATCAATGTAACAGTCAGGACAATTCCTTGATTCATACAGGTAGCGATACATAAGAGCAGAATCATCTAGTGTCTGATTGTGTGTCTCTGAAATACTGGCAGGGAGTGAAACTACATCTCTTTCTCTATCACGCCAGGTGTGGCATTACTTTGTCCTTAAAGCTGGTAAAGCGCATAATAACGTCCCTGGGGGGATCGCCATCTCTTGGTTTTGGACGGAGGGCTCTGTGAGCTCTTTCAAGGGGCAGTTGTTGAGATCCCAGGTCTGGCAGGATGTGCGTAAATAGGTTGTGTAGATAAGGTTCCAGTCCCATTGGGGGGACTGTTTCAGGGATATTGCGTATTCTTAGATTATTTCTTCTTTCCCTGTTCTCCAGGTCTTCATTTTTAGTGCGTAGATCGGCCAGATCTTGAAATATGTGGTCAAGGTCTCTCAATGTCTCGTTCTGGGTTTTGTGAAGGGAGTCCTGCTTGGCTTCAAGCTTGGTTGTTCTGGCAGATAGGGTCGATAGATCGGATTGAATAGTTGCGACCGCTTTGTCGAGTTTAGTTTCTAGTGAGTCCTTCAGATCCTCTATAAGAGATCGCAGGGCTAGAATGTCATCTTTAGTTGAAGGAGCTGATGAAGGTGAATCCTCTGTTTGTGGGCCGCTGGGTGAAGGAGGGCCAGAGTTAGTCGAGGCTTTGTCATTTTTAGCAAAATGTTGAGAGATGTCGCCTCCTCCTCTTTTCCGGCTACTGGTGTTTCCTCTGTTCATGATGAGCGGGGGATTTGAAGAGTTTGTGATATCGGGTATCAGGGGACTTGAGTAAGCTTTATAGTCGGCCTGGCGTTTGTCCACTGGAGGGATGCGGGTATGCCTCCTCAGAAGGCCATCAGTTTAGGGATCCTGGGCCTAATATAGAAATGAGCCAGGGATATGGGTAGTGAAGGGCGGGGTGCGAAGGGTTGCGCAGGATAAATTCCCCGGTCTCCTCCTTAGCGTCTGGGATCCTGTTCGTAGAGCTCTTGTGTTTGTAGGTGTGTAGACCTAGGGGCCTTGGTTAGTGTGGGTGGGGAGCCCGGCTGTTTAGATGGTGAATTATTGGGCTTGGTTCAGCGTGTTTGAGGGTAGGGTTAGCAGATTGGATGCAGTGGCTCTCTGCTAGCACTTTTGTTATGTATGGCTGTCCAGTCCCGCCTCGGGAGCCACCGCGTTTAAATCTCAGCGCGTCTGCTGCACGACCGTTCAATGGGTTATCACAGCACACCTAAAGGGGTTAACAGGAGCTGGGTGTCTGTGCTTTGTGTCGTTCTGGCTGGTGTTTGTCTTCTAGGGTGGCAGCAGGTTCTCCTAATTTGTGTGCTGGCGCACGGTAGGGGGGGGAGCAGCACACGGGGTGGTCTGCCGTCAGTTGGATGGGGGGGTCAGCTCGAGTGCCAGCGCGTGAGCTAATTTCCCCCTCACCATACACTGCAGTGCTTCTATTAGGTTTTGGAGGGGGGAGAGGCAGGATGATCGTCAGCACTTTATTGCAGCCAGTATGTGTCCCAGGTTTTGAGCGGTGGGCCTGGGCTCTCCCAGCGGTCCAGGAGGGATGACTCGGGGGACTAAGGCAGGCTCTGGTGTCTGTACGGCTGTTTTGGTGTTCTGGATTTCCAGTCAGATCGCAGCTTCCAGGGCTACTCTGCGGGCGAGGGATGGGTGCAGCAGGTGCTCATGGGGCTTGTACTTGTGTCAGAGCTATGTGGGTGCCCCCAGGACAGATACCCTGTATGGCGGGGGTGAGGCACACTGCTCCGCTCCACAGCGGGCGCTGGCAGATAGGGCTGTGTAATGGACTCGCTGTTATAGCTGAGTCCAAGATGGCCGCCGCGTCTGGATGTAGGGGATAACGCTCGGCACCCTCTTCTCAATAGCAGCACCGGAGGGCAGAGCAAGGGCACCAGGGGAGGTAGGGACACCCTCCGCTTACCTCCGCAAGCTGGGCTGCGTGTAGCGCCGTCTCTGGGGCCCGTATTCGAGCGCGATGCGGGCGTGGAGCTCCGTGGTCGGGTGCAGGCACCAAATTTAGGCCGCGGCTTCGAGCAGAGAGAGGGCCGCAACCTGCGGGGTTGGATTTCTCCTTCCCCCGGCTCCGCAGCACACTCAATCCCGCTACGGATGGTGTAAGTGGCACAGCTGGGATGCTGCAAAGTTGTTATTCGTGCCCCTGGGACATCAAAAGGGCACTTTAGGTGTCCGTCAGCAGGAGCTCTCCTGAAGTGCGTCCTGCTTCTTGCTAGGCTCGGCCACGCCTCTAGGTGTGGCATTACTTGTGTGTCATAATATGAATTGGGCAATACAGTGTGCGGCAATGTGTAATGGGCATAACAGTGTGTTCCATAATGTGTAATGGGCATAGCAGTGTATTCCATAATGTGTAATGGGCATAACAGTGCATTCCATAATGTGTAATGGGCATAACAGTGTATTCCATAATGTGTAATGGGCATAACGGTGTGTTCCATAATGTGTAGTGCTCCTTTTTGTGATGCCACGCCTCCTTTCAGTTAAGCCACACACCCTTTTTGGCGCGCGGCTTCGCCACGCAATGGTCCCGCCTACTCCTGGTGGGCCTGTGTGCTCAAAAATGCCAGGGCCGATTTTTGGTCCCAGTCCGGCCCTGGCCAGGAGCCAGGCCAGCAGGACTGAGAACGAGAGATGTCCGCACTTGAAAACAGGATCTGGAGCAGCGAAAGGTTATGAGGCTCATGTAGAAGAGGGATGTATGGATTTGGAATTAGGTGGGGGGCCCCAGAAATATCATTGTACAGGGCCCCAAAATTTCTGTTGCCGGCCCTGCCCATAGCTACAAAACTCTAGACCAAAATGATTCACCATTTTTTCTCTGCTGCCAGTTTGTGGCAGACTGGAAGTCCTTTGTTGGTTGCTAGACTGTAGGGATTGTGTATGCTTACCGCAAAATCTTTTTCACAATTTATGAACCCTGGAAGACGCCATTAAAATACAGCTGCCCCCTGGCATTGTCTATGTATCCCATTTGCTGATTTGGTCATTGGCAAAATGCACCTGGAATATGCAATGGCATTTCATTGTGTCCTGATTTCTAGCCAGCTCTAGTGACATGTAAAAATGAATAGGACTATATATTCTAATTTAGGCAAATTTAAGCATCTACACCAGGCATGTCCACACTATGGCCCTCCAGCTGTTGTGAAACTACAATTCCCATCATGCCTTGGCACAGTTTTGCTATTAGGGAATGCTAAAACTATTGCAAGGCATGCTGGGATGTGCAGTTTCACAGCTGGAGGTCCACAGTTTGTCTGATCTAAACCACATTGGACAAAGGATTCCATAATCTGTGCAGAGCAATACATTGAAAGGAGTTACATTTACACACACAATAAACGATGTGCCATCTTGGGGTAGAAATCCACTTGCATTCATATAGAAACATAACACTTACATGCTTTCCTGTTTTATACAAACCATACCACATACTGAACAGCTGTCATCATGTCAACATCCAGTATCATCATCATAACCCAGATCAATATCCCATATGCTGTCTTATAAAAACATTATTACACATATCTGAATCTAACCCTGTCATAATTAAATTTTGTTTCCCAAACATATTACACATCGTATATGCCAACATTATTGTTAACAGCCTTAGGTTCCATTACTCCAAATAGCAATGTTGGATACTTCAATATGCCATCAATATCATTACCAATATTAGCATCCCAGAAAAACAAACTGCTGGTGCATTCTGTATGTTCATCCTCCTAGTACAACATACAGATGTCCTCATTCTGGGGCAGTACGGAGGGTGCAATGGTTAGCATTACTGCCTCAAAACACTGAGGTCATGGGTTCGATTCCCACGACCCTATGACCCCGTGCTTGCGTGGGTATCCCACAATCCAAATATATACTGGTAGGCTAATTGGCTCCCAACAAATTAACCCTAGCATGTCTGTGTATGCGTGTACATGTGGTAGGGAATATAGATTGTAAACTCCACTGGGGAAGGGACTGATGTGATTGTTCAAATATTCTCTGTAAAGCACTGCGGAATATGTGTGCGCTATTATATAACTGTTAATAAATAAATAAATTCACTAGTCATGGCAATTAGCCACTCTCAGCGGCCAGGTCCCATTTATGGGCTGCATCAATTGTCTTTCTCATTTAAAATGTGCATGTTTTTCACATAAATACATAAATCCCTGTCTGAGTGTGCGTTGAGAGCAGGGCCCTCTTCCTTAATGTGTTTTCAATCCTCTTATTTAAACAATTTTCACAGGACAGGATTCAATGAGGCTGATTCGCCATGTTCTAAGGCGAATGTGTGCTATTTTCCTGCTGTAAGGTGAATCTTTTTACTGAAAAAGTGTTTCACCCTATTCAACGTGCAATATTCGCCGACGGGGAACAGTAAATGACGGAAAATATGCCATCTGATTGTCACCGCAATTCGCTGTGGTTTTTCTATGTGTTTTTCAATGTGATTTTCGACGTGTGTCACCGTGTAGCAATCGCCATCTTTTTATGGTGAACTGGAATGTGAACTTTTAAAATAAAGTTGTTTTGGTGTAAATAAAAATCAGGAATTTTATTATGTGAAGGGGCATGCTATTTTTATTCATGTGCTTACAGCACATGAATATATATTTAATAATAATTATTTTTTTTTTACACATAACAGCCAGCAGGGGGACGGGAGCCGAGAGCCGCTCATTAGAGATTCATATATTCACTGCTCCCGATCATTACATATGCACGATCGGGAGCAGTGCAAGCGGCTCCCTACCCATGTCACCTGCTAGCTCTCCCAGGGGGCAGCTTCTGCTGCCTGTGTCCCTGGGAGCCCTGCTTCTCCCCCACAGTGTCCGGCACAGGCAGTGAGGCTTCCATCTCCCTGCCTGCCGCTGTCCCCCGTGTCCCTTACCCCCACAGGGGTTAAGAATCGCCCTCAGGGGCAGCGAGGCCCTGCGGCATTGAATACGGTGACAGGGAGGGCTGGCAGCGAATGCTCCAGCCCTCCTGAACACAGGATAAATAGGATTCGCTGCACATGCCGAGTATTCACATTGAATACTGCACAAAAGGCACAAAATCCCCCGGTTTTCCAACACCCGGATACTTATTTCAGTGTCATCTGCTGATACAGCTATGTGTATGTACCCTGTACTTGTCCTATATTGTATTGAACTGTTAAGGCCCCCATACATTATGCAACTTCTCCTACAGGAGAAGTTGCACCCAATTCCCTTTGAGCCACCCAAAACTCTCCCAGGTGGCAGGTTTGCATGCGATGCATCACATGCGGCCCTTATGCATGCAATGTATCTCCCTGCCGTCGTGAGGGGATCATATGTGCAGCACGTATGATCTCTTGGTCCGATCAGGACTGCGCATCATATAGGATGTCAGACACATGCTATTTGGGCCAATTTCATCCGCCATAATCAGGTGAAATCGTCTGTTTATGTTGTAATTGGGCACTGTGGATACCTTGTGGTGCCATATAAATACAGGATAATAATAATAATAATAATAATTATTATTATTATTAAAAAAATAAACAAAACAACTGAAAGAAACAAAACTGCTTTGCTAAATTACTTTATCAATTTGAAGTGTGACATTGTTATCTGACAGTGCCTCACTGATTTAGCAATGATTATGATGTAATTGCAGAAGCCTACGTCTGGTAGGAGGAGGGGCCTGGGGCCTTTGATTTCAAAGTGCAGGTATCTGCTCTATCAGCTTTCTTTCACCTGCAAAGAGTAGAAGAGCAGTCCACATTCAGCTGCCCTCTCCTTCTCCGGTTTCTCCAGATGTATCATACCGTGGAGAGATAAAGTAGAGAAGTTGGAATTTGCCAATAGCAGATAATCAGCTTTTATCATTTATCTAAACACAGTCTACGAAATAACAGAAGCTGATTGGCTGCTATAGGCATACATCCGGCCCAGCATCACAATGAAACATATCGCATATTAATTAACATATGTGATTAGTATTGCAAAGGTAAGCACTTGCAAAAAAAAGCTGACCTTTGCAAAGCTGCCAGTGCTGGGTGAGAGGATCCTTGCGCAACCCTCTCACCTCCCACACCTAGGAGCCTCTTGCCGCAGATGTCTGCAGTGACTGGTGGGCTCCTAGTCCTCCCTGAACCTGGAAGGTGAAGTCGGTGTTGCTAGGGGAGGAGAGGGGCCGGTGCGGGCTGTGCATGGCAGCAGGGGTAACGGTATGCAGAAAAAAAGTACTTAGGCTTCTATAGGGTAACTCCAGAAAAATCTGGCTTAACCCTATGCATCGAAAACAAAGCAGCCGGTGATTGATGCATTCCAAAATGCAGTTTTTGTTTAATACATCCAACCCTCAGTGTTTTTATACATTTCGCCCATTGCCCCCTTTAGTTCAAATTTCCTGTCCTCCTTTACTTTGATGATAGGCTTTCTGTTGGCCATTATCACATTAAGATTTCTCTCAGTTTCTCATGAACATACAACATAACTTTACAAGATGCCATCTTTCTAGCATTCATTTTGACACTTTCTTTGGTATATTCCTTTTTTTACTTAAAAGTAGTGGGAGCTCCTTTTATCTTTAATTGGTATGAGGTGGATAAGGAGACGGCCAGTCTCCCACTACTTTTAAGTAAAAAAGGAATATACCAAAGATAGTGTCTGATTGTCTACAAGGAGTGCATCCAATACAAACCCTTTTTCCTCTTTTTGTCTTTTCCTGTTCATAACGTTTGGGATAGCACACCCACTGGTGTTAATGAACACACAGTGGAACCTTACCCACTCATTTTAGGGCATTAATCCAATTATGTGTGCAGAACTCAAAAAAACCATATATGTCCTAGCATTCATTTTGTCAAGGATTTTCAATTTATGTTTTAGTCTTAGTCACTTTGCTAAAATTTGACTAAATGAAATGTCACATTTTAGTAATTTTTTTTATTTCATCTTAGTCAAGATTTAGTCAGTGGATCTGGAATGACATTTTAGTCTAATTTTAGTCAATGATTCAGTTTAAGGATTCTTCCTAACTGTAATGGAATTTGCTGAAGAACATTTCTCTCTGGTCACCAGTCCACCTCACAATCTCCACAGTGCAGTGCATACAGATCCCCCCCACTTCATGATGCCATGCGGCCCACCTGTATATCACGCCCATTTTCTAATATTTCAGAATCATTTTTGTTATTCAAAATTTCCTGCTTTAGTTATCATTATGTTTTTTTCAAGAAAAAAAACTACGTCAACAAATAGTTTTTAGTCTGAGTTTTCATTGACACAATTAACATTTTTCAAACCTAAGGTGCTCTACACATCAACCAAGAATAGGTGTACCTATATTCTCAGAACTCCTAGGAGTCTGTGCTTTACTCATTTAAAGTGTTGGTAATGCCTACACATTTACTTGTTCAGGATACAGGAGATCCATCAGTAAAGACACATTTCTTTATGGGCATTAAACTCTAATGCCTCTTCAGTTGATCTCCCACTAAGATTACAATTTGGCAACCTGCTCTGCTATAGGAATACTGCTTTCCTATGAGCGAATGCTATACTTTTCCAAGGTAGATGGTCCATCCAGGGCCGCAAGTCACAGGGGTGTGGTATAACACTCCGACAGTCGGGATTCCGACAGTCATTAGCCTGACGTCGGAATCCATATTGCGGGGACTCATTTAGTGAAGGGAGCACAATGAAGCCCCTTGCGGGCTTGCTTCGCTTGCCAAGCTGGTGGCACAGTGGCTCGCTACTCTCGCCACCTATTTTTATTCTCCCTCTATGGGGGTTGTGGACCCCCACGATAAGGAATAGCCGCTGCCCATGTGTTGGGCTTTTAGCAATCAGGATTGTGACGTCGGGGTAATGACTGTCAGAATCATGACTGCCGGTAAGTCCTCTGGCACCCAGTCACAGATCCTCAGCAAATCAGGACTACACAATAGCTAGGTCATCTCACTTGCTAGAGTGGAAATAAAAGTTGCTGAAGGTATAGTTCCACCCTTACTGTATGGGTTTGCTTAGTAACATTATGGTATCTATGCCCCTGCAATCTATCTTTATGCAGAAGCATAAAGATAGATTTTTTGTTTTTCTTTAATACTTTTGTCCAGATATAATAGAGTCTGAGTTCAGCGGCTGAGGGCAATCCTTGCTGAACTCGGACGTTTGTAAAGGGGCATTTACAAGGACTGATATCCCTTTCTCCTAAGCCAGGGTTCCCAAACTATGCAACAGGATATTTCCAAGGGTGCCCCAGGATGGTGGTCCAGGACCAATTAAAATTATTTATGGTCAATGTAATAGGCACAACCAATGCTTATGGCTTCAAATCATAACATATTTGCGCAAACAGAAGTGATTCCTTTTGGCCTATGGGTGCCGTGAAGAAAATTCTGCTTCTCTAGGGTGCCATGATTCAAAAAAGTTTGGGAACCACTGTCCTAAGCTATAAGTGAACACAGATCAATCTAACAGAAATGCTGAGTCTCTGGAGCAGTTGAAGAGATGTATAGGAGAGCTGGAGCATAGCCGGTTGTACATTTGCCCCTGCCATAACAGCTAAAGGGGTCTATGTACTAAGCATTGGAGAGAGATATAGAGAGCACAGAGATAAAGTACTCCACTTTATCTGCATCCACTTTATCTCTCCCCAACGCTTTTTTAATAGACCCCTAAGGGGTTTATGTACTAAGGGGCTGATTCAGACGCAATCGCACTGCTGCATTATCATAGCATATGCGACTATCGAACAACTGCACAGGTGTACAGTACCGTACGCATGCACAAGCCATTGGTGCAGTGGGAGCCTGTGCTAACTAACCATCGCAGGCGGCCATTGGGAGGGACTGGCGCCGACGTCATCAGTATCTTCCTTCTCCCCACGGCCATCGCAGCGCTGAGTAATTCTAGACTTACTCAGCGCTGCGACAAGAGAGGAAAACCATTTGATGGCGAGTGTTTTTGAATGGTTTTCCCCTCATGTGCACGACTGCGATTGCATTCGCAGCTGTGCACATGGGCGGGGACGGAATGCGACCAATGTGGTGGTGAAGCTGCATTTCCTGATTGCTGGGCTGCGAAATCTCACAGCCCAACGATCAGGTCTGAATCACGCAAACTGCTGTTATTTGTTTGCAATATTTTCATTCCATCCAACAACTAGTGGGATGGTTGGATGAAAGTTGGTCTAATGTATGGCAGCACATATGCTACATAAATTCCAACTCTTAGCATGCTCCTAGGAATTTGTTGGTCATTATGGACACTGAAGACAGGAAAAGTTGCCAAGAATGAGAGCATAAATATCACAACATCATGGCCCTTATTCTGATCGGTGCGGCCGGAGCCGATTATGCGGCCAGGACCGTGCGTGCGAAACCCCGCCTTCCATACGGATCGCCAACTCCGTCCGTATGCGGTAAGAAGCTGTCCGAACGGACCGCACGTGTATTTTTCACGGAATACGCCTCCTCCATCTAAGGGAACCTCCCCCATCATTCGATGGTCGCAGACCATCGAATGCAGGACCGTGTGCTCCACCAGCACCCGCAACCTCAGACCACACGGACATTTTTCCGTGCAAAACCAGGGATCTGGGCGGGCAGCTGACATCCGGCGATGTCATATGTCTGCCCCCTACACGTGCGTCACGGCCGCATTACCATACGTACGCCCAGCGTTTTCATGGGAACTCCCATGAAACGCGGGGCGTATGCATATGGTAATGAGCCCAAATAGCCCTTCACGCCCCTCTCCACCCCCTGTTCGGAGTGTTCACATATCATGCGGGATTTGGCCGTACGCCCCGCTCGCACATGCACAGAGACGCCTCTGCACATGCACAGACACAAAACATCGGCGGGCCGAACGCACGCGGATATATCCGCACCGATCAGAATAAGGGCCCATGTCTTGTCCAGTGCTGCATTAATGCAAAATAGGGAATCAGTGGAGGCATCTAGAACAATTATCATCACCTTCTAACAAGCTGGATACCAATGTTTGATGATAGGGCACTGTGCATCAGTGATTTTCATGAAAATGCTGGACATGCGTATGGACGCACATGTGGGGGGCAGACAGCTGACCTAGCTGGAAGTCAGCTGCCCCCCCATATCCCTGCTTTCACATGGATAACTGTCCAAGTGGTCTGGAGCACTCGTGGCTGCCTGACCGCTCGGTCCATCATTCGATGGTCGGCGACCATCGGAGGATTGGGGAGGTTCCCACAGGCCAGGAAGTGGGTGTTCACATGAAACCTCCAATCTCGGTCCATTTGCTTGGCTTCCTACCGCATTCGGATGGTGTGAGCGATCTATGCGATAGGCTGGGTTAAGAACCCTCGGTGCCTGTCCTAAATACGCAACCGTCCAACTCAATCAATAAGGCCCATAGTGTATAATCATGAAAGTTTTGGCCAAGCGCAGATAAAACGGTCCAAAATAATTCAAAAATGCTCTGGTTCAATTATCCAATCAGTCAGCTCTGTCGTAAGATATTAGGCAAAAGGTCCCAACCTTGTAAAGTGTGTGTGGCAGTGGCATAACTATAAAGGGTGCAGACAATGCTATGGGACCCGGCGGCCTGCGTGGTCTCGGAGGCAATCCCGCTGCACCCTCTAATTTAGAGGAGCATGGTAGTTTACTTAATGGGAGGGAGGCGGGAGGTGTCCTAAAGAATTCAGAAGTGTAGCTGCACCTGAAGTAGCGGCGCCAGTGGTACATGGCTGATGGTCACAAACCGATTGTGCTTGAACAATGCCACATCCGTCAGTCACACCGCCAGCCACACTACTTCAGGAGCTGCTACACTTTAGAACAGGCGGCTCCACCTCCCACCTCCCTCCCAGTAAGTAAACTGCTGCTCCCTGAACCCACTGTGGCAACAGTTATTACAAATAAAAAAGGAAGAAAAAAGTTAATCACAATTCTAAAGGGTGCAGGGAGATTGCCTTTGCACCCCTTTCCCCCAAGCCATCAGGCCCCATAACAGATGCATCCCCTGCACCCTCTAGAGTAAGAGGGCCGGCCATGCCTGTCTATTAATGTTCCCTCCCTTCCATCCATCTATCTATGCCCCCTCCTGTTTGTCCCTCAATGCTCCCTTCCATCCATCTGTTTATGACACCTCCCATCCTCTCATTTATGCCCCCATATGGTCATCTGTCCATCAATTCCCCCAATGACTGACTATCCCCTATATGGAGCTCTGTCTGTATGTCCATGCCCCTGTCCGTCCTTCGTTCATTTATGCTTTTTCCTGTCCATTCATCTATACCCACATATGGTGCTCTATCCATCTGTTTATCTGTCTATGCCCCTCGCGTCCCTACATCCTTCTATGCCCCTCCCACCTATCTGTGCCCCTCCCACTGTCCCCTTTCCATTTTTTTAAATTACTGATGCCACGCTGTGTTTAAGGCCTGGCAGTTTACTGAATGGGAGTGAGGCGGGCTGCTTGTTCTAGAGAATCCAAAAGTGTAGCTGCACCTGCAGTAGAGCCATATATCTATGCTCCTCATGTCTGTCCATTTATGCTCTTCCCATCTACTGTATGTCCCACCCTTGGTCCACCTGTGCCCCCTCCTCTCTGTCCGTATGTCCGTCTGACCATCTGTCCGTCAATGCTGCCAACATATCCATATGGTGTTCTGTCTGTACTGTATACCTGTCTGCCTATGCCCCTGTCCGTCCATGTTCCCCCATCCATCTACACATCTATGCCTCCACCATCTCCTGTACTGTAGTCATGTAGTGTCTCTCCTGCCTGCTGGGTGCCAGACGGCTCCCTGACAGCCAGGATTCCGACAGTCAGTACTCCGATGTCGGAATCCCGACTGCTCCCTCGTGGGGGTCCACGACCCCCATAGAGGGAGAATAAAATAGGTGGCGAGCGCAGCGTGGCGAGCACAGCGAGCCCGCAAGGGGCTTCATCTCCACGCTGTGCAGTCGGGATTCCGACGTCTGACTAATGTCTGTCGGAATCCCGACTGTCGGAGTATTATACCACACCCTGCCTGCTTACCTTCTCCCTCTCTCTCTCCCCAACACTTTCTTACTCTGTCTTTTTCCAAGAAAACCCTCTCTATGTCCCCCTCCTTTGATATAGATCCTTTGATATAGATCACACAAAGTTCTAGTTAAGCCCCTGGTGTGCAGGGCCGGTGCTAGGGTGTCTGTCGCCCCCCTGCAAACTGAAATTTGCGCCCTCCCTTCCATAGCCCATAAAGGGACAACTCATGCTTCAAAAAAGGTGCAGCCTACCATTTTCAATTCATGGCGGACATCAGACCGGGAAAGTGACACAGGGAAGATCACATTCACCATCACAGGACAGTCACTGGTCACTACTTTTTACTTTCCTGATCTAACGTCTGGCGTGAATTAAAACCGCACGAGAGGACTCACCGCCAGAGGGAAATCCGAAAATGTACACCTTTAAATCCTATTTTCACCCAGGTAAGGGTGAGCTTTACCTTACTTAAGATACTGTATATGTGAATATATGTTTAGCATCCAGGCAGCACTGGTCTACACTATGGGCGGTATTCAATGAGCATTTTGGCGATGTGCAGCAAATCCTGTTTAGGATTCGCTGCACATTCGCCACTGCTCGCCACGTTCCGGAGCCTCGCCGGCTCCAGTATTCAATGAGTCAGGGGCTCGCTGCCCCTGACCGGTGAATTTTAACTCCTGCGGCGATGCCGCAGGGAGCCTGAGGACGGCGGCAGGCAGGGAGATGGAAGTCTCCCTGCCTGCCCCAGAACGTTGTGGGGGGGAGGTGGGCTCCCCCGGTGCCAAGCAGCACAGGCTGCCCCCCGGGGGTGCCAGCAGGGGACCGGGTATATTCACTACACCCGATCGTGCATATGTAATGATCGGGTGCAGTGATTATATGAATATCTAATGAGCGGCTCGGCTCCGGCCCCCTGCTGGCTGGTCTGTGTAAAAAAAATATATAGATATTTTTTTAATTCAATATATATTCATGTGCTTACAGTACATGAATAAAAATAGCATGCCCCTCCTCAGAATAAAATTCCTGATTTTTTGACACCAAGGGGGAAATTTACTAAAGGACATTTGTAAAAAATAGGTGTATTTGTATTCAGAAATTTACTTATTTTTGACATTTACTATCCCGAAAATACGGCAATTCGTATTCGTATTGATAGCACATCAATACGAATACAAATTGCCATATTTTCGGGATAGTAAATGTCAAAAATAAGTATATTTCTGGATACAAATACACCTATTTTTTTTACAAATTTCCTTTAGTAAATTTCCCCCCAAATGTAAAAAACAAAACACTTTATTTTAAAAGTTCACATTCCACTTCACCATAAAAAGATAGTGATTGCTACTCGGTGAAGCATGGCGATAAAAACCTTGAAATATATTCACCATCTGGTCAGTGAATAGGGTGATTCACCGCTTTAGTCAAAAATTCGCCTTACAGCACAAAATCGCCATAAAAACATGGCGAATCAGCCTCATTGAATACCGCCCTATAACATGTTCCTGTTTTCCCATTTTTAAGGAAAAATAAGTGAGCGCTATAAGGGAGTTCATCAGATAGATAATTAAATAGACAGACAGACAGAGATAGATATAGACAGACAGATATAGATATTAGACACAGATATATATAGATAAAGACATTCTAATATCTATCTGTCTCTATCTAATATCTATGTCTGACTGAGGGCGGGATGCTATATAGCAGAAATGCGGTAAAAACCCCGTTTTCGGGGTTTCTACCGCATTTCTATATGCTATATGGCGCCTCCGCAGTGTCAGCGCTGCGGAGGGAATCGCCAGCTAAAGCTGGCGAATCCCTGCAGAAGCCTATGGGCTTCTTACCGCAGCGCTGTTTGAGGGATCCGTCACGGATCCCTCCCAGCGTGCCCTGCGGCCGGCGCCGGGGTCTGCGCATGCGCAGATGGACTCCCGGGTCACAGACCCGGAAGTCCAGCGCCGGCACCGCATCGCAAGGGACAGCTCTTACCGCAAGAGCTGTCCCTTGCATGAATAACGGCATATGTTATAGCATATGCCGTTATTAAAAATGCGATGTCCGGCAAAGGGGGGCCGCGGATGTTATAACATCCCGCCCATACAGAGATAGATAGATAGATAGATAGATAGATAGATAGATAGATAGATACAGACAGGCAGGTATAGATAGCTATTAGACAGACAGACAGAGATAGATATTAGACAGACAGACAGATATAGATAGATATAGACAGACAGAGATAGATATAGATAGGTAGAGAGAGAGACACACACACATAAAAACACTCACTATTCAGCTCCTCTGTAGGGATGGCCATTCACCCAATGATGATTCAAAATCATTGATGGTTCATGGCCGATGTCGAATACTTTTACAGCAAAACAATGTTTTTCTTTTTTTTAAAGTGCCAGGACAGGAAGCATAGCTCCGCCCCCCGACACCTACGAAGCCCCGCCCCCGTGTTTTAATTGGCCCACAGGCCAATCAATCAAACACAATGGAAGACCATCAATATGTAAAAATATTGATGGTCATCCATTGCATAGTTTAGCACTATCGATGGCCAGTTGCAGAATTGCCATCGATGGCAATGGTAATGATGGCCATCCCTACACCTCTGTAGGGTCCAGTGCCATCTTTCTCCAAAGATAATGGCACGGCATAGCTCCACAGCACACTGGGATCAGCTGGGGGCATCTAGAGGCTCCTGGCAGTACTGCAGTTAGAAGTAACTCCTGAGCCGTCCTCTGCAAATCACTCTCCTCTGTCTCCCCCGACCATCACCCTTCCCGCAGCGCTAATGAGTGCTTCATGTTGCCGGCGCCTCTGTCTGTCATGCAGTGTGACAGACAGCGGCAGCCAGCAGTAGCAGGGTGCAGAGCAGGGAGAGCGCCTCTACTGGCCGGCGCCTCCCTGCTTCGCATCCCTCGCTGAGCGGGTTCTGCCGGCCCTGCTCACAGGGAATAGACCCCATGTCATAGAACTACTACATAGTTATTACCCATGAGTAAGGGTACATTTCCATATTAGCTGGAGGTGGAATAAAAAAACAAAACACCAATATATATCTACAATACATCATTACATCCTTTCTGATAATGAATTCTGAGAGTACATATATTAGATATTTGGGTTGGTTTTACATGGCCATCATGAGGTTCACCTAGCCTGGGGCTACTGTCCGCTTCAGGGGCAGGGCTGTCTATCCATGTCACTAGGCCCCACCACTGTCACAACAAAATGCCACAATTCATGGGTCAGTGGAAATTGGGGAAGGGAAACAATTCCACAATATGTGCCATTTTAGGTTTCTACTTCCTATGGATTACCACCATGTTTCTGCCCATGTCTATTTCATATTTTTAACTGTAATCTATACTTAAAATGACCACACTGTGATTCATGCTTTAGTATCCATGCAGGGCCGGTGCTAGGGTGTCCGGCGCCCTCCTGCAAACCATACATTTTGCGCCCTTTTGAGCGGTTTGCTACACAGTGAAACACTTGCTCAGTATCGGCTGCACCCTGGTTGCGCAGCCTAGCTGTGAAGCCAGAAGCAGGCCTGCCATGTTTTGGGTTATGTGTGATGTCATCCAGCCGTCGAAGCCCTCCCCCAAAATGCATGCATTGTCTCAACCATTCGCATGAAATCTTGAAGCGATGCCCCAACAACAGGCCATTGGGCCCCGTTGCCTTCCACAGTCCCCGCTGCCTATGGCCTGTTGCCGGGTTTTCACTTCAGCATTTCATGCAACCCCCCATCACCACCCACCCTCCACGCCGCAAATGGCCTGTTGCGGGGGCATCACTTCAACATTTCATGCGAACGGTCGAGACAATGCAGGCATGTCAGGGGGAGGGCTTCGACGGCTGGATGACATCACACACAACCCAACACATGGACGGCCTGCGTCTGGCTTCACAGCTACTGTAGGCTGCTCAGCCAGGGTGCAGCCGATACTGCGCAAACGTTTCAGTTTTGTGTAGCAAACCGCTCACATCTCAGTGCTGTGTCCGCAAAATGTTGTAGGCACCAAAGGTGCCCATACACGCTGCGAGAATCGCATACATTATGGGCTAGATCGCATCCCATCGCACGGCATGCATGTAATGTGTGTGCGATGCGATCCAAAAGCAGTACAAAAAGTATGTGCAGCACATATTTTTTGTACTGTGCGATGCCCGCAGGAGCGCACATCGCATCGCACGCAGCTATCGCAGCGTGTATGACCACCTTTAGGCACATAACTACGGTTGCCTTCTCATGCATCATCGATTCCTGGAGCCCCCCCCCCAAAATCCCTACAGTGGGCAGAGCTTAACTCAGTAAGAGGGAGGAGCTGTGATTGCGACTCGCGATCAGATAAAAAAAAAAACTTAAAACATTTGCGGAGCCAAAATTCACATTCTGACACACGGATCCCCGCCCACAACAAGCAATGTTCATGTATGTTTTCAAGCCCTAATTACAATCTGGTGTGCAGTCAGACAGTGTTCCATGAACATTAGCCACCAACATTTGTGTCAAAATATGTGTAGTTGTTAACTGCTTGTTGGATGATTAGCAGTAACATAAAATAACTTTGCAGAGATGAAGCTAAATTAAATTAGACCAATTATGATGCCATTGTATTACTAAATTGTAGAACACAAGATTACTATTATGAAGTTATGAGTACTTACTGTACATACAGTACTCTTGATTGTGGTGGGGCATCAGGTGTGACAGCAGGCCAGAGAGTTGTCACAGCAGGTCGGACAGTCACGGTCCGCGCTACCCAGCGGTCACTCAGTCATGACAGTCATCTCATCTCCTCAGACCATCACCAGACCCGATCATCATAGCTGGGCTGGCTGCAGTGCAGAGGCAGCCTGCAGACAAGGACTCACGAGATGATGACATCATCATCATCTCGCGATAATGTCTGTAGCTCTGCAGCGGCAGTGATATGATGCACGCCGCTACTGCCTCTCAGGCTGATTGATAACCTTTCCCCTCACAGTGACCCGATGACACCCCCGGCCCTGCTGCGACCCAGAGATTGCCCGCAGGCTGAAGGGCACCCAGCGATGACTCGCACACCCCCGGCCCCGCCGAGACTTTGAGCTTACACCGCAGCAGTCAGGCTGGGCAGCAGCAGTGCCACAGTGCAGATGCTATCCAGGCTGTGTTGAGTGTGTGCACAGTGCTCTCGCGCCGAAGGGAGCAGGCATACTTGCCTACTTTTGAAAACTAGTTTCAGGGAGATTGTCTGCCACATGCAAACGTGCCATACTGAGCGCGGCACGCCGTGTCATGCTTTACTAAAAGGGTGTGTCTAGCTTCATCCATGGGCATTTCTATGCCTCTCTGGGGTGTGCCCTGCTGGGTTCAGTATCTGTGTGGTTGCCAGTGAAAGGGTACAAACAAGGTAAGGTCATGTAATTTAATTTAATAAAAAAATCACCTTGCCCTAAACTCCACCTCCCATAGCCTAAACCTAACCATTCCCCTCCCACAGCCTTAACCTAACTACCCCTCTCATACTCTAACCCTAACCACCCCTCCCACAGTCATGGGACACAAACTCAAGCGCTGGTGCAGTTAGTGGCCAGATAATATAGTTTTGCCAGAGCTGGTTTTATGGCACCTGTGGATTCCTGTAAAAAGAGTGATTGAGAATGGTGTACAATATGTATGCAGACCCACTGGCCCAGGTGCCTAGTGTTGGGTGTAATAAAACAAGCTGCTGCTAAATTCCCTGCAACCATATATATACACATGGTGGGGTGGCAAACAGAGTTGGTCTCTGCATTGGAGAGGGAGGGGGGTTTAACCACTAGATTAAAAGAAAAAGAGCTCTATAGTGTACAATGTGCAGATCTCACTCATGCAGGGAGAAAGGGACCGTTTGCAAACTACTCGCTACTATAAAAGTATATTCAACACTTGTTGGTGCAAGTAGTTTGCAGACAGTCCCTTGCTAACATGGCAGATGGATACTGGATACTCGTATTACTTACTACACGGAAGCAAGGAGCCAGAGATCCACGGTCATCCATCATCCATCCCCGGGCTGCAGATAAGGCTCACAGCAGCCCTGTCATTGTTATCTCCCGTTCTCCTGCTGTGTCAGAGTGGGACTGGCTGCTATTTCATTCCTCCCGACAGCAGCACTAGTTGTTATTACTACTAGCGCTGCTGCTCCTCTGCACTCACTCTGCTCCCCGGCATCACATACATCGCAGAAGCGCGATCTGTGACAGGCTGACAGCACATTACAGTGTGCACTGCCGGAAGTGACCTGCCGCTTGCGGAGCAGCCTCAAAGAGACGGAGCTCCTAGGGTAGGCAAGCCTGGGAGCAGGGAGTTCTTTATACACTGCTGCCGCCCGCCCGCTGTCAGACAGGCGCTGCGGGCGGCATGCAGGACGGAGGCAGTGACAGGGCTGACTGTGGCAGGCGGCAGCTTTAGCAAAGCAGGGAGGGAGACAGCGCCTTTTTGACATGGCGCCTCCCTGCTTTGCAGGAGCTGCTGAGCGGTCAGCGCCGGCCCTGCTGGTGTGTACATTCATGACAATCAATCTGCCCATATTTTGCACAGAATATCCAGATAACCTCATGCTCCTTGTGGGAGGACATATGTAAATTGAGTGTGGTGTGGCAGAAAACAAGTAGTTTATAAAGAACATAAAGTTAAGTGTGCTGCTGGTATCACGGGAGACAAATGGTTACATGCATTGTAGAAAATGATGCTTGTGTATAGTGTCATGTCACTTGAATTAAATGATTGGCTAGGATTATAAACGCGTATTTTAGCCACATATTGGAAAGGGGTGCATCAGATGAACCAACATCAGAACATTTTCAACTGTTATGACGCAAATTAAAAAAAAAAAAAGAAGAAAATTCTAAATTTGACAGAGATGTATTTAAAGCATAGGAGGATAACTTCCCGCTGTGCCCAAGTCTGATCTAAAGTACATGGGGAAAATGACTACATTTTAACCATTTCCATGCTGGATTTATGTGACAGGTACCCTGCAGAACATTGCAGAGGAACTGAATTAAGGTGTTACACATCACTGTAGAAAATTAAAAATAACCTTTGGTTGTGACACATGACTTACCTCACCACCTGTGATCTTGAGTCAAGGCTGAGTAATACTTTGCAGGGCTGTGTCAAATTAATTGCACGTTGTGCATGAGGACCATTGCAAAAATGCTAATTAGCGCACACTGTGACATGCAATTACACAGACAGAGCCCACGCTCTGTCATACACACAAACCTCCTATAGCGATAGAAGGTAATAACTAATAAGGCATAGGCTGTTCTCACCATGCCTCGCATCCAGCCTTAGTCTTGTCTGTTAACTGATTTCCAAAGTGTCAGTACTGACCATTTGTCAGACAGGCGCATTCTTTTGATGATCTTCCTTATACCTCTGCCAAAGTGCTAACGTATTACATTACGGCATATTGTGGCTTGCCTACTTTTTTAGATGTACAAGTCCCAGCATGCTTGGCTAGCCTCTAGGACTTTTGAGATTTGTAGTTCCCAGAGGAGCCTCCAATTAGTTTTGTTTGTCCATCATTCTAGTGATGTTTTTGTTATATTAAGCAATGAAGTCTTCATGAATGACCTTGCAAACATATTTATCTAAAACAGTTTTTAGAAAATCCGGTTAAGTACCTCCACCCCATATGCATGAAGTACCTCTGTCCATATCCAGTGTGTCAGCTTTCCCTACATACAGTAGCTATAAATGACCACTCTGTCTGAGGTCATATTTGGCAATGAACCAGCACTGAAGGTGGGGGTGGGGGGTGTCCGGATAAGGGGTTATTATTACAAACAGAAGAGCTGTGACCCTCATATGACTGGGTGTGGATCATTAGGTCGACCACAGGAAGGTCGACATGCATTAGATAGACCACTGAAGGTCGACAGGCCTTAGGTCGACACACGAGAAAGGTTAACATGACTTTAGGTTGACAGGTTCACTAGGAGGACAAGCATTAAGTCGACATTGGGAAGGTCGACAGTCAAAAGGTTGACATTGTTGTTTTTTTTGCTGAATGTCGACACAGTTGACATGGACACCACCATTCTTCGGGCACGGTGCCTAGCTGTGCTCGGCACACTATTATATTCTCCCTCCACGCCATAATTGATGTTAGGACATGAAATACTACCTGTCGGCACATGTCGGTTTAAAAAAAAAACAAAACATGTGAAAACCCATGTACCCATGTTGACCTTTTGACTGTCGACCTTCCCAAAGTGGACCTAATGCTTGTGTCGACCTAATGACCTTGTCAACCTAAAGCCATGTTGTTGACATTTTTCATGTGTCGACCTTCAGTGGTCAACCTAATGCATGTCGACGTTATGAGTGTCGACCTAGTGACAGTATACCTTATATCAGAAGACATGCAAAATACATGTCATTTTTTAAAAGGTATATTTATATCCCAGCTGAATACATTGACCCTAATGTGCAGCCTGAGGCTACACTGTCAAGTGCAAATCAGGTATGGTGCAGTATATAGAGGGGCCAACTCCATGCAATCACAGCTAGGCTAGCCATCGTTGGCTGTTCGCAAGTTGATTGACAGCCAGAGTGCATTTCTAGGCAGCACCCTGGCATTTTCCAGGATTGCCGCCTAAGAACACAGGCGGCCCTGGTCATCGGCAGCCTCCATCTCCCCACGGCCATCACAGCACTGAGTAAGTCTAGACTTAGCGCTGCGAACAGGGGGGGAAATGGAGCCCGTCGATCAGGTATGAATCAGGCCCAGAGTGTCTCACTTTTCACAAGTCTGTACCTAGTTATGTTGGCAAATGTACACAGTTTTAATAAACCAAAGCCAGAGGGAGAATATAGCCTTACTGGGCCGATAGCAGGGGGTCTGGTCCACCATGTCAAGGTTACTGGCTGCTCTCCTGCTAGGAGCATGTATCACGCCAGTACATATGCAGAGAATCCCTATTCGCTAGTCCCACACATGAACATGAGAAAAGAACAGGGCCCTCACCTCTGGTCCCCATAATGGCAGCACAACTGCAAAGCATGGTAGTTCTGCTATTGCCAAGTTTGCATATGAACAGAAACCTGCAGTGACAAATGCAAACTAAATGATTTCCATGCTAAGTGCAAAGATTCTAAATGGATAAGATGAACTTTCATGAGACATTTAGACTCCTGTCACAATGAGCCCTTAGAGACTTATACATCTCTCCACTAGCCAGGGGTGTAACTTTAAATTTTGTATCCCTCTACCAAAAAAGTTTCTGCTATCCCCACCCCCCACCCATATATCAGGGTTGCTTACCCTCCCGGAATGGCCAGGGGGGCTCCCGGAAAGGTGGGCAACCCTCCCGGATACCAGCAGCACCCTCAAATCTCCCTGGCCACATCAGTAAATTACCACCATTTGAGGCTTTTCAGTGGAGGGGCTAAAGATGCAAATCATGCCATTTAGATCCACCCCTTCTTCAAAGACCCGCTAATTGCGGGATTTGCAGTACTGGGGGGCTTGATGACGTCTACATCAGGCCCCACCCCCGGAAGTGCTGCTGACAGTCTCCTCTGGAGGCTTTAAAATTAGGCATATATATATATATTTTTTTTAATGCTCATTGCAGGCTCACATCTCGCCAGCGCTCCTGGAATCCTTTACTTCTGGGTAGCACTGTATGCACCTCTAACATCTGTCTCATCCAAGGTGGCCACCATGTTTGGTGTGCTGTTTCTAAGCAGATTCCATTCCATGCGGTTTGTATGGAATATGCCGATAAAAACCCTGCGCCACAGCGCTGCCGGCTCCCTCGCCAGGGCTTGGGCTGTTGTGGCATAGTAACACCACCGCTGCTAGCCTAGAAAGGTCTCTTATTTGCAGAGATGTCTCCCAAGAGTGTGAAACAGGCATAGGCATTAACTTTCATAAGATCCTATTTACAGTACAAAAGCAAATTCCTACAGGTATGCCCATATGCAAAATGATTAAATAACTAAGTGACTTTAACTGACGAGCCTATCTATCAAAAAATATTTGCAGCTAAATATAGTACCAAAAATACCCAGGATAGTCACAAATAATAAAGTATCTCTCCACTCATAGGTGCCAATTCTGTGGGTGCTCAAGGGCCCGAGCACCCACGGAAATTGATGAGCACCCACGGACCCAAGTCCCGCTGCTGGGCCGCTGTATTAACTTGCTAATTTGCGGCTACAGCACCCACATCGCTGGACCCGCCACCTAGGAAACAGTATGCTGGGATGGCGGAAGACTAGAGTGTATTCCATCCGCAGTGTAATAGGTGGATGTGAGGCAGGCCAGCCTGTCCGTGCTCTGTGCGTGCTGTGCACATAGCACACACTGACTGAGTAGCTCAGCAGCTGCCCTTCCGCCCATGTAACACCGCACTCCCCCTCCCTCATTGCCGGCACAGGTACTGTGGGGGCATTTATGTACCTGCACTGTGCGGGCATCTATGTATTTGGCACTGTGGGGGCATTTACTGTATGTATTTGGCACTGTGGGGGTATTTATGTATTTGGCACTCTGGGGGCATTTATGTATTTGGCACTGCTACCATAATTTGAATATGGGACAACTGTACTGGGTAATATAAATTGGTATTATTTTGTGACCACACCCCTTCCCCATGAAGCCACTCCCCTATATTTTTGTCTTAAGCACCCACCAGCAAAATCATAAATCAGCACCTATGTCTCCACTGTATGAAGCAGGAATCACAGCAGATATCTTCAATACCTGCTGTGATCCCTCCATTGCTGCCCATATATATATGTTTCCATAGAGGATGCAATGCTGCCTGAATTACCAATATCTAGAATGCAAAGCATTCCCAATATTGGTCCCCGCAACCTATGGGCTACAGATCGGAGATGTCGCTTTGGCAGAGTTCCCCAGGAACCCTCCACCGGAAGTGGCCGCTGTGCAGTGTGGATCTACTGACCACGCATGTGCAGAACACCCAGCAGTCCTCACAGCACATAGCAGGTACGGGCTTCTTTTTAAACCCCTGTCCCTGCAGATTCTCATTAATACATCAGCACGATGAGATCACAGATTGCAGTGCGATCTGGGACAGTAAGATTGCGCCCAGATCTCATTGATTACGCAATTCTTAATAAAAATTTGCCCCTTTATTTTTAACATTAACTACAGTTTTGCTGTTTGAAATAATTAGATTTTACTTCAGATTTG
The DNA here is from genome assembly GCF_055691185.1 of Crinia signifera. Taxonomy (NCBI): domain Eukaryota; kingdom Metazoa; phylum Chordata; class Amphibia; order Anura; family Myobatrachidae; genus Crinia; species Crinia signifera. The sequence goes on along the minus strand of NC_139222.1, from coordinate 129,777,074 downwards.
TACTAATCCTATATAATTAAAGGCTGAAGCTACTTCTCATTTCTCTGGGGGGAATTTAAGTGTTTTGCTTGCTGGTGGCCACAAGATGGTGTCTGATAGAACAATTCAAGTGTTGCTCTGTTCAGCCGCACACGTCATCCACCAGCGCTGACACTACATTATTTTGTTCTGTCATTTTGACAGGCCAGTAACTAGTATGTAATAATGCTTTATGAAGAACACCTGTGTGTTTCTGTAGTTTTACTGTTGCATGTATCATTTACTTCATTACATATGTCTGCAGTCTGTCATGCTGACCCAACTCTATTTCTCTGTTGTCCGTCTCCCTCTAACCACTGTGAAAGTCATTCCCTCCTGCTACCCACAGCAATCTAATAATTCTCTTTATTCTCCAGCCTGCTCTATTTTCTGATTTCATGTGCTTGATCACAAACTTTTCTTTTTTGTTTATTCTGTCCTTTTCCTTGCTGAAAGTGTCTAATATGGGTGATTTTTGTATCACCACTTTGCCCAGGGCATTGGTCAATCTCCCTATACCCACTCTGTAGCATGTCACCAGTCCGCAGGGCCTGTCACTTCCCATCTGAACATTTGCTTGTCCTGAGTGCTCTGTGACCCCCCGAGAGGCTGAATTCCAATGTCACATTGTCTCACAATACAATCTGAAGAGGGGGGATTGTCTAATGAGTTCCTCATTCTCCTCTAGTCTTGCTCTTCATCGGAATAGCATTCTTCTCCTCTCTGCATATTCTGTCACACCACATATTTTTCCTTTTGCTTAGTGTGCCCTGATCTCACAAAATCTTCCCTTTCTTCTTCAGCTGCAGCGCTTTCGACGTTCTATCTCTCTAAAGACCATTCTTCGGAGTAAAAGCGTTGAGAACTTCTTCCAGAAGCCAATCAGTGAAGCAAAGATTCCTTCTGATGTCCTCCTAAGCCCACCTGTACCACCCCCACCTCCTTCTCCCCCACCTGTCCCAACCGAGCTCCCTCTACAAGCGGACCAGTCCCCTCACCCAAACCACAAGCCCCTGTCTTTGCTACAGCCAGTCCGTACTCACAGCTTCCATGACCATGTCTTCAAGAAGCAGTGTCCCTGCCACCTATGCCACCATATTATTGTTGGTGAGTGACAACTGACAAAGTTTTAAAATATAATTTTCTTACATTCAATTCACTGAATATTTCATAGTTGTCCACTTGATGACAAGGCATTGTAGTAAAGACATCCCCAGCTAGATGGAACACAAAAGAATATAAAAGACTAGTCATGCGCTAATTATAATCGGGTGCACACATGTTCAAACACGAATTATCATACCGTATGAAGTCATTAATAATGAGGTGATTTCTAGAATCGTTACCAGCAGTGATGGAAAGCGCTACGGTGCAGAGTTGACGAAGGAGGTGAAAGTCATCCACCTCAAAACACTGAGGGTATTTTTATTTGTGTTTTCTATGTGATCACAATATTGTGGATATATATTTTTTGTGTTAGGCGGCCATCCGATATAAACAAATGCTTAATATGATTTGACTTTTAAAATAAATATATATTAGTTACCTATAGGGGTACAGGGTTGGCAGCACTCGCAGTAATAAATAGGCCACACCAGGAGGATTAACCAATGTTTCGAGGTCAGGCGACCTCTTTATCAAGGTGCATAAATGTGGCAATCGATTGTCACATTTATGCACCTTGACAAAGAGGTCGCCTGACCTCGAAACGTTGGTTAATCCGCCTGGTGTGGTCTATTTATTACTGCGAGTGCCGCCGACCCTGTACCCCTATATACCGACAGCCTCACAGCTGCCTACGGACGGGCACCGCTTCATTGACTATTGAAGTTGTTACCTATGGTGCTTGGAGTGCCACCACCCCTCGAATATTAGTTACATATGGTATAATATTTTATGTTTGTTTGGACATGTGTGCACCCGATTCGAATTAGCGCATGACTAGTCTCTTTTATTTTGCCAGTCTTTTAAATGAATTTACTGGTAGGACTTTGGGGTAACAATGCTAACCAGTGATCTTCAAAGTCAAATACTAAGCACATATACTGCAGCCAAAACATGTTGTGGGATCTTTGCCTTCACGTTGGCCCAAACATTTGGTAATGCTCCATTTACAAGATAAAAACTAAAATAGAAAAATTTACCCTATATTAATTTTCGCAACAAAATCCGAGGGTAGGCGTATTGAATGTGGTCCTTTGTGATTCACAAAAGCTCATTTCTTATTCTTGTCTCTCACTCTCTGTGATGTATCAGAATTTAGACAGATTATCGCACTGTTTATATATCAACCCAGCTGTAATATTATGTCTAGGGATACAAACGGCACATCTGACACCTCTGTGACAAGTTCTCAGAGGTGAGAGGCCATTAATGTTGTTAGGCAAAATAATCAGGCAGTAGGAAATGCCAGGGGCACACAGGGTTACGAAGAAATGGGAATTACTGTTATAAAACAGCACTAATAGCCCCAGCTTAGATTGACAATGGCAGCCAGCAGTAATTGGAGCAAGGACTGAAATGCAAGGGCTTACTTTGGTGGCCGGGCTGCAGGGTGACATGTCCTGAGAATACATACTCATGCCATTGCTTCTGTAAACGCAGAAGGCTCCTTTAGTGATATTTTTAGAATTCTGTTGTAAAAACACAAGGAGCAAAGCGCTTTATATCAAACAATACATTCGGTGTAGTAACTGAAGCGCTAGAACTACAGTGTATTTCTGGGCCCTTGCCTCACTAAAGTGCTTACATTCTGCACATTTTAGTTATTTATTGTATTTGCAAATGTGAGGAAAAATTACCTTATACCCACAGAAAACCCAAATAAACACATAGAAGACATAACAATGGCACAATGATTGTCCGCTAATAAAGATATGAGCCCTGAAACCAGCATTGTGATGCAGCAATGCTAAATACTATGCCACTATATGACCCTGAAATTAAAGAGACAGGTTGACTGGATAACTTAAATCTCAGGGTCTGGAATGGGTACCGTGATATACTATACAATTTTGGAGCATACAATAAGTTGTGACACATAACACCAATTGGGGGGTATTCAATCCCCGCCGCTATTTTCGACAGGGGATATAGCGGTAGGTGCCTATTCAATGCTGTCTTTCCCGACAGCATTGAAGAGACAGATGGACAGAATGGGCCTGACTACGCTGTCGGGCCCGTTTTGTCAATAATGGCCGTGAATTGTCTCGACAATCCTTGGTTGTTTACGTGGACACTTCCCCGTTTCGTCGATTGGCAGGCGGGACATTGAATCCCCACCTGGTGATATGCTGTCGAGCAAAATGAAAACAGGCCAGGGTCACGGCTGTCGGGATTAAAAATACCCCCCATAGTGTGTTCTGACGTAAAATGCTGAATTTAAATATATCATATAAAACTCAAATTAATATGCGCTGATCTTATTTAGCTAAACTAAATAATTTCTCTATTTATTATTGAGCTTGCTATGTTTTTAATCATTATTTCACCTATATTTAGGTAACTCCAAGCAGGGTTTGCGCTGCAAGATGTGTAAGATCGGGGTTCATCTATGGTGCTCAGAGGAGGTATCACACCAACAATGTCTGGGGAAGATGGTAAGATATAGTCATGAACATCATGAACAAATGCTTTCCTTTATCTCATTTCTGAAGCTCTAGCATTGGTCATGTATGATGTCCACTTGACATCAGAAAATGCATTTTTCTTGTACCAGAGTTCCTAGTCAGTTCTCCTAGCAAGGTCCAACCTCCAATCATTTGCAGTCCAACTGGAAGGAAAAAGAGCTGGTGCAAAAATCTAATTTTATTGCAGGGTGGAAATTGCTGTGCGTTCCCAGGACAAGAACTGCTAAACTTTATCCTCTTTGTTCCTATATCTCATGAACAATCCCATACCATAATTAGGTATCACATTTTTCACTACTACACAAAGCTATTGTGCATTAGCGCTGTCACCATCGATGGTCATAGTACAGTCATCAATGGCAGCATAATATGTAATAGATGGCCATCAATGTTTTTGACTGGTCATCTATTTTCTTTCATTGATTGGCCCATGGGCCAATCAGAACATGGGAGTGGGCTTTACGGTGCCAGAGGTGGAGCTCTGATCTGTGTCCCTGCACCTTTGGAAAAAAAAACCTATTTGGTTTTGCTGTACCATCGATGGAGGAGAAACATCTTGTTATTCCCCAAATATTTTACATCGGTCTTAAACTATCAATGATTTTGAATCCTCGATGGTCGATGGCCATCCCTAGTGTGCCTCTATCAACCTCTGCATGGACTACACTGACTCCCAACTTAATCCTAGTATTTGTTCAAAATTCTGTTCTCAGACAACTGTTGCCATCTTGCTCCATAAACCTAATCACTATTCACAAATCATGGCACAAAACATCGGCAAAGATGGCTTTGTTCTGTGCCCTGGATGTTTTCTATTTCCTAAATTACCTCCTCCGATTCTATGCATATACTGTATCATGCTCTCATACTTATTTATCTTTCACTGTGTTATGCCTCAGTTAATTGTTTTACAGACCCCCAACACAGGTATAATAGTGTGTACAAACGGTACTATTTGCCTTCGGATGTTGACGATATAGTCAACATCGGATCGAATGCAGATCGCAAAGGTTTTAACCCTTGCAATCCCGATCCGATCCCGATGCGCGTTCATGTATCGCAAGGCAGAAAGTCTTGTCTGCCTTGACTATATAGTGCAGATCTGCACTATATAGTCAGACTTGTATGCAAATCGGATGTGCCTTGCGATCTGATTCCGATCCGATTGGATAGGATCGTGGATTGTATCTTAAGGCACATCTGACCGTGTGTACACACCATTAGTGCATAGGTCGACATGCAGGAAGGTCGACATGACTTTAGGTTGACAGGGTCATTAGGTCGACCTGGATAAGGTCGACAGGTCATTAGGTCGACATGGATAAGGTCGACATTGAAAAAGTCTACATGTTTTTTTTTCTAACAGGAATGTCAACACAGTCAACTCAAACACTAAAACCGTGTCCCCTCGAATGGCTTAATGCACCACGCCCTAGTGGATGGTAAGGCATGCAATACCGCCTGTTGGCACATGTCATGTCGACATGAACACCGTAACGTAGCACCGCGTCCCCTCACATGGATTGTTACGCTCATCATGCTGCGGGCACTAGTGGATAGTAGGGCATGAAATACCATAAAAATACCATAAAAAGTAAATAACCTCATGTCGACCTTTTCACTGTCCACCTAACCCATGTCGACCTGATGACCCTGATGACCCTGTCGACCTAATTACCCTGTCGACCTTACCCATGTTGACCTTAAGTCATGTCGACCTTCCTGCATGTAGCCCTAAATACATGTTGACCTAATGCTTGTCAACCATCATGCTGGTGACCCAATGACCGTATTCCCCAACACAGAATCAACAAATTCTTACTGTAGTTCATTCTCATTATCCTTGTCTTCTATTTACTGATCAGGTTCCTCTACTATTTTATTTCTAGTCTACATCTTTTAGACGGAATTTCAGTTCTCCGCTACTAATCAATGAGCCTCAATCCAGCCCCAAGGAGTCACCAGTACCTGGTAAGCTAAAGAAGATCACCATTGACTATTGTGCAAACTTAGAGGAGTTGTGTTTTGTCAAAGACCATGAGGATTGTGAATTGTGGAAATGAAATCACAGAAGATCAGAAATTGACACAAATCTCATAAAAAAAAAAAACTCATCTCTCTCTGGGGGCGAAATGTAATAGGGTGCGATTTTTGGACATGTTCAAAAATCGCACCTTTAAAAATCGAATCGCACCGTATTACATATGTGATTTTTGGAAAACGTGCAATTTTGCCCGTTTTTTTACCAGAAATCGCACATTTCTAAAAAATCACATCCTATTACATTTCGCCCCGGGGTTTCTGTATGTTCATTGAAAATAAAATCTTCTTTTAAGGAGGCTCCAAAAGTAAAATGCAAGCTAAATAAAGACACCCAGGGGTTTATTTACTAAAGATGGGCGTTCTATAGATGGAATGTTGCCCATAGCAACCAATCAGAAACTATTTTTTTTCTCTCCCTCTATAGCTAGGGGACCTCCTATATATGATAGGAGGGACTCTTACTATAACATATCTAAGATCATAGATATCACTACCTCCTTAGGAGTCTCATTGAGATTATATGAGTGAGTGGTCCTTAACCTACACAAGATGTGATATATATCTTTTTGGAAGTTTTTGCTGTTCTATAAGGAGATATAACTTGAGGACTGTAACAGCACGACTAGCGTTTTAGACCATACGTGATATTATAGTACTGTTATATATTTTTGTTCCTCTCAAAGCACTACCTCCTATGCGCCATTGGACCTAGGTGTGTCTGATACTGTTAAATAACTTTAATCAGACACTTCAGATACCATATCGCAAATGAATGGGAGAATGTATCCTTTTTTTTTTTTCACTTCCTATTTATGTATCGGTCTTGTAGGGAGACAGAAATTTTATGAAAACATTAGTAGGATCTGGGCCTCGTGCCCTATGTAATACTATAAGACCACTATATACTATTTAATTTCTTAATGTGCTATTCCTTAAGTGTTAATAGACCTAGAGGTACTCAATGTGAATTATTGGTAGTTAGGTATTTGAAGTTACGGTATTTTATGAGTACGCCGGGGGTCTTCCTTCCCTCCTTTTTTTTCCCCCTTTCCCAAGACACACTTCACTTTACTCCAATGCTTAAAAATTGCCCATATTGGCATCATGCACTATAACATTTTTTTTTTGTTTGTTTGTTTGTTTGTACTCCTTTTTCGGGACCTATTAACACAAATAAATATAATAGAGACACAGGGAATTTTAGTATAAAAATCACATCACATTATGCACCATACATTAATTATTATGAGGATGTAAACTAGCTATATCGGGATTTATAATCAATCTTAGTCACTCCCTTTTTTTCTTCTTTCGATTCCCCTTAGTACTGTACCTTATTGTATTATATTAACTGTATCTCAATACCTAATGTTTAAATGGTCCGATGCCCATAGAATACCAGTGAAGAACTAAAGGCTCTGAGATCATGAAAAGTGAACTTTTTGCATGTATAAATAATGTTTCAGAGCTCACAATGATATTTAGTATTGACTTAAGCATATAGAGTTAAAACTGGATAAAATGACATAAGATACAGAAGACCCTAGTATCTATATGTATATAAAAGATGCCCCTCATTTTCTCTTCCGCTCCCCCCCCTTTCCCCTTTTTTTTTCACTCCTCTCTTCTTCCCCTTTCTCCCTCTCCCCTTTTTTTTATCTCCTCTCTTTCTATTTCTTCTATATATGTGTCAAACTCAGCCATTACTTCTACTATATATTGCTCACATAGGGAGCTAAACTAAGACAACTTAAAGGGTGTGGGAAGGGGGGATACCAAAAGTCGCTACCCCTACCAAGCCACAATGGAACCCTCAATTAGAGGGTTGGAGGGCTTTAGTGGTAAAGCCTTATGTGTTTGTACTTGTCAAATTTGTTTAGGATTAAGGATGTTTTTCGACATATTCAAAATTATCTGGTAAAGGAAGGAAGGAAGGGGGAAGATATAGAGGAGAGGAAAGCTCTGATGATAAATGTAATACCCATTAATGCCAAGGGCTTAAACTCTCCTCAGAAGAGGAAAAAACTCTGGAAGCATTTGTGTAAGCACGAAGTACATATAGCAGCCATACAAGAGACGCATTTCACAAGGGTAGGACACCCCACACTGCTAGATAATAGATATACTGAGGCATACTACTCAAACGCAATCCAAAAAAAAAGCAGGGGTAGCATTGATATTTAGTAAGAAAGTAGATTTCGATTTGGAAACTCAATTTACAGACAAAGAGGGGAGATATGTTATTGTAAAAGGCACCCTAAACGGTAAAAAGACTACTATTGCTTCAGTATATGCGCCAAATACGTCTCAGGTAAACTTTATAAAAAAAGTACTGAGAGAGGTCCAGAAAGTATCAATCGGGAGACTATTGGTCCTTGGGGATTTTAATTTAGTTAGAGATATTAACTTGGATAAAACAGGAGTCAACAAACCTAAAACCCTCCGTACACTAACTAAAGCCTCAGAAGAATTTAATAAAGCATTGTACGGCGCAGGAATATATGATGCATGGAGAATTAAAAACCCAGCGACACGAGACTATACTTTTTTTTTCGAATGTACACAAAACATACACACGTATAGACTTTGCCTTCACTGACAGAAGTACATTACAAAACATAAAAAAGCAGAGATCCTGCCCAGAACATGGTCTGACCACGCCCCCTTACTTATTAAGTGGGAAGAAAACAGTCCCTGCTTAACACCTAGAATATGGAGATGCCCAAATGATATTTTTACCTCTCCAGATACAAAGAATTCAATAAAAGAGGCAATACCTACTCTTTAATGATCCCCAACAGACCAATGCGACACATTTTTGGTGCGCCCTGAAAGCCGTACTAAGGGGCAAGATAATCCAAAGGGTAGCGATACTAAAAAAGCAAGAGCAAAAGGCAATAGAAGACCTAGAAGCTAAGATCAGGAAACTTGAGCAAGAACATAAGAAGCATCCCTCTAATGAACAAGCCCTAAAAGAACTTAATAAACTAAGAGAAGAGCTAGAAACAATAATTATTACTCTAATTAATAGAGAGACAGATAGCTTCAAGCAAAGATACTATATAGAGGGAAATAAGGCATCGCGCCTATTGGTTAAAAGGATTAAGGGCGTAAGATACAGGAACGCCATTAAAAGCCTATATAACGAAAACGGGACAAAAATAATAAATCCAGCAGAGATTCCAAATATCTTTGCAAATTATTTGAAAAATCTTTATAATTTGAAGGAAGATAGAAATATGGTCCAACCCACTATGGAAGACATAGATGTTTTCCTAAGTAAAATAAACTTAACTAAGATTAATCAAATGAGATTAGATAGACTAAATGAGCCTTGGGCTTTGCAAGAAGTAACAGAAGCAATTAAAACTTTAATAATAAATAAAGCCCCAGGCCCAGACGGCTATATAAATAACTTTTATATTTCATATCAAAAAGAGATTGCACCAATATTGCTTCAGGTATTTCAAGAGGGGTGCCATAAAGGAGCATTCCCAGAAGAAATGCTGGAAGCACGAATAGTCCAGATAGGAAAGGAAGGCAAAGATTTAACCTCCCCTCAAAATTACCGGCCCATAGCTCTTTTAACAGCGATATTAAAATATATGCTAAAATGATAGTAAATAGACTGTCCCCAATTCTAACGGAATTAATTAAAAATGACCAGACAGGATTTATCCCAAATAGACAAGGTCCAGATAAAATTTGCAGAGCAATGGACATTATGAGGAACACAACAGTAAATGGAACCCTGCTAGTGGCCCTGTCGCTAGACGGGGAGAAAGCTTTTGACCGACTGAATTGGTCATATATGGAAAAAGTACTCCAAAAGTTTGGACTTGGGGACAGTCTCTTGAGATCTATTATGGCACTCTGTCCCTTGTCCCCATTAATGTATGCGCTGGCGATAGAGCCATTGGCGGAATATATCAGACAAAATATTAGAGTGAAAGGCCCAATAATCAATGAAACTCAGAATAAAATCTTGCTATACGCAGATGATGTTTTACTCCTCTTAACAGATCCAAAAGACTCAATAGCAGAGGTAATAAAATCCTTGGATATATTCTCAAAGGTCTCTTATTATAAGTTAAACAAAAGCAAAATGGAAGCGCTAAAAATGAATCTTAATAGCTCTGAGCAGATGGCACTGAAGGCAGAGTTTAAGTTTAATTGGAAAGCGCAATCCCTTAAGTACTTGGGGATCCATTTAGTAGCAAATGAAAAGAACCTTATAGATTGTAACTATGGCCCCTTATTACATCATATGAATCAAAAGATAAATGAATGGATGAGGACAGAGTTATCTCTGCTAGGTAGAATAGCAGTAGTTAAAATGTTTTTACTACCTAAGATTCTGTACCTCTTTAGAGCAATCCCAAGATGGCTCCCTAAGTACTGGCTTTATAGATTTGAAGCGATATTTAACAAATTCATATGGAATAACAAAAAACCCAGAATTGCCAAAAAGCATCTGACTCTTCCAAAAAACAGAGGGGTCTCACTTTCCCTAGCTTAGAAAGCTATCAATTAGCGGCCTTCCTAGATCAGATAAGCCAGTGGAATGGAAGTATAAGCGGAGTAATGGAGGTAGAAACACACTATGGTGACACAGGAAACATCCCCTTGAAGGATCTAATCTGGTTCCCCCCTATGTTCTTGGGCCAATGCAAATACAGTATGTACTAAGATCAGTCGAGATGGGGCTGAAAGCATGGTACAAATATTTGGGCCAAATTGGTAAGCTTGGAGCTTTGATAGGGCATCTCCCTATTAATTCCATGGCTAAAGCTATACCGAATTTAAATTTGAACTCTTGGAAGAATAAAGGGGTTAACACAGTATCTGACCTGCTTTACAATAAACAACTAATGACTTTTTCGCAAATTAAAGAAAAGTATGGGATCCTTAATCATGAATTCCATAAATATTTGCAAATAAGACATTGGCTGCAATCCAATATATTTCAGTCTAGAGAGAATGAGGCACTACCAAGGGAGATTGTGGCCCAAATAACTGGACCACGAAAGAAAGCGGGAATTTCCTTTTGGTATAAGGCCCTAACTCAAGGAAAAAAGGAAACGAAAACTAGCTGGCAAATTAGGTGGGAACAAGACCTAAACTTTTCCTTTGAAGTAAAGCAGTGGGATCAACTATTCGGAATGATACACCGAATGTCCAAAACCTCTATCCACACCGAAAGGTATCTTAAGATATTCTATCAAGCATACTACACACCAACCAAGATACACAAAATTTTTAGGGAGCAAACGGAGGTATTTTGGAGAGATATGGAAAATTTCTTATCTGAGCTTATGGGAACAAGACTGTCCCTAACCGCTTCAATGGATCTCTTGCACATTGGGGTATCTAGTTTTGCACAGGCAAAGAAGTACCTGCTGAATCAAATCCTCAGTGCTACTATAACAACTATAGCTCAGCTATGGAAACAACAACAGCCCCCATCCCTACCGGTGGTAATAAATAAAAATAGGATTTTGGGTACCTACCGGTAAATCCTTTTCTCGTAGTCCATATGGGATACTGGGCTTCACTACTATGGGGATTGAGACCTCCGCAGGAGAGACAGGCACATAAAAGAACTTTCAGTGTGGGTGCACTGGCTCCTCCCCTCAATCTCCCTCCACTAGTCAGTTAATGCAAAAAGTGTGCCGAAGGAGAGCATGTGAGGAGTATGTGATAATGTATTGTGGTGAGATTCATCCAGCACACCCAACCGAACAACAACATATAAAAGAGGTGAATCCTAACAACTTAAGAGGACACCTGTAACTAGAAAACAAGTCTATAGACATATCTATCCTATAGAAAACAAGGCAATAAGCCTAACAATGAAATAGTATCTGACAGCAGAAAAGCCGCCCGAGGTGGGCTCCCAGTATCCCATATGGACTACGAGAAAAGGATTTACCAGTAGGTACCCAAAATCCTATTTTCTCTACTGTCCAATGGGATACTGGGCTTCACTACTATGGGGAGGTCCCAAAGCTACCAGAACGGGTGGGAACGTGCGGATTCTGCTGTAGAACCGCATTCCAGAACTGGGAATCCTCCCTGGCCAGGGTGTCAAACTTGTAGAACTTCACAAATGTGTGTTGCCCTGACCAAGTTGCGGCCCTGCAGAGCTGCATTGCCGACACCCCTCGAGCAGCCGCCCAAGAGGTACCTACAGACCTGGTTGAATGAGCCTTTACTGAAAAAGGAAGCGATAAACCAGCTGATGCATAGGCCTGTTGGATAGTACATCTTATCCACCTGGCAATGGTACGCGTTGAAGCAGGTAACCCCTTCTTCTGCGCATCATAGAGCACAAAAAGGCTGTCCGTCTTCCGGATCCTCGCTGTGCGCTTGACATACCCTTTAAGGGTTAAGACCACATCTAAGGACTCAGGTATATCCGGATGTGCCGCGCTAGAAGGGACCACAATAGGTTGGTTTAGGTGGAACCCTGACACCACCTTTGGAAGGAATTGTGGTCTGGTCCTGAGCTCCGCCCTATCGTTGTGGAACACAAGGTAAGGGCTCCGACATGATAAAGCCCCAAGCTCGGATACCCTCCTGGCCGAAGCCAGAGCCAGCAGAACAACAGTCTTCCAAGTGAGGTGTCGCAGTTCAGACTCCTCCAGTGGAACAAACCGGGCAGATTTTAAGAAAGTGAGAACCACTTCCAAATCCCATGGTGCAGTGGGAGGCACAAAGGGGGGCTGAATCCTCAGAACCCCCTGTAAGAAGGTTTGCACTTCCGGCAAGGCCGCAATCTTTCTCTGGAAAAACACCGACAGCGCGGAGATTTGGACCTTTAAGGAACCCAATCTGAGCCCCTTATCCAAACCAGCCTGCAGGAAGCGTAGCAGGTTGTCTAGACGAAAGCTGGCCGGAGGCAAGTCATTCTTCTCACACCAGGCAATATATCTTCGCCATATGACGTGATAGTGGGAAGCCGTCACCGGTTTCCTGGCCTTGATCATTGTATTGACGACAGAGGGATGTAGACCCTTGTGGACTAGGATCTGCCGCTCAACCTCCAGGCCGTTAAACGTAGCCGCTGTAAGTCCTGAAAGACGAACGGGCCCTGGAGGAGCAGATCTTTTCTTATGGGCAGACGCCACGGGTCTTCCACTAGCATGGCCTGAATGTCCCCGTACCAGGCCCTTCTTGGCCAATCTGGTGCCACCAGAATGGCCTCCGTCCCCTGATGCCGGAGCCGCTTTAGCACCCGAGCCAACAATGGGAGAGGTGGGAACAGGTACACCAATTGGAAATCCCAGGTCCAGGTGAGAGCGTCCACCGCTATCGCCCCTGGGTCTCTGGTCCGTGCACAGTACATCGCTACCTTGTGGTTCAGTCGTGAAGCCATCAGGTCGATCTGAGGGAGCCCCCACAGATCCACTATGGCATCGAACACTTGAGTGTGAAGGCCCCACTCTCCCGGGTGAAGGTCGTGACGACTCAGGAAGTCCGCCTCCCAATTGTCGATCCCCGGGATGAAAATGGCAGACAGGGCCTGGACATACAGTTCCGCCCAAGACAGAATCTTTGATGCTTCTCTCATGCAGGGTATGCTCTTGGTACCACCCTGCCGGTTTATATAGGCCACAGTGGTAGCATTGTCCGACTGGACCTGGATCGCCTTGCCCTGTAACAATGGAGCTGCCTGTAACAGGGCATAGTAGACCGCCCGCAACTCCAGCTTGTTGATGTGCAGGCCTGACTCCAGTGGAGTCCATCGACCCTGGAGGCGGACTCCCTGTGTCACCGCCCCCCAGCCCCTCAGGCTGGCGTCCGTGGTTACCAGAGTCCAGTCCTGGATCTGGAACCGTCTGCCTGCTAACAGATTGGATGAATCTAGCCACCACTGTAGCGAGATCCTGGTTTTTGGTGCAAGTCCAATCCTTCTGCGCATCTGCAGGGGGGAGCCGGACCATTTTGTCAGAATGTCCAATTGAAAAATCCTGGAATGGAAACGGCCAAATTGTATTGCTTCGAATGAAGCCACCATCTTGCCTAGAAGTCGGAGGCAAAGATGGATCTGTACCAGAGGAGACTCTAGAACCTCCCTGACCAGCTGCTGAAGTGCACTGACCTTTTCCATCGGCAGAAAGACTCTCTGTTCCGATGTATCCAGTATCATGCCCAAGAAAACCATCCTCTGGGTCGGGACCAGCGATGATTTGGACATGTTCAGAATCCACCCGTGGTCTCTTAGGACTCGCATGGACAGATTAAGAGCACTCCTCAAAGCCTCTGCCGACCCTGCCTTTATTAGCAGGTCGTCCAGGTATGGCACGACATTCACCCTCTGGAGTCTGAGTAGTGACATTATTTCCGCCATTATCTTTGTAAAAACCCTCGGGGCAGTCGACAGGCCGAAAGGCAAGGCCCGGAATTGATAATGGTCGTTCCCCAAGGCAAATCTGAGATAGATTTGGTGTGGGGGCCAGATAGGGATGTGTAAATAGGCGTCCTTGACGTCTATGGAGGCCAAGAACTCCCCTCTCTCTAGGCTGGCGATCACTGAGCGCAAGGACTCCATCCTGAACTTGAACACACGCAGGAAAGGGTTCAGTGATTTTAAATTCAGGATGGGCCTTACTGAGCCGTCTGGCTTCGGTACCAGAATTAGGTTGGAATAATATCCCTGGCCCCGCTCCGTGCTTGGAACCGGTACAATTACCTGAGACTGAAGCAGCCTGGTAATGGCCCCCTGGAGGCGAACCTGGTCCTCCTGTGACGCTGGAAGAGCCGACCTGAAGTATCTTCTGGGAGGGGGCTTGTCGAATTCCAGCCTGTAACCTAGTGAAATGAGACCCCTGGCCCAGGAATCCAGACCCGAGGCGTCCCACACATGACTGAATTGCAACAATCGCGCTCCCACCGCGAGAGAGTCTCGTGGCGGGAAAACCCCGTCATGCTGCAGGCTTAGAGGACGCTGCGGCATTTGGACGGTCCTGGGTGCTGGAGGAGTTAGGCTTCCTAAACTTGCCTCTTGTGCCTCTGTTGGCATTAGAGGCGCCCCTGGCCTTGGGGCGAAATCTGTTCCCACGAAAGGACTGCTGGGAAGTACCTGTGAAGGTACGCTTTGCCACCGTGGGAGCTGATGGGAGGAAGGTAGATTTCCCTGCCGTGGCCTTGGAGATCCAACCGTCTAATTCACTCCCAAAAAGCCATTCGCCTGTAAAGGGAATACCCTCCACACTCTTCTTTGAATCTACGTCAGCAGACCACTGACGTAGCCACAAAGCCCGTCTGGCTGAAACCGCCATGGCTGAATATCGCGCGTTTATTGCGCCCAATTCCTTTTGCGCCTCACACAGGATCTTAGCGGTATCCTGAATGTGCCTCAGGCTGTCGCCTATCTGGGCCACAGTCATGTCACCCAACAACCCTTCTTGAATCTGGGTTGACCAGGTATGAATGGCCTTAGCCATCCAGCAGCTGGCTAAAACTGGGCGTTGTGATGCCCCACTAGCCGTATATATGGACTTGAGGGTAGCTTCCAGCCTCCTGTCCGCCCCGTCTTTAAGGGTGGATACACCTGGGACCGGTAGCAACACCTTCTTAGAAAGGCGGGAGACAGATGAGTCCACTACCGGTGGCTCCTCCCACTTCTTCCTGCCCAAAGGTTCAAAAGGATAGGCATTTGTGAACCTCTTTGAAATATTAAACCTTTTATCAGGGTTTTGCCAAGCAGCCCTGAACACAGTTTCTAACTCCGCCTGCTCAGGGAAGTACACTGGCTGTTTCCTCTGAGTCATGAAGAAAGGATCTCCTTCTGCGGATGCCTCCACTGGGAGATCTAAAACTTCCCTGATGGCCCTGATAAGCGGTTCAGGCCCATGCACTGCTGCCTCAGGGACTGGTTCCTGCAGAACCTGCTCCTCACCCTCCTCTAGTATGTCCTCATCATCATCGTCTGAATCAGGGGCCATCGCAGCAGCCGGCCTCTTTTGAGGCTGTGCGGGAGGAGGTACACTAAGAGTATGAAGAATATCCACCCTGGCAGCTAACATGGACAATTCTCTCTGAACCCTCTGCGTTTGCTGAGTGTTATTGGAAAGCTGTGAAGCCACAGAATCCAACAGGGTCTTTATGTTGGAGGCCCAAACAGGCTCCTGCTCGTCAGCCTGAGACGGCCCCACAAGCTGTGGGGGCACCCCACTGATCTGAGTGTCAGCACTACTGGGCTGTGGTGACATACAAGCCTCACAAGTAACCTGGGACTGTGATTTTGGCACAAACTTGGTGCTACACACCATACAAGTGAACTTTTTCACCATGATGAGACAGTACTACAATGTCTGCAGTACAACACAACCCCCACGCAGTCACACACGTGCACACCCCACACAGCTGGATTGTGAAAAACAGACTATGTGCTTGTTTTATGCTGTGATAAGTAACTAATCAGTGGGGAAAAAACAGAGCAATTGGGGAGCCAAGTGCACCCTTAACCTGAACTCACAGATCTGGGTGAGCTGGTAACGCTAAACACAGTGATATGAACAAACACAGTGTCTGAGTAAGCCAGATAGCGCAGCAGCGCTAAATCGCTATAAAAAACCTGCTGTCTCTGCCGTGCTGCAAGTACCCGGATCCACCACGCCAGTGAGGAGCCCTCTGTAATGGAGTCTGGCAGCGTGTGAAGAAGCAGGAAGTGACCGCGCGCGCCC
This sequence comes from Crinia signifera, assembly GCF_055691185.1. Classification (NCBI taxonomy): domain Eukaryota; kingdom Metazoa; phylum Chordata; class Amphibia; order Anura; family Myobatrachidae; genus Crinia; species Crinia signifera. The sequence goes on along the minus strand of NC_139222.1, from coordinate 129,760,693 downwards.
AGCAGAGCTTGGTCCCGCTCTGAGTGAAGCCCCGCCCCCTGTACACGGAGCTGGCGCTTCTATATATTTATACTGACATATAATAAAGGTGTAAAATATATATATAATACAATATAACCTGAGGGGTGTCCCTGGTGGTCCAGCGGCAGCACCCCTATGCCAGTTACCAGACGCGGTGTTCACGCAGTCCCTGCTGGAGAGCCGCCATTACTAGCCGTCGTCTTGCCGCACCAGAAATGGCTGCAGGGACCCCTTGTGGGACCCCCAGCCTGTACTCACCACTGAAGTCTTCTGACCTGTCAGGGGTGTGCGGCGGCTAGGGGGCTTGCTCGCCACAGCGCAATGCTGAGCGGTGACAAGTCCCACGCAGGACCGAATTGTCCTGTAGCAGGGTCAGCTCTGCACCTGAAGAGGTCGGGGACTGACCCTTCCCCTGACACCCACGAAGCAGGACAGCTGTGTGGTCACCACAGCGCCCCAAAATAACAAACTTTGAAAATAAATGTAGAAAAACTCTGGAGCATCCAGAAGCACTGCCTCTCCTGAGGCACATTTTTCAAAACTGACTAGTGGAGGGAGATTGAGGGGAGGAGCCAGTGCACCCACACTGAAAGTTCTTTTATGTGCCTGTCTCTCCTGCGGAGGTCTCAATCCCCATAGTAGTGAAGCCCAGTATCCCATTGGACGGTAGAGAAATAAAGTTTAATTTTAAGATGGAAACATTGAACAGTCCAGGAAACTCCAAAATACGTAAACTATGGAGAGAGTGGGAGAACTTCCAGATATTAGTATAATTATTGGGGAATAACATAGATAGATACTAAGAGAAACCCAGAGAGGAGACTAGATTTCATTTCTCTACCCTCCCCTTTTTCCTTGCCTCTTCCTTCCAGGTGTATTAATGACCAAAGATGGTATTAAACCAGTAAAACTGATTGTCGAGAATTGTATGCTGTATTGATATGTATGTAAGTTCTGTATTGTCTAAAAATGTCAACAGGCAAATGTGTAATCCTATTGCCTGTACTGACGTTTTTTAAAAAAAAAACTGAAATAAAAATGATAAAAAAAAAAGAAACTAATTATTATTTATTTGGCACATTCTAAAAGATAATAGATAGATTCTGATTGGCTGCCTATAGCAGCATCCCATCTTCAGTAGAATTCCCAACTTAGTAAATTTACGACTCGGCAAAATCGTTTTTTGCTCAAGCAGAAATTGCTGCTTGACCATAAAATTTTACTTTGGATTAAATGTTACAGGATTTTGTTTTTTATCCAGTCATGGTCACAGACACATGCTTTCCTGGGTATCTAATATATATACAAGAGATATTGGTCAAACCAAAATGGGGATTTTTCAAAGCAGGCTTACTTGTACAAGATTGGTAGACTCTCATCACGAGCCAGTAGTTGGTCAGGAACAGGATTTCTTAATTCCGTTTGTGAAGAACCCTGGACAAGTTATACATTTAAGTGAGCTCCACTTCCCAACAAAGGAAGTAATTGTAGGACTACTGACATCGACTAATAAACCTGTGCATGATTAGAGAATGTCTAAAAACAGGATTACACGCAGCGTTAATCAGTTTTTGTATAAGGAAGCCATTTTACTTTTTGTGAATAAAGGGCTTATTCATGATCAATAATAGGCCCGTACACATTTAGAAATGCTAGCTTCCATATGTCTTTAATAACAGGCCCATTTTTATCAATGGCCTAATGGACCCACCTACTATGCAGTAATCTTTGAGAAAGTTTTCAAGGTTTTCCCGCACCTGCACTATCTTGAAAGGGCCATGGTTTCTGGAGTCCCCTATCTTTTCTATAATAAAGAGGTCCAGGATGCAAAGGGGGGAACTGATCAGCCCCCTGCCTCACCTGCAGTAGTGCGCATGCATGAACTCGCGTACAAACACTTCCAGGGTAGTCCCGGCAATGTAGACTTCCACCATTACTAAGTAGCCATGGAATCATCCATCATTGGTCATTGGTAGGTGTAGCGGGAATGGCTGCTTTCCGGAGTAGACATACCAGCATCTCATATTTTATTCCCCCTGTATTTTAGTTTCTAGTGCTGAAACTCACAATTTGGGTACTTAACAATGGTGGAAAGGAAAGTCTTTAAGTAGTTTCAATTAAAGACTTCCCTGGCCTACAGAAAATGATGGGTCCTAATCTTAAATACTGTTGTGTACACCTAGGCAAACTTTAAAATTCATCTACATGCTGGGAATGTGTATCTGGCATTATTTGCTACAGTTCTATATCTGTATATGTACAGATTTATCATGGTCTGTCTTTCTCTTTTGCTCATCAGTTTACTATCTGTCCTCCTTTTCCTAATAGCCGCTGCTCCTACTCCTAGAGGTAAGGTTGATCCTGTGTATGAGGCACTGCGCTATGGAACCTCTCTGGCCCATTTAAATCGTTCCACATGTAGCAGCGTGTCCGAGTCACCCACCCGCAGCCTGGTAAGTGAGAAGTACAGCACATTCACATCTACCTGAGAGGATTGCATCTCATGAAGTCAATCATGTAATAATCACAGATATATATGAAATATAATACTAATCACAGCTTTTGCTAGAACACTGTACATGTCTATGTTACCTACAGAGTGAGAAGGAGGAGAGACCCGATGACCCAGAGGGCAGCATCCAAAGCAGTGAGGACAGCCCAAGTCACCCAGGTGAGAGTTCCACTGCATTCTGTCTTCTCACTGTGCTTATCCTGCCCCCATATCTCTAAACTCTACTGTCCCTCACTGCCATCTTATGTCACTCCAGTGTTCTCTGCAGACGAGGCAGTCATAACTGAAGATTCGCACAGTGTGTCGGTAAGTGATTGACAGGAGGGGGTTGTGGATATTTTGATTTTGTGGAACTAACCTGCATGTCTCTGTGTGCACAGAGCTCATTATCAGGCGGCAGGACTAGGAAGGAAATCTCTCCTATGTACTGCTATGTGGCTCTATATAAGTTTCTGCCTCAAGAGATCAATGATCTTCCACTGCAGTGAGTACCAGCCATTGTGTCCCCATAACATGCAGTTTAACCACTGCATGTCCATCCTAGTTATCTTGTTCTGTTCTACACTATACAAAACCATTCATCATTCAAAATGTCATTCTAGTATTCAGTCATTTACCATAATACCCTACGCACTCTACCTGTTATTTACAGACCCTAATAGCATTGCTATCTAATGCCTTATTTGTTGTATGCCTGTTTTTATCCGGTCTTGTTTTATCACAGATTTGTTCTTTATTGAAAAACACAACGCAATTTGTTATCTCCATATAAAGTATTTGCACAAACTGACACACGAATAATAAGCACTTTCACAGTTGTTTTAGATGAGTTGTCTATAAACCTAATATAACATACTAAGGCTAAAAAAGCAATGTGATGTCTTACCAGAGGAGCCACCCGATCTGCACTCTGCACTGTCACCCCCGCTGTCCCAAAGGTGCAGATGCCGAAAAGGAGTTGGGGCCCATTTCAGATAGACATGGCTTCATGAGAAATGTGTTTGATGGAGATGGGGTTGCCGCCAGAGATGGGGCTGTCTTCAGTGGCAGCACTTTGGTGTCATCCCTTTTGACAGTGAAACCTGGGTGCCGCACCTCCTGCACCCGGGTAATGTCGCCACTGTGTCTAAGGCTAAGTATCTGGGTCCAACAAGTTAAGAAAGACAACATAGCCTGCCTAATTCTTTTCTGTAACTCGGGTGCATCAAAGCTACAAATGCAGGCCAAACCTCAAATGCAGTTTTCGGAGATTTGGATTAATTTCTTATATGCACCAAGCTCTGGAATGTGATACATTCTGTAGCTCGGACCAGGTAGGCAATGCCATAATCCAACTGTAGGTGGCATTGCCTAATAGCAGAGTGCCCCCCTAACAAAGTGTCTCCTGCAGTGCGTGTGTAAACATGTGCATGTAGGATTCCCAGGTCATAAACCCAGTGCAGGAGAATATCTTGTGCCCATGCCTCCAGTGCCGACCACTGAAAAAGGAGGCATGGTGTCGCTAGAAGAGGCATGACCTCACTACCTGAACCCCCGTTTTCATTAGTCCAGCGTCTGAGAGATGGAGACTGTTGTGGCTACAGTTCCGGCTTCTACACTGTGACAGGACCTGGTTGCTGCATGTAATGTCACAATGCAGCACCGGCTCCAGTCACCAAGGAAGAGACGGCACTGTGGTCTCACACCTTGGCAGGTGATAGACAGGTGAACCCTCCGCAAACCCCTAGTGAGGCAGCTGGCCATAAGCAAGAGCTATTATTGCATGCTTAAGGCATCACACATAGAAGTTAAGTAATAAATGAATCCCTGGCTTCAGTCGTCCAATACAGTTACTAAGAGGAGTTAGACTTCTCATTTTATCTTCAAATAATGTTGACACATTCATAATGAATGCTATCATTATGAATTTTGTGTTGGTAAAACTTCATCTTTTTTTGTATATCATAATACTACCGTATATTATAATATTCCATTCCATTTATTTTTGCATATATGTAGATTATGTGTTTAATAACAAAGCATTTGCATTCAGTAACACATAGCAACTAGCTAGCAACTTGTGATCAATCTAGTTAGATATTGTGGTAGCTCGTGCTCTGCATTTTTGCTTATGTGCTTTTGAATTGATACATGGAGATTGCAAACTGACCCCCGGTGTTAATATGAGCACTGAGCACATGCATATTGGGCCTGATTCAGGCCTGTTAGCAAGGCTGCAATTTTTTCAGGTGTTCAAAACGATGTTGCGCTGCAGGTGGGGCAGATGTAACATGTGTAGAGAAATTTAGATTTTCAAATTGAAATCTAAATTGCACAGAAACAATAGAACTGCAGTGGATCATTGGACTACCATTCTCTCTTTTACACACACACACACACACACACACACACACACACACACACACACACACACACAAATATATATCCCTCTGTGTCTGCTAAGATATTATTTAGTCTATGTTAGTAATGCATTCCTGGTGTGGTGGACACAATCCTGTTGCCCACCATTCTTCGTTTCACAACTGTTTTAATTTCCATTGCATTTCAGTTGTGATTATGAATATTACATTAAAAAAAAGGACAATGTAATGGACACCTTGGGGTACATTAACTAATGGTCAATTTTTGATTGATTTTTATCGATTTCAAATCATTCTAAATTGTTGTTGTGTTTTCAGGGCTAAACCAAACATTTACTAACATTTAAAAATGTATCTTAAAAAATAATAATTAAATGTGTATTATAGTCCTAGATTTAATAAAAAATTTTTAGCGATTTAAAATACTGTAGATAGAAGAAAAAAAAACAATAAAAACCAACCTTTAGTGAACATACACCCTTTAGTGTGCTTATCTCTTCATTTGCCCAATATCTGTTTTTTATGTATTTTTATGTCATACAGATGAAACCGCTTTCCCCCTTGCCGCCAGTGCATCAGATATCAGTATATGGTGGCTGCTGGCGGAAGGCGGGCCAGCGAACATGGACGTGCGAGCATCTCACGTGCCCGAGAGTCCATTGCCGTGACTAGGGTGCGCGAACATCTCCATGTGCACGCACATCATTCGCCGGCCGGTGATAGTGTGGGCTGGCGGTCGGTGCGATGAAAGCGGCTCCATCTACTGTCTTTTTCATCATATGTTCTTCAATGTTGACATAGAGACGGATCAAGAGATGGACAGAAATGCAATGCAGCATGCAAGCAGCATAGTATTTCCGTCCGATCTCTGGAAGGGGCATGCAGGAGATATCTCAGTAAAAGAGACACCTCCGGCATATAGCTGCGGGCCCAGCACTGCTGCCCATGCATAAGCTGGGATCCAACATTGCGACCATCGGTGCTGATGTTCCATGCAGGTGGCCAGCTGAGCAAACTCCAGCTTTCTCAGCTGACCTACGTAAGCAAGGGCTGCAAGGCCAGGAATTCTGTTTGGCAACATGTAGTCCCTTGGCTCTCCTCCCTCAGAAACCAGGGACAACACTCCCCCCCGTTTCTGGAAATGCAGGACTCCCCCTTCATGCCCCCTCCCGCAACACCACTACCTGTCAATCAGGCAGCAGCAGAGGGGAAGAGTTGCACTTGCGCAGAATAAACCTTGCACAGCCGCAGATCACAATAGGCGTAGTTGCGGACAGATCGGAATCAGTCCCTTAGTTTGGTTTCTTCACATTCCTTTGTATGGATGATTATTATTATTGTTACGATAATAGAAATAGTATATATATTTTCTATTTTGCTCTCATTCTCATTCTTCACTATGCCCCCCTTTCTATCCATTCCTCCCTCCCTCTTTCAATATTTCTCCTGTTCTCCTCATCCCCCCACAGACCCGGTGACAGAGTTATGGTGATAGATGACTCAAGTGAGGATTGGTGGAAGGTGAGAAATCCAGATTTCATGGTCTCAGCAGGTAGAGGTAGGAGAGCGAGATACCGTAAACAAGTGATAATAGGGTAGAGAATGGCAGATCTTTGATTCTGTGTCTTTGTATAGCACTAGGAATACTAATCAGAAATAGGTGAGAGAGATGTGAAAAAATAAGTTTGCACAGAGATTGTAGAGAGATGAGAAGATATTTTATTATGGGTTTCAATTCTAGACATGTGTGAGCATGTAATTATTTATGAATGACCCCTCCACCCACAATATACTGCTGGCCGTCAGCCTCACTCTGTATACGTCATTGTCACAGGTCCCATGCCCTCCTGTCAGTGTGGGTAGATGAGTGAGGTCACACTCTGATAAACACAGCAGGAGGTCATTGGAAGATGAAAGAAGTGCTGGAACATAGAGGAGTAGGTGATATATAAAGAGAAACAAGAAGTGCTTATGAAGAGTACAAATACATTACTCCTGCAAGTCTATCACAGTCATATTGGCAGAAACACATTCAGCAGGTACAGTATGGAATAGTAATGGAGGTCATAGGATGTATATGTGTTGCAGGGAAAATGTGGTGACCGGACTGGCTTCTTCCCTGCAAACTTTGTGCAGCGGGTGCGGCTGGGAGAGACTGTGTGGAAGAGCACAATGAATTTCCAGGGAGTCAAGGAGCAGGGACAACTAAGCTTGAAGGAAGGACAAGTGAGTATTTGTCTGGTGGATGCAATAGGTCTGTGCCATAGCATAGTTTCAGAAATGCATACTTTCATAAACAGCAGTTTCTCCCTGTCACCATGATGACAGATCTGAACCCATTTTAATAACAGTGGAGGGTACGCTATTGATCACATTCAGAAGAACACTTTGGGTTTCACAATAGTGCTGATGGACCAAGATTGCTTATTTAGACATCTCACTCCCCAGTGATATTGTGTGTATGAAATACATTTACTGACATCAACAGCATGGTGTTTTTTCCTCCAAAACTGGTCATCAAGCAGGAAAGAGCCTAGGTGATGTGTTTCCTTATTAGGAAAGGCCATTGTTGTTCTTTGGCTGGAGGATCAGCTATCTACGCACTCATCACAGCATGTCCAGTGCAGACTATTCATAGCACTATCTTGGTAATACCCTTCACTCACAGGTTTAAAGAAACGCAACTTTTAGTTACAATTAGATTTCACTTTGGCAAGAGGCTAGGTAGTATTTCTGCTACTCTCAGTGAGATACCAATATTGTCATTCATTGTGACACTGACTTGTCTCAGCAATGCAGAGCTCCCATGTCCCTATCCTACCTTGGGTATAGAGTGGAACTTTGAAATGTAATGGGAGACTTCTTAATGGCTAGGTTACAAATATTGGAAACCATTCCCACTTGCACAAGACTGAGGGCATTATTCTGGTTCACTCTTAGAGGCAAATTTCTTCTCAAATGGACAAAACCATATGCACTGCAGGGGGGGGGGCAGATGTAACATGTGCAGAGAGAATTAGATTTGGGTGATTTATTTTGTTTCTGTGCAGGAAAAATACTGGCTGCTTTATTTCTACACTGCAATATAGATCTCACTTTGATGAAAAACCCCACCCAAATCTAACTCTGTCTGCACATGTTCTATCTGACCCACCTGCAGTGCACATGGGTTTGTCTATTTGAGAAGGAATTTGCCTCTAAGAGTGAACCAGAATAAGGCCCTCAATGCCAAGGATACCCACCTGTAAGAGATCATCAAAAGTGACACACTAACATAACCGTCACAATGAAATCATTTTTTGTGTGAAAAAGTCCGATCCATTGAGTGAAATCTGGTGTGTCACGACAGTCCTGCACTATATTCTACATCTAAATAGCAACAAGCATGTAAATTTGTACAGCTCTCTAATGTAATATAAAGTGTGCGGAGTCATACACCAAAACATAAAGGGAAGACCACCAAATAAGAATGGTGCTCTTCTGAATAGTACTAGCACATTAGCAAAATGACCCATATAACTTATGATAATCGCTCATGTCCCTCACATCTCTATAGAACTTCTCACTTTCCAATGCTTAATTTCTTGTATTACTTCTCACTTCTTAAAATTGTACATCTGTTGCTGCTCTCCTTGCCTCTAGTATATTTGTACTGTCTTCTTTATCCTTAGGTCTGTGTAGGAGTTGGAAAGGTGGAGTCTGAAGGTTTTGTTAAAGTGTCCAGTGGGAAGAAGAGGGGCCTGGTGCCTCAGGATTGCTTGGTTGAGATCTGAGGGGCTGTACTTGCCCTGGCAGAGATGCACACTTCACCCTGAGAGTGACAGAGCTCAGAGACTCCACAACTACAAGTGATAAGCAATACAGCATTCAGGAGGCTCTGATAACCACTAAGCAAAGTGGTAATACTGAGATAACCCAAGTCCAACCTAAGAACCCTGACAGTGACATCTTATTGCAGAACCTACAAATGCTGCATCAAGTCTCTTCCATTCTGTGTATATATATAATTACAAATATGCAAATGCATATTTTGCAATATGTCCACTGGGTGTCTGTGACATCATCACTTAGCGCATCCTATTCAGGTAAAGCCACTCAGTGACCTCATGCCAGGGTTGGTATGTCACCAAAAATCAGTTTTCAATGAACCCAACCTTGCAAGTCTACTGCAGGACCATATATCTCTCCCGGTGAAAAACACTTCAGGAGTTGGGTAATTGTAACAGTCACAGCATCTTCTCTCTTTATAATTAGGTGGAGCGCACACATCAGCATTTATATACTTCTTTAACAGAAGTGTCATGAGTGTGCAGATGAAAGAGAGCAAAACGTGCAGACTCAACAGAAGAATTGTTGCAAGCAGCTCTTTAATGACATGCTATGTGCATTTTTAATGTAACGGATATGAAATATTCATTTTTCTGTGTCTCTCACAATACCTGTGATCTGATACCTTTAGAAGAAAAGACAGCAGTGCTTCGAAGTAGAAGAAAGCACACAGTGTTATTTACAATAAAGGCTGTGATTTTTTTTTTTTTTTTAATGGAGATTGATAGCATGCCAAAGCTTGTAAACAGAATAGAAAGAAGAGTGTGGTGTTTTTTTTTTTTTTTTAACAAGAGCATTGGGAGCAGTCATTTATCAAGACGGAAGAGAACAGGGAGCATCTTCCATGACTAAAGGAAAGGAGGCTGCTTCTTGCAAAGACAGATGAGAGCATAGTGAGGCTATTTTCAAAGAATAGGCTGCATCAGTTTGTGGCAACCGCTAATTGCAGCTTTTAAAAAGAGCAGGCAATAGCTTTATTCAAGCGAGCAAGGTGCAACTATATACAAGAGATTATAGTATTCCTTTATGGAGAGAGCGATCGGGGCACAGCTCTTTAGAGAGAACGAACAGGATATGATGTTGCTATTTACATAGGGAACAAGTTCACCTTAGTGAAAAAGGAACCGGGTGCATATATTTACAGAGAACAAAGGTGCACACGTTTCAGAGAGCAAGCAGGGCTTAACTATAAGCATGACATCGTCTTTCAGAGTAGCAGGCCATAGTTCGTAATGCAGAGAGAGAACGGAGATAATAGTTAATGGAGAACTTAATACAAGAGATAGAAGTTTGCCCACCTGCACCTATTCTCTTTTTCCCCACTGCTCATCCTCTCATAATGTGTGCATATATATATATTTATAAATATACATTTATAACTCTGTGTGTATGTACAATGTCCACCCCCACATCCAGCCTCCAGGCTATTCGGTGTCCTATGCTCTCTGTCTGTACCATTTCTGTCCTACGCAGTACAAACTTCACAGGAACCTCTGGCGGCTACAGCAGCTCCCGCACTACCCTTTCAGCACTGAACAAGAGTTTCAATAATGGTGTACTCCAGTGTTTAAATATCTGTGAAAATTGTCATTAAGATAATGTATGTCAAGTATATAAGTGTATGAAATATGTCCCTTACATAGCAGGTCAATAGCTAACTGTGCATTTCATGCTTCACTCTATTCTTTGTTACTAGTGTCACCCATTGAGATCTGATGAATAATTAATTTGTCTTCTCCTACAAATATTTTCCAGCTTTCTTGTACACTTTCACCTTTTAGTTCTCATTTTCTCTCTGCTGTGTTCTTCAACTGTCCTTTGTTCTTCCCTTTTCTTCTCCTATACTGTTTATTTGCCTTTTCTTCTTGTTTTAATTTCTGTAACTACTTTAGTTAATCCTCACTCTTACACCATTCTACCACTTTTTCTCTTAGTACATTTTTCATAGACTATGTTTAAATTTTACCAATCATGTTTTACCTAATCCTTCTGTTATTCATCCCTGATTCTCTATTATTATATATACACATTTTTCTCAGTCACTCATTCCATTTATTTCTTCAGCCCTTTCCATCAAATGTCCCACGCCATTTAGATTTGAAATTCTATACATAGGGCCTGATTCTGGTTCACTTGCAAAAGCAAATTCGGTACTTCCTCATCTTTGCGACCACCTCTACACCACACCGCTACATAAGAATCTTCGGTGAGGGAACATTACAAATCTGCTCTAGAGACATTTTTTTGAGGTAAAAGATGTTTACTATATTTAATTTACCACAAACTGAGGAGGATGCAGAGACATTTTAGCGCAAATGAGAAAATGTGCCAATGGACATGAGATGAAATTATGGGGGTTATTCTGGTTAATTCGCAAGGCTGCGAATTCGCAGCCTTGTGAGTCCACCAAACCCCGCCTTGTGAATGCTCAGCAGCCCACACAGGGGAAACATCATGCATAAACATCCATTCGCATGCTGCAAGGAACACCCACATCTTTCGATAGTCGCGGACCATCAAAAGATGTGGAAGGTGCACGCATATAAAAAAGTGACTTTCAAGTTACTTTCATGTGCATGCATGCTGGGACAGATATGGGCGGGCAGCTGACATCCGGTTATGTCAGCTGCATGCCCCCCGCACCTGTGTCACCGCCTTATTACGCCCAGCTTTCCCATATGGTAATGGTGCTGCCGGCGCCCCCATCCTTCTCTACCCCCCGCTCGCCATGTAGGGTGCCTGCACCTGGCGAACATGCAGAGAAACATGCTTGCGCAGACACACAGCATTGGTCCCACAACATCGAATGCACGGAGGGCCGAACAGATATGAATATGGCCCTATGGTACTTGTGTAGTTTCACGGCGCCAATATGGCGCCATGCGTCTGAGTCCCCTTGCGGGCTCTGTGAAACTACACAAGTACCGGCCCTATATGTCCAGGAGACTGTACACCACCACCCTGAGTCCACGCCACTCTCCTGTGTCCATGTCACCATCTATTACCTTTAGTAAAGTTGTTTGGCGAGCGAAACAGAGGGAGCCACTGAGCCCCCAAATCTAACTCTCTGCACATGTTACATCTGCCCCACCTGCAGTGCACATGGTTTTGTCCATTAGAGAGAGAATTTACTTTTGCAAGTGAACCAGAATCAGGCCCATATTCTTTCTCTCCTGCACCTTTCTCTCATGTGTTGCTCCATCATTCATGTGTCTTACATGTTATTTTATGCACTCACCCTTTTCCATCGCCACTCTGTCACTCACATTTCTCTTTTAAGTGGTACATTTTACGTGTGGGCAGTAGTAAAGTGAGCAGGTATCGCGGGGGTCTCCGTCACCGCAACCCGATGCTAGCCGCATATGTTAGTACATATGCGGCAGCATCGCAGCGGCTGGCAGGCGAAGGGCGGCGATGTATATTAATACATCCCGCCCAGTGTCAGGTTTCAACTTTACAGTTTCACTTTATTTAAAAGACGAAACATGATTCAATTTAGATAAAAACATGTGGATCGTCAAGTAATTCGCCAATCCACGTGTTTTCCGACCTTGGTGGATTTGTCAACAGTTGACAAATCGGCATTAAAATTGGATAGGTTAAATGTAAATTTGACCTAAAATCAGCAAAGGACTTTCGAAGTGAATACCCCCCTTATGGCTCTATTCTTCCATCCCTCCCTCCCACCACTAATCAATAGTTGGTTCTTACTTATCTCCCTTTCGTATCAGTGGCTCTATCATTGAGTCTCTTGTTTATGTTTTCCCAATTAACTTTTTTCCTATATCACTGCTGATGTATATCCCTTTTCCATAACTCAACTCTTTCCTTATTCTCTCATTCGTGTACCTGGATTACACTTCTATCTACTTTAACTCGTTAGAATTGTCATTCACTTTTCTAATGAAACAGCTCTCTTCCTCTCCTGTCCTCATTTTCATTCTCTCTTTCCCTCCTATCTCTGATTCCTCTCTTTTCTCAGTCCGCTCTGTTGCCCGCAATCATTCCGCTCCATTTCTTAGTCTTGTCCTTAGGGCCTGTAATGCTTTTTAATGCCATATTCTATCTTGCCCTTACTGCATTGTATTGCAGTGCTGGGTACTTTTACCCTTGGTTTGCTTTCCTGTAGCACAACACGATCATTGATTCTAAACTCCTTAGAAAATATCAGGACCTATTTACCAATTTTCTCATGCAGAGGAGTATACCACTGTTGCAGGTTGCATGGCCCTAAGGGTTTACCTATGTATACACTATTATTATTACCCCTTTTCCCAGGCAGCAATAAATTACTTACTAAGGGCAATAACATATTACAAATATCATTAAAAGTGTTATTTACCCTATTTACCTGGTTTGTGTTGACTTATTTTACGACTGAAACAAGACATTCACTGTACATAAAGAGTATCACAGTAGTGTCACACTAGAGATGAAGTGGTATACAGCATGTGAGGATCACTTATTTAACAAAATAAAAATGTGAATGCCTTTTGTATAATAGAAAGTGTACATTATGTGGCATATACAGTATGTTTGCTATATAAGAATGGCTACTTTAGCATAGGTTTATGCAAGGTGGTAGCTGAGGTACAGAAGATACTGTAGATAGCACAAGATTTAAAATTTATTTTTTTCATTAGGCTGCTAATCATACAATATAAATGTATCCTGTAATGATAGTCTACAAAACAATAAAATCTGTAAACAATGAGGCTCCGAAGAGCCTGAATTACATTTCCTTAATTTTTTAAATGGCAAGTCTGCTTGAGAGGTGGATTCCCGGGAGGTGTAAATCCTCAGCCTGCAGTTGTGATGCATAGGCACAGGCTCCTGGAGACTCCGTGATACTCGGTTGACAGTCTTTCTGGTGCCCTATCCAGCCTTTGGTTTATTAACTCCTGGAGACCCTGTGATACTTGGTCTATACGCTTTTAGAAATTGCATTTACTTGTGAACAGAGGGATACCCAATTTTCTTTTGTATCGGTGCGGAAGTCCATCTGCCCACCCTAAAGGAAATTGCATCCTCTTGTGAACGGAGGGATATCCTAATTTTTTTATATATGTGATCCCATTGCTGGTGTTGAAATTCATCCATCCACCCTAAAGGGTTATTAACACACCCACTAGAAATCTGAAGAAGCCTACACGGTCATTTATGTATTGATCTGTGCAAACCCTGCCCTTTGGTCAAAGAAGACCACATCCATTCCGATTGATTCACTGCCCCTGATGAAGTCCTAAGGGACGAAACGCGTTGGGACGCGGATTTACAGTGTATGTGGCACACGTCTGAAAAATTCTGAACAAATGAAAGAGTCTTTTACTGTTGGATGAACCTATAATAAATGCTGTTCTGCTTTTATGAAAAATACAACTTTTACTTATTGTATGTATAGCCACTAAGTGGTACATTAAGCGCACCCCTATTTCTTTTTCTATTTCTTCCCCCCTGTACCATTACTGACAGCAGGGTACTATAGAGGTGCTGCTCTCCTAAGCGCATTATAGGGGCCACTATTCTTTCTATATATATATATATATATATATATATATATATATATACACATATACTTAGTTGTTTGGCCGGGCACAACCTCCAGAATAATAAAGGTGCTTGTCGGGTGCCTTCGTCCTTAGGATAATAGAGACTTTTGGATACAACGCGGTACTCCAGATAAATTCCAATCACAGAAATCTTTATTGAGACTGATCAGGAGCCTGATGAAAATACGGTGGTCGCAATGAAGATTTCTGTGATTGGAATTGGTCTGGAGTGCCGCGCTGCATCCAAAAGTATGTATGTATATATATATATATATATATATATATATATATATATATATAGGGCGTAGAGGGGATACGCACACTCCAAGTAGGGATACCAGCTGGGTGCAGGGACATTCAATGAATATTGTATATCAGTCCTAAATCAGACAACTCCAATCCAGGGACAGACAGGTCCAGCACACCATCGCATATAATGCAAATACAAAATCATTTATTAAGGCGAGGTATAAGAATTCATAATACTCAGCACATCCGTGGCAGCAGCATGAAACAGCTTAGCACTTAAAATCCACAGGCTTAGCCCTGACGGGCCGTTTCGGTGTCAAATCACCTTCCTCATAGGGCATCAAACATACAATGAATCCTCACAGTATATAAAGCATGGAAATACACCTGAATCAAATAATAAACAATCACAAATTCGCGCCAGTAACAGAGTCTTACCCTCCCTGCACTGCAGGCATGCTCCCACGGCGTCCCGGAAGTCTCCACGGGGCCTGGAACTAATATGTCTGCGCTTAGTGCTGGGGGAAGCAATCTGTGTACCCAGGCGCCGGAAGTGACATAGCGGTTGCCGCGGCAACGTTATACACGCTCTGAGCGCTATTCAGATAACCGCTAAAATGCAGCTAATAGCTGCTAATCCACAAAAAGCGGACAATGGCTGGGAGACACTGATAGCTCCCCACAGCCTGTAATGTAAGAGTAGCGCTAGCGTGACGTTGCCATAGCAACCACACACCTCCATATCAAATACAAAAAAACGGGGATAATAATAAGAGAAAAAAAGGAGAAAAAATCAAAAGGCAAAAACAGTGGGTAATAAAGATGATAGATATTTACATAGCAATTAGCATGGAATGGCAGAACATAATGTGACCATATCGTAGGTTACTAAGGCTCGCTGAACTGCCGGATCCCTAACTACAAGAATACTGACAAGTTCAGTTCTTCATTTAAACCTAACGGTGCCATTGATTGTAGCGTGTAAGTCCAATAGCTTTCCCGTTGTAGCAACAAGCTATGCCTGTCCCCACCCCTCTTTAATGGTGGAATGTAATCAAATGGGAGAAATCGGAAGTCACTCAAGCGATGACCTGCCAATGCAAAGTGTCTCGCAACCGGGGGAGTATTAGCATCTAACTTGATCAGGGCTTTGTTAATTGATGAGCGGTGCATATTGATCCGCTCCTTGAGCATCCGGATGGTTTTTCCCACGTATATTTTGTCACATGGGCATTGTATAATATATACGATATATTTGGTGTTACAGTCCATCCTATGTTTAAGCTTGTATACCTGCTTCGTTAATGGATGCTGCCAGCTGCTGCCACACATAATATATTTGCAGTCAACGCAACCCGTGCACTTTCTGGCTCCTGTGCCAGTATTGAGCCATGTGCTTCTCGCCACTGTTTTAGTGCCCACATCCGTGATGACCACCTGTTGTTTAATATTGGCGCTCCTCTTGTAACAAAACATGGGAGCCTGTTCACAATATTTGCCAATGATAGGGTCCGTGCTGAGAATATGCCAGTGCTTCACGATGGCTCCCCTTAACACTCCCGAGTTGATGGAGTATGTGTTGGGGAACAGGAGCTTCACTCCCTGAGTGTCCTTACTGCGTGGTATTAGCAAGTCCTCCCTTTTCAGGGCTAGGCACCTCTCTTTTGCCCCATGCACCTCATTAGGATCATAGCCTCGAGAGATAAAGCTCTGTCCCATCTCATCCAGGGTTTTGACGAGATCATCCCTGCTGGATGTGATCCTTACCGCTCTCACTAATTGTGAGAACGGAAGTCCCCGTTTAAGGGGCTGGGGATGAAAGCTTGTTGCCATTAAAAGATTATTCTTGTCGGTAGGTTTCTTGTATAGGGTGGTTCTGAAACCCTCTGGTGTTTTGGATACCAGCACGTCCAAAAAATTAAGCTGATCTAAGCTACTGGTACAAGTAAACCTAATGGACCCGGCAGTCCCATTGAGCCTGCCTACAAAGTCATCCAGTGCCATCTGTGATCCAGTCCACACTATGAACAGGTCATCAATAAAGCGTAAATAAAATGCAATAAATTTGGAAAAATCTGGATCCGCCATAATGTGAGTTTTTTCAAAATCATACATAAACAGGTTCGCATACGATGGGGCCATATTGGACCCCATCGCAGTCCCCTGCAGCTGTAAATAAAAGGCGTTATCGAACAGAAAATAATTTTTATGCAAAATAAACCCGATGAGTAATAACAAAAAATCAATAGGAGGACCTGCATAGTGTGGACTGGACTCCAGGCACCTTCTGACAGCTGCCATACCTTCAACATGACCGATGTTAGTATACAACGACGTGACATCAAGCGTCACTAAGATACAATCAAGTGATGGCATGCCAAATTGGTCGAGCTTATTGAGGAAATGAGTCGTATCCCTGAGCCAGTATGGTGTATTTTGTACGACATCCTGCAAAAAATAATCCACAAACTGGGATACAGGTTGTGAGAGGGAACCAATCGAAGATATGATTGGCCTCCCAGGTGGGGAGACCAATGTCTTGTGTATCTTGGGTAAGATATAGATGAGCGGCACCCTAGGAAACTCCTGTGTTAGGAAATCCAGAGTGCCCTCATCCAACCACCCATTCAAGCTACCCATATTAAGGATAGAATCCAACTCTTTTTTATAACCTACTGTTGGGTCATTTTTCAACTGTTTGTAACAGACCTCATCAGTCAATTGGCGCAACACCTCATTAATATAGTCAATGCGGTTTAGGATTACGGTCGCCCCGCCCTTATCCGCAGGACAGACCATGATTGCGGAATTTTCCCGCAAGGACTTCAAGGCTAATTGTTCACTTTTGGCCAGGTTAGACCTAATAATCCTCGACCGCTTGACCTGGGGGATCACGTCCTGTCTGACCAGTCTAATGAAGGTGTCTATGGAGGGATTGTTAACCTGTGGGTCAAAATGAGACTTCACCTTAAAGGGACAAGCAATTTTAGTCTCACCACTGACAACGTTATCAGTGGGATGCTTAACAAAGTGATCCTTCAATCTAAGTTGTCTCTGGAACTTGTACAGTTCGACCTCACAGTCAAATGGATTCTGCCTGTGGGTCTGAACAAAACTAAGTCCCTTATTAAGTACGGACAACTCAGGTTCCGTCAATACGTGATCGGATAAATTATATACGATCACCTCTTGTTGTCTCTCTGGGTTCTGCCTCTTTCGGTGCTTGACCCCCCCTCTCCTGCAGGGTTTTTCCCTCGCCCTCTGGCCTTTGTTTGGGATGACTCCCCTAAAAAAACCTTCTGATTGGCCCTCCCCGTGGGTTCGGTGTCGCTCTGCGAGGTGTTGGATTCAATATCCGTAAATTGGTAATTGGAACGCTTGAAATCACCCCTCTTTCTTCTTGCAAAATTCCCTCTCCAGGGTCTACGTACAGCTTGGCCAGAGAGCCAGGGATAAACCCTTAACTCTTTGTAATCCTCTTTAACCTTACGGTATTTATTCTTTTTAAACAATAGTAGTTCAGTTTTAAACTTCTCCACTGACTCCTCCAATTTGGCAAGCCAATCACTACCCGTATCAGCTTTAACCACCTCCAAACCAACTGCCTCACAATTTTCAATTTCTCTCTGAACACCAGCTATGTCACTGTTAAGTTGCTGTACAACCAATACAATTAAATCTCTGCTACACTGGTTCAGTATTTGGCACCAGGACTTGCAAAAATCTTTATTAGAGCGCCCTATCGTGGGCTGGTTCGTAATCCTGAACCCCCTGGGGATCAAACCTTCCCTGTGATATTGGGAGAGGGTCAGACCATGTAACTCTAATTCCACTAGCCTTTTTCTAAGCTTAAGCAAGTCCGCATATACTTCATCCGGTGTGTCCTTATCAAAGGCTAACACTCCCGTATCAGAGAATAGTATCTTGTTAGCATCCTTATCCGTGAAACGCTTTGTGCCAGCAAAATCCTCTTGATGAATTTCCATATCCAATACACAAAAACATGCAAAAATGCACTCTGGTGCAAAAAAAATCACAAACACTTAACGAAAATAAAGTTCACAGAACCGAGGTGCATACCAGAATCCAAAGGATAATAGATAGGGCGTAGAGGGGATACGCACACTCCAAGTAGGGATACCAGCTGGGTGCAGGGACATTCAATGAATATTGTATATCAGTCCTAAATCAGACAACTCCAATCCAGGGACAGACAGGTCCAGCACACCATCGCATATAATGCAAATACAAAATCATTTATTAAGGCGAGGTATAAGAATTCATAATACTCAGCACATCCGTGGCAGCAGCATGAAACAGCTTAGCACTTAAAATCCACAGGCTTAGCCCTGACGGGCCGTTTCGGTGTCAAATCACCTTCCTCATAGGGCATCAAACATACAATGAATCCTCACAGTATATAAAGCATGGAAATACACCTGAATCAAATAATAAACAATCACAAATTCGCGCCAGTAACAGAGTCTTACCCTCCCTGCACTGCAGGCATGCTCCCACGGCGTCCCGGAAGTCTCCACGGGGCCTGGAACTAATATGTCTGCGCTTAGTGCTGGGGGAAGCAATCTGTGTACCCAGGCGCCGGAAGTGACATAGCGGTTGCCGCGGCAACGTTATACACGCTCTGAGCGCTATTCAGATAACCGCTAAAATGCAGCTAATAGCTGCTAATCCACAAAAAGCGGACAATGGCTGGGAGACACTGATAGCTCCCCACAGCCTGTAATGTAAGAGTAGCGCTAGCGTGACGTTGCCATAGCAACCACACACCTCCATATCAAATACAAAAAAACGGGGATAATAATAAGAGAAAAAAAGGAGAAAAAATCAAAAGGCAAAAACAGTGGGTAATAAAGATGATAGATATTTACATAGCAATTAGCATGGAATGGCAGAACATAATGTGACCATATCGTAGGTTACTAAGGCTCGCTGAACTGCCGGATCCCTAACTACAAGAATACTGACAAGTTCAGTTCTTCATTTAAACCTAACGGTGCCATTGATTGTAGCGTGTAAGTCCAATAGCTTTCCCGTTGTAGCAACAAGCTATGCCTGTCCCCACCCCTCTTTAATGGTGGAATGTAATCAAATGGGAGAAATCGGAAGTCACTTAAGCGATGACCTGCCAATGCAAAGTGTCTCGCAACCGGGGGAGTATTAGCAATCCCTCCATAGACACCTTCATTAGACTGGTCAGACAGGACGTGATCCCCCAGGTCAAGCGGTCGAGGATTATTAGGTCTAACCTGGCCAAAAGTGAACAATTAGCCTTGAAGTCCTTGCGGGAAAATTCCGCAATCATGGTCTGTCCTGCGGATAAGGGCGGGGCGACCGTAATCCTAAACCGCATTGACTATATTAATGAGGTGTTGCGCCAATTGACTGATGAGGTCTGTTACAAACAGTTGAAAAATGACCCAACAGTAGGTTATAAAAAAGAGTTGGATTCTATCCTTAATATGGGTAGCTTGAATGGGTGGTTGGATGAGGGCACTCTGGATTTCCTAACACAGGAGTTTCCTAGGGTGCCGCTCATCTATATCTTACCCAAGATACACAAGACATTGGTCTCCCCACCTGGGAGGCCAATCATATCTTCGATTGGTTCCCTCTCACAACCTGTATCCCAGTTTGTGGATTATTTTTTGCAGGATGTCGTACAAAATACACCATACTGGCTCAGGGATACGACTCATTTCCTCAATAAGCTCGACCAATTTGGCATGCCATCACTTGATTGTATCTTAGTGACGCTTGATGTCACGTCGTTGTATACTAACATCGGTCATGTTGAAGGTATGGCAGCTGTCAGAAGGTGCCTGGAGTCCAGTCCACACTATGCAGGTCCTCCTATTGATTTTTTGTTATTACTCATCGGGTTTATTTTGCATAAAAATTATTTTCTGTTCGATAACGCCTTTTATTTACAGCTGCAGGGGACTGCGATGGGGTCCAATATGGCCCCATCGTATGCGAACCTGTTTATGTATGATTTTGAAAAAACTCACATTATGGCGGATCCAGATTTTTCCAAATTTATTGCATTTTATTTACGCTTTATTGATGACCTGTTCATAGTGTGGACTGGATCACAGATGGCACTGGATGACTTTGTAGGCAGGCTCAATGGGACTGCCGGGTCCATTAGGTTTACTTGTACCAGTAGCTTAGATCAGCTTAATTTTTTGGACGTGCTGGTATCCAAAACACCAGAGGGTTTCAGAACCACCCTATACAAGAAACCTACCGACAAGAATAATCTTTTAATGGCAACAAGCTTTCATCCCCAGCCCCTTAAACGGGGACTTCCGTTCTCACAATTAGTGAGAGCGGTAAGGATCACATCCAGCAGGGATGATCTCGTCAAAACCCTGGATGAGATGGGACAGAGCTTTATCTCTCGAGGCTATGATCCTAATGAGGTGCATGGGGCAAAAGAGAGGTGCCTAGCCCTGAAAAGGGAGGACTTGCTAATACCACGCAGTAAGGACACTCAGGGAGTGAAGCTCCTGTTCCCCAACACATACTCCATCAACTCGGGAGTGTTAAGGGGAGCCATCGTGAAGCACTGGCATATTCTCAGCACGGACCCTATCATTGGCAAATATTGTGAACAGGCTCCCATGTTTTGTTACAAGAGGAGCGCCAATATTAAACAACAGGTGGTCATCACGGATGTGGGCACTAAAACAGTGGCGAGAAGCACATGGCTCAATACTGGCACAGGAGCCAGAAAGTGCACGGGTTGCGTTGACTGCAAATATATTATGTGTGGCAGCAGCTGGCAGCATCCATTAACGAAGCAGGTATACAAGCTTAAACATAGGATGGACTGTAACACCAAATATATCGTATATATTATACAATGCCCATGTGACAAAATATACGTGGGAAAAACCATCCGGATGCTCAAGGAGCGGATCAATATGCACCGCTCATCAATTAACAAAGCCCTGATCAAGTTAGATGCTAATACTCCCCCGGTTGCGAGACACTTTGCATTGGCAGGTCATCGCTTGAGTGACTTCCGATTTCTCCCATTTGATTACATTCCACCATTAAAGAGGGGTGGGGACAGGCATAGCTTGTTGCTACAACGGGAAAGCTATTGGACTTACACGCTACAATCAATGGCACCGTTAGGTTTAAATGAAGAACTGAACTTGTCAGTATTCTTGTAGTTAGGGATCCGGCAGTTCAGCGAGCCTTAGTAACCTACGATATGGTCACATTATGTTCTGCCATTCCATGCTAATTGCTATGTAAATATCTATCATCTTTATTACCCACTGTTTTTGCCTTTTGATTTTTTCTCCTTTTTTTCTCTTATTATTATCCCCGTTTTTTTGTATTTGATATGGAGGTGTGTGGTTGCTATGGCAACGTCACGCTAGCGCTACTCTTACATTACAGGCTGTGGGGAGCTATCAGTGTCTCCCAGCCATTGTCCGCTTTTTGTGGATTAGCAGCTATTAGCTGCATTTTAGCGGTTATCTGAATAGCGCTCAGAGCGTGTATAACGTTGCCGCGGCAACCGCTATGTCACTTCCGGCGCCTGGGTACACAGATTGCTTCCCCCAGCACTAAGCGCAGACATATTAGTTCCAGGCCCCGTGGAGACTTCCGGGACGCCGTGGGAGCATGCCTGCAGTGCAGGGAGGGTAAGACTCTGTTACTGGCGCGAATTTGTGATTGTTTATTATTTGATTCAGGTGTATTTCCATGCTTTATATACTGTGAGGATTCATTGTATGTTTGATGCCCTATGAGGAAGGTGATTTGACACCGAAACGGCCCGTCAGGGCTAAGCCTGTGGATTTTAAGTGCTAAGCTGTTTCATGCTGCTGCCACGGATGTGCTGAGTATTATGAATTCTTATACCTCGCCTTAATAAATGATTTTGTATTTGCATTATATGCGATGGTGTGCTGGACCTGTCTGTCCCTGGATTGGAGTTGTCTGATTTAGGACTGATATACAATATATATATATATATATATATATGTGTATGTATATATATATATATATATATATATATATATATATATTCATCCAAATAGGACAACACTCTCCTCCTATTATTCACCAGCCGGGGTGTCCTAGTCCAGAGGGCATACCCAATTGGTACTCCCACACATCCAGATACTTAAAATTAGACGCACTCACGGGTGTTCTCTTTTCATGCTTTGGAGAATTTAATACATACCAAAACGATTTACATGACAGTGGGCAGATGGTCAACGTTTCAGTCTGTTATAAGACCTTTCTCAAGACCCCTTCTCCTGTCTCCAACAGTGTGCAACCATCCTATGTCAGTGAGAGCCTTATATGCCCCTAAGGGTACCTCCCTCAATATTCCGGAAGTGTATATTCTCACAAAATACACAATGGGATTTATCATATACCATAGTAAAAGTGCTAAGTGCATCATATCAACATCGGGCTCCTACACCATCAGCCCAATCGCGTGCATTATACAGAACAGCGCCCGACTTTATTGCAAATCCCGGCCGTGTGCGTGCCCCATTATTTTCCTCAGCCTCCAGTTACATCACCATCCACAGCCCACAGCTCATCACTTTCTTCAGCCCCAAGCCAGGTCGCTTTCCTTAAACACAGCCCCATCACTTTCCTCAGCCCCTTCAAATTACACCGCAGCCTGCCTCAGTGCAGACAAGGAGGATGTGTGGCAATGTGACCTATGATATCACGCCATTGTCAATTGTAGATGCATTCCTAGCCCATGTTATGTCTAGGAAAAGCCCAGTGCTGGTCGGGTCAGGCTACAAATGTACCATGTGTAACGGAAAGCTAATGCATCTACAACCAGAAATAGGTTACAGTACATGTGGTCACTACTAGGTCTAGAAAATAAAATATTCCTAATGTTTAATGATAAGTGACTAGATAAGGTATTCAATGTTGGGTCACAACTGTCGGGCTGGCCCAACAGCCGTGACCCTGTCCCATTCTCGGCCTGTTCGACCAAGAATTTGCAGGTGGGATTCAATGTCCCGCCTGCCGCGGGATGAGAAGGGGGTGTGACCGTGAGAAGTGGCCAGGAAATGGGGAGCTGGGACCAGGAGCTCGTCAATTCCCAGCACTTCTTGGCAGAACCAGCCTGACAGCTTGTGAAGTCGGGCTCGTTCTGCCGAGATCCCCTGTTCAATGCTGTCAAGGATTCCTGGGTCACTTTTGCCCATATCGACTGAAACTCGACAGCCAGAATTCAAAGTTTCAGCTGTCGAGTATCGGAAAGGGGGCTTGTCGGTGAAAACGGCAGAGAATTGTTTAAAACCATCCATGAATTCGACAATAATTATCTGTTTCTGTCAAAACAGATCCATCTTGTACACTCAGATCCGTTCTGTAGGAATCTGCCTTCAATGCTGTCGAAAACGGCAGCATTGAATAGGCGGCGGCCACTATTTCCACTGGCGGAAATAGCACCTGAGATTGAATACCCCTAAGACCAAAGGATGAGTTTAATATGAAGTTAAGGGCTGAATTCAGGATAGAGTGCACTATATGCTATAAGCCAGTTTAGCTACAAGCCACTGAATACACTTTCAAGCGGCTGATGTACAATATGGTTATATTTAGCTACCACATCAATCCCCAATCACTTTTGTGAGTGTGCTTACCAAGTTTCAATCAGCTAAAAGGTTGCTTTTAGCTGGATGAGCTATGAAAACAAGACCGGGCAGCCTCGTTCACCACTACACCTCACCTCTCTCGCACAAAGCTGATCAAGCCTGATGGCAGAGCAAAGTCTGAATCCTCCGCCAGTCAGAAGCAGACAAGATATGTGATTCTGTCTATTATGTATACCCAGTTAGATCTATGCTTAACGCTCCATTAACTTCTTCCCTGCCAAGAAGCAGGCTAGACTGTAATTGTAAGTCTCTGGTTGAAAAATTATTCATTTAGATTAATTGCAAATAATTAAGACTGAAAGGATTTTTTTTTAAACTTGTTAAATGCTCCTGGAGCTAAAATCGGGCAAATCTGCTTAGGTCTTGAATTGTGACCATTACATCATTATGCGCAGCGCAGAAGTACTGAAGAATATCAGAGTACAAATGCCTGATTCAGCACTGGATTCTAAGAAAAGCAGAGTCTCTCCCTAGAGAGCCATGCCAAGCCAGGGTTTTTTTTTTAACCTGTATCCATACAAATGTGAAGATATGTACCATCATTTAATCCCCACTCACTGTAATAATATAATTAAACTTTGTAGAAATGTTAAGAAAAGGTTTTAAATATAGATAAAACATTTGCTGCAATGCTATTGATTTTTGGTACTGTAGTGTATGCTGTTGTGAATACAGGCTACACCAGTTCATGAACCTCAAAGGGTGTGGATTAATAGGTCCGCAGTCAATAGGTATACCACTATTGGTCGACCTGCAATAGTTCAACACATGAAAAAAGGTAGACACTGACAAAAAGTTGATACAAAAGGTCAACATCGGAAAAGGTTGACACAAGTTAAAAAAAAAAAATCAGACACCTTGGGTGACATTCTATGCTATGCGCTAAATGCGCATGTTTATTTCGCACACTATATCGCCGCAAATCGCATTTTTCTAACTCGCACTTTTCAGTCCAAATTCGATTATTTAATGTGATGCGCATTTGAGGCTGAAAAGTGCAAAGAGTTGCGATTTGCGGCGAATTTTAGTCATAAAAAAGTGCGATTTTTAGTATGAAAAAAGTGTGATTTTTAGTCCGAAAAACGCGCCATTTCTTCCGCTGGTCATGTGCGAGTTTTGGACCAACCGGAGTGCGATTTACAAACCTGTCTCCGCATGACTAAGAACCCCCAAACCTATTGGCCCACCTATGTCCCCTCCATTATGCATCACACCCCCTATATAAAGGGGCATTGGCGCCATTTCACTCTTTGATAGGAAGTAAGGAGCATGGAGAGGAGCAGTGGAAGCGTTTGTGCAGGAAGAGGAGTTGGTGGCAGAGGAACCAGTGGCAGAGGGAGCACTGGCAGAGGAACCAGTGGCAGAGGGAGCACTGGCAGAGGGAGCACTGGCAGAGGGAGCACTGGCAGAGGGAGCACTGGCAGCAGCCAGACAAGTGGGAGAGGCAGCAGTGTGGCAGGCAGCATGGCCACAGCAAGGCCAGCCTCAGCTCAGACCCTGGCCGTCCAGCCCCAGCAGGAGGAGGTGGAGGATCCGCTGGCATCCCCATCCTACAGCCAAGCCCTAGACCATACCCCACACCAGCTGCAGGAGGGCCACATGTCAGAGGTGGAGGAAGATGCTGGTGAGGAGGAGGAAGACACTGCCATGGAGGAGGAGGAGGGTGACATGGCTGGTGCAGAAAATGAGGAGGAGGAGGAGGTGGTAGCTGGTCGCACCAAAAGTGGCCGCATGGTCAGGTTTTCCTATGAGGAAAATGTGGCACTTGTGAGGGCTATCATGCCAGTGTACGAGAGGCTGCTTGGCAAAAGCAACTACAAAACCACTGCCCAGCGCAAGCGCGCTATATGGAAGGACATCACCCAGGCGGTGAACGCTGTGAGTAATCACAAGCGCCTGGTGCGCAATGTGAAGAAGCGCTTCAACGATATAAAACGCCAGTTGAAGCATAAAATGGCCCTGGAGATGGAGGAGGCCACCAGGACTGGAGGAGGAAGCCCCACCACTGTCAGCTACAATGCATATGAGGTGAAGCTGAAGCGCATCATCCCCCCTGAGGTCCTGCCTGGGATGCATGTGGCGGATACCGACAGGGCCCAAACGCCACCGCGAGCTGGTAAGTGTGACCCCATGCAAACTGTAACATACATGCCAATGTATTATACCTGTAATGTGCACTTGTATTGTTATGCTTTGTAAAGTGCTGCTGTGGAACTACATAGCCCAGCAAGGTCATGCACAAGAAAATGGCTGCTCCTGCTTTGAAATTGCTGATAATGCTGGCCCTTGTAGTTCCACAACTAATCTGAATGATTAAAAGTGTACCATTCTTTGCAGCAGACTAACATGTATGTGTACAAAAACCCTGTGGTGTAATGGAGGTTTAGCTGGCATGCCTACAAACCACCGAATATCCTATAGTTGTCATGTGTACACTAGTTTACTACTAAGTCTGAAATGAAAGATTGGCCTGAAAACTAAACAAAGGGTTGTCCAGATATAATGCTGCCCTTTTCTATTGGGTATTGTCCATTATTGTGAATTCACTGCATGTTTTCTGAAAATGCATCTCCATTGCAAGGTCCATAATGCCTGGCCATCTTTCCTTGTACAGATTGTCCGTCCCGAAGTGCTGCAGCATCTAAGAGAAGAAGGCCCGTTGCTGCAGAATCTGTGGAAGCAGGTAAATGACTAAACAACACCCCATTACACATACAGTACACACACCCATGTCACATCAACAAGATCTCACACTACATTCTGCTCCTGCTGCTACATTGCAACGGACATGAGTGTAATCTGAGCTAGGCATGTGACATATTAATAGTGTCATTGTTGCATGCAGTATCGGGGTACATGTGTAAGTGCATAACACCCCTAGGTATGGGCGTCAGCCATCTATAGGCCTATGTAAAACAGTATAGAGGACAGTGTGGCCTATATATGCATGAGTACTTACCTCTTCTCTGTATCCACAGGTGCTATACAACTAGGGTCAAACCAAACAGATTCTTCAATACTGGTGCTAGACGAAATGGACATCATTCTTGATCCGGTCGACACCTTTGCGGCAGAGGAAGAAATGCCGGGCTCGTCCCAGAGTGATCTTCCCCCAAGTGGGGTGCCACCCAACCCACCCCCAACCACCCAGCAACCCCATACACCAGCTACTGCTTCCCAAGTAGCTAACTCCTTGGTGAATTTCAAGGACAAGCAGCTTGAATTCATGGCCTCCCAAAGCCTCCAAATGGGAAATATACAGGGGTACATGCGTGACACCTTCCTGCAGTTGCGCAAAATGGCCCGTAGTGTAAGGGTAGCTGTAGGCACTCAAGTGCGCATTGCCAACAGTCTTGACAGCCGTTTTGCAGAACTAACTTCTGCAATACGTGAGCAGAATAGCCATATTGGGAGCCTGGCACAAAGTCTTACAGCCCTAACCCACACATGCACAGCGCAGACCAATGCCCTCCTAGCTATGCAGGCACAAATACAGCAGCAGCAGGAAGGCAATGTGGGAGGTGGCACTACCTCAACCCTCAGCAGTGTCTCCAGCACCCCAATAAGTGTCTCCCCCACTTCCCCACCCCGTCGTAGTGTGAGGACCCGTGGTGGGCTTAGTTCCGCCTCGAAAAGTGGTGTAGGGCTGCCTGATGCTGGCCGAAGGTAGCTGCTAAATCAGTGTTTCTACATTAAAAAAGGCCAACTATCTGTCCACATGGACCCACAGTTTGTATTTTGCACATGTTACATTGCAGAATGGTTTACTTCATAACAAGTAAAATTTGCAAACCGCATTCCATTGTGTTTGTGTCTTTTTCTCTATATAAATTAATGTGTGATTTATAACATATTGTAATGGTATATGACTATGGGATTGCAATAAAGTAGTGTGGTATAACTCCTTGGCTGGCAAAGGTTATGGATGTACATTTTCCAGCAGGCTCTGACACTCATGGTTTGGACTGTAATGGTTGTAGTGTGTCAGGGCATGCTGGAACATGTAGTTCCACAACACCAGTGAGCCATGTTTCACAGAAAACTTAATTGTTACATGGACCAAGAGTACTTAGAAGGTAGATATCAGCAAGGGATAGGTCAGCACCACCATGTGCATCTGTTGTGGACTGGTGTTAGGTTAAATATGGGTGGAAAGCGGTGGTACTGGTCAATTATTTATTAATGAGTACACTTCCAACACTGGTACATTTTGGAGTACAGGCCACATGTGCTTACCAGAAAAGCTACGCCTGGTGATGTATGTCTGTAACAACTTCTTTATAGCAAGTAACAGTACAGTACAATTCTTAGACAAAGTGGCCTGTGATAGCACCAAGGCCCATGAGGTCACAGACTGAGTGGAGGCTGTGGACAAATAGTAGAGGGCACACATTCATTATTGCTGGACAGACACTACATAGTTGGCACCCACAAAATGGGCACAAGCATCTCTCACCTGCTCATATAACTCCGACAGGGTAATGGGGTTCAGCGTAACCATCCCCACAACCTGTTGGTCCGACAGGTAGTCCAGGTACAGGTGAGCACCATACATACGTGGGGTACCCAGTAGTGGGGGGGGCAACCAGCATCTTTTGCCCACCTTCCTCCCTCCTGCGTTTGCCCTCCAATTGGGACACATGACAGATAACCAATTTTAAAATAGTCATACAAATCTACATGAATTAAACCCTCACAGGTGTCCTTATTAATGTTGGGGTTAAGGTAGGGGGGTTTGGGATTGATAATGAAGGCACCTGTGTTGAAATTAACCATGTGCGCACTTGACCAAAATGAGGTGTGTGCAAATGCGCCAAACAGAACCAGGTCTGAAAAAAGTGCGATAAATAGACACCGCAAAAGTGCGATTTGCAAATGCGCATAGCATTAAATAAGCGGTTTGTATAGTTTTGCATTGGAAAACATCTGGATGCGATAAAAGTGCGAATTAATCTCGCACTTTTGTTCCGCATACCTTTACGCACAAAATATGCGATTTCTGTCCCTTAACGCATCACGTTAAATTGGCGATTTCGCAGAAAAATGCGATATCGCCATTTTGTGGTCTAAATAACGCCAAAAACAGAAAATCGCATAGCATAGAATGTCACCCCTTGTGTCAGCCTTTTGACAATATGGACTTAGACCATGTCAACCTTTGGCATGTTGCTTGTCGATCAATAGTGGTCGACCTATTGCACGTAGACCTTGACACTGTCGACCGGATACATTGAATTTGTACAACATAATAAATAAGAAACATTATATTAAAAGTTACAATTTTTTCCCAAATATGGGGTGATTCAAAGGTGGATGCTACTTTTGGGGCAGCCCACAGTACAGTAAATCTTTGGAATAATACCATGGCTGATGGCTATTTATACCCCACTGGCTGTGGCGCAATTCCTAACGATAATCCTACAAAGACGCCTTGTCTCGCTGACACAACATCTTTAGACACAATTGCTGACACTAATAGGGCCTACACACATAGCGATTTTTAGCCATTTTCTAAGCGATTTGTTTTACTTTCTGTAGATTGCTTAGAAAGTAAGTATACATCGCTGTGTGTGTGGAGGCTATATTGTTATCAATGTACGGCCCGTGCGTCTATCGCTGTAAGTAGAAGAATAAGCATGTCCCATCAAGCTATTCATATCGTTTAGCAAGAGCCTTTTGTGTTGCGTCTTCTTTTTGTGCTCAAGCGACTAACAATTTTCCTCATCTGGACACTCCCCTGAGCCCTCCTCTCCATTCTCCTCTAAGTACTTATGCAAACCACTATACACAACCAACGCTTGATTAGGGGTGGTGTGGTGATGAGAAAGGACCACTGTGCCACCAATGGAAAAATAATTGGCATGCTTATGGTTGAGAGTAGCATGTGCCACCCACTGCACCCCTGGCCCCCCAGCGCAAGAAGCTTGGCAGTAGGGTGTTTGGGGGAGGAGGGGAGATAAGGCGACCACTGTGCCACTAATGCATAAAAATTGCCAGGATTATGGGTGAGAATGTCGTCTTTGTGGTGTAACTACTACATTTGCGCCTCCCCGACTAAAATTTAGTCAGTGCCCCCCCTCCTTACCCCTCTGCATGCCGCTTCTTGTCTGCGATCCTGGTTCCCCTCCTGGCTCCTGCTGCTAATGAAAATGGACCATCACAAAATGTCCACCCCCATACAGCAGACAGTTTTTAAGGATGCTAGAGGAGGCCCAGGATAAAAACATTCCTGAAGACCTTAAATTAATGCGCGACCCGATGGCCACTGTATCCCTACCACCAACTCTAAACTAATTTGCTGGGAATTCCTTCAGCTTCCCCTTTTAAACCAACGGGAGTCCCCACATCCGACTTGTTCACACCAGTCACCACCAGCACTCTGTCAAGTGGTGTGTACTCTGCTATGCTTAGTACACAAGTCCCATCACAGGACAATGCTCACTTTTTCCCATTATAAATTATTTTTAAAACTAAATAATTTTTTCTAAATTATAAGTAGAAAAAATTGCTCTTCCATGTGTTTTCAAATTTTTTGTTCAGAAGGTCTGCATCTTGGTCAGAGTATCATACTGTCTGCTTGGACACATCATTTGCCCCTGACTCCTGGATGATGCGATATCAGTCACTCTTCTGTGTCCTTCACTGAAGACTGTCCTTACCTTTGCTATCTCTTCTTTGCCCATTTTGTATGGCATCACTTCTAACGGCTCTAGTATACTCTACTCTACTCTGAATTTGTTGTCCTGATCCCTCTGTTATGTTTGAAAAGTCTTTGCCCCAGAGGCCTGATTTTGTTGATGTGGTGTTCACTTTTATACCTAAAAAAAATTTGAAAATTGTAAAAATGTTTACAAGATTTTAAATAATATTTTAAGTAAATAAGTAAAATTTTCAACAAAAAAAAACATGGTGTGGTCTCATTTAATTTTAAGGTTTTAAAAATGTGTAGATTTATTGATATTTTACAATGTGCTATTATTTACAGGTAAGGTTCCCCTTTGCACACACTTTTTGCACATTTCTCCAGACTTATCGCCCCTTCAAAAATAAAGTTTTTAAAGGGGCATTGAGTGTGTAGCAAGTGGTGCATACACTCTGGTATGACACTCTTGTAAGGTATCATGGTTTACATGCACAAAGTACCATGCTGTGGTGAAAGCTTAAAACAATTGGGTTTTATTTAACTCAAAAGACAACATGCAAAGTGGGATAAGAAAAAGTCAAGTCATATTGCCAGTCTTGCCATTCCACTGCACCAACTCCATTAAAATATGCCATGTACTGCTCTCAGGGACGTGCAGTCAGGGGAGGCAGTGCCTCCCCTGTCATTAATGATAAACATAATAAAATAATATAAAGAAAATACTTATGACACATATTATGTGTCATAAGTATATGCTTTATATCATCCTATTCATTTTTACACCATCCTTTTTTTTTTTTAATTGATTGGAAGCAGTGCCGCCGGCTATCAATGTTCAGGTTCCAGTAGGAGGAGGAGGCGGGCAGGGGGCGAGGCCAAGCAGCAGGCTGAAAAATCCCATTAAAAAACCTTTATAGGCGTCACCTATAGTGGTGCCTCAGTGACAGGGGGTGCTTTCTGCCTATATTATAGCACGTCCCTGTCACTGAGGCAGCTATGATTGGTGTCACTCTGCTTCCTGTCAGCGCAGCAGAAGCAATCCAGCTGCACCCTCAGCACCGCACCCCCGCCTTCCCCACACTGCGGGTGCAAGAACCTCTGCACCGCCCTCCCCCCCCCTCTTTCCCTACCCGACGGCTACATGTACCGACTCACCGGATCCCCCCGTCCCCGGCTGGTGCGTGATGGAACTTTGCAAGTACCTCCTTCTCCGCCCGGATCTCCGCACCCCAGCCCCCGTCCACGCATGTCCGGCGTAGATGGCTCCCAAACCCGTAGGCGCCATGCCCGGAGCCTGAGCATAAGTGGTAGCCCCAGGGCAGGGACGACAAGGCATACGGGAGAAAGCCAGAGGCGGGAGAATGCCGGTGCCGGGCGCCACATGTCTGGAAGTTTGATCCCGGCTGCTTATGAGCCGGGGAGCAGACAGTGTGAATATATGTAAGGTACATTATGTGTATATGGGCATTTAATCATGTGGGGAAAATGTGTACAAGGCCTTATGTGTATATGGGCATTAATCATGTGGGGCATATGTGTACGGTGCCTTATGCGTATATGGGCATTAATCATGTGGGGCATATGTGTATGGTGCCTTATGTGTATATGGGCATTAATCATGCGGGGCATATGTGTACGGTGCCTTATGTGTATATGGGCATTAATCATGTGGGGCATAAGTGTATGGTGCATTATGTGTATATGGAGGATGAGCACAGTGGCAGGTGCAGGATATGCAGCTGCTATGGCACCCTTGATGTTTGTAGGACCTGCCGCTCCCCTGCACCAAGTAATTCTGCTCTCACCAACCACTGTCCTCACCACACGTCACTGACTGCTCTCGTTCCTGCTTGGACCTGGATAGAGGATTAACCTGTACCAAACTCTCCAGCAGCATTGAAATCAGCCTCCACAATCACTGCATTAATTTGCAGGCCTCTTTGGGTGGCGTTTCTCCACAGATAATTGTGCAGAGAACAGCACGACAACACAACCCACTCAGTTTTATCCACCCTGAGGTTGATAGCGGTGTGGAAGATGCGAAACACACATGATCCCAAACGCATTTTCAACAATGCGGTGGGCTCTTGATAGCCAATTGTTAAATATACATTTAATCATAGGAGAGGTTTCATTGGGGGGGAAGGGCTTCATGATATGCTCATGAAGAGCAAAAGCCTTGTCGGCCACAAAGACAAAATTTAGTCCATACGTGCGTTCTTTTACCTCTGGTAGGTTTAACAATTTACTCATCAGCCTTTCGAAAAAAATCATTGACCTTTGATAAAGCTGTATGTACTAAACAGCGAAACGCATCAGGAGTTATTTTGGACTGGTTACCAATGGTATAACTTTCATCTGGACAACCACTACACTTGGAGCCTTCATCGCTACACTGTGATAGCAATTGGCCGTTTCAATTGATTCACCACCTGTGAGCATATTGGCCTCTCCGCTGGCTCCCTGCACCTGACTGGGAATACAATTAGACCTTCTTCCCTTCTCCACCAAGCCATTTATATTTGAGGACATCAGTGCTGAACCATCACTTCACTGAAATGAAGTCCTCGAGCGGCGTCGGGTAAATAATAGCCCTGATTGGGCATTGCTATTACTTCATTTATCGCTGATTGGTACATCTTAAATTAACATTTTTGCCTAATGCAGGGCTGGGCAACACCGGCCCTCCAGATGTTAGTGAACTACACATCCCAGGATGCTTTGCATTAGTTAGTGCTATGTGGCCATGCTGAAACTGATGCAAGGCATGCTGGGATGTGTAGTTCATCAACATCTGGAGGGCCGGTGTTGCCCAGCCCTGGCCTAATGTCTTCTCGGCATCCGCCTCTGAATTACCCCTTATCTTTGCAAAACCGAGTTATACAGTACTAGTTACCAGTCCATAAAAATGTAGGAACAAAATATTAATAATGTCAATGGCAGCGGCTGTGTATGGTCGAATGGAGCAACACTTGAATTGCTTCGTTGGGCACCATCTAGTGGCACAAAACAAATTACCACATAGAGGTGAGGAGCAGCATTAGCCTATATCAGATGTAATTTTACCTAAGAAGTATGGCATTTTACAATAAACTGCATATTACTTACTTCGGTACTTATATGTTAGTTGGGCGCCCACTATAGTTGGTACGCTCATACCCCCACTATCCATGTCGGCATGGAGTCGATTTTATAAAGTGTGGCGAGCGCACCGAGCCCGAAGCGTGGCGAGCCCCGTGAGGGGACGCGTAAAACTGAGCAAATAGATAGTGGCATCTGGAAACCATCCTTTTTAAATTATTTTTAAATACTTTTTATGTGTATGCTGGACTTTGGAATAAATTATTTTTCTACACCAAGTCTGGTGTGAATTGAAAGAAACCTTTATGGGCATATAGGGCCTGATATCCAGGTCAGTAGAGAGGAACTACGGTCTATTGGAAAGAAGTCTCATTCATTTGCCTAACCTCTATTTCTACTTTTTGTTGTCCATTTTATGAGTGGTATCCACCTTGGATTGGCGTTCATACCAAGGAAAGAGGAGAGATTACCACATCGTTCCCTGACAGCGCACTGTTTGTCCACCTTTTTGTATTTCGTGCTTGTTTTGGATCTGGGGGTGGTATCCCAGGGTGGTATATGGTGCAGCAGCCAGGTTTTGGCGCGGTTATACCTACACAAGACTTTTGTTTTTGTATATTTGTGTATTCAATCTTTATTCTGACTGTTGGAACGTCCCGACAGTCAGCATTTGAGCTGTTTCCAAAGTAAATTTGACAGTTGGAATTCAATCTTGTGACCATCCGAACTGTTGCGACAGTCGGCTGTCGATGGTAAAAAAGGCTGTGGATTCAAGAAATTTTTGACCATGTAGATTTGACTTCTGTAAATGATATTTGGAATCGGCCACATCGAATAGGTGTGCACATATTTCCGACTGAGGGAAATATCGACACACATTGAATACCTCTCATATTGTATTTGTCAGTATACAGCCACCATCTGCTGTATACAGCCACCATCTGCTTGACCGCACTAAACTCATGCTGATTTCTCCAGTATGCAGTGTTGCTTATATATGGAAAAGTACCTAGACATTTCACAAGAACTCTAGTCGGAGATTACAGTTCACAACCAGTCAGATTGTGTCTAGTCTACCCATCAGTGAAGAAGGGGTAGGGCAAAAATTGTGTGATTTGTGTAATTTTAGTACTGGTTGCCCCATATGGTGCAATTCCTGGGGCGAAATGTAATAGGGTGCGATTTTTTAGACATGTGCGATTTTTGGTCAAAAACGGCCGAAATCGCACATTTTCCGAAAATCGCACATTTAATAGGTTGAAAATCGCGGTAAAAAAAAAAATCGCACTTTTTACCGCGAAATCGCACTTTTAGAAGTGCGATTTTTAGTCACATTTCAATTCGCATCCAGATGTTTTCCCATTATAAAGTATACAACTCGCAAATGTAATAGGGTGTGATTTTTGGTAAATGTTACCAAAAATTGCAAAAAAAATAGACCAGGTTCTGACAGGCGAATTTGACAGAACCATGCACAGATCATTGAGATCTGTGCATGGTCCTGTTAATAAAAATGTGTAAAAGTGTTTTTATAAAAAAAAAACGGCGTAGGGTCCCCCCTCCTAAGCATAACCAGCCCCGGGCTCATTGAGCCGGACCTGGTTCCAAAAATACGGGGGGACAAAAAGCATAGGGGTCCCCCGTATTTCTGAAACCAGCCCCGGACTCTTGGACCGGTCCTGGTTCCAAAAATACGGGGGACAAAAAATCTGGGGGTCCCCCGTATTTTGAAACCAGCACCGGGCTCCAACAGCCCACGGTGTCATGCCACAGCCGGGGGACACTTTTTATACAAGGTCCCCCGGCCAAAACATGAGCACCATGGCTGGTCAGCCTTGGACGGGGTACCTGGAGGAGTGGGGACCCCCCCAATAAAGGGGTCCCCCCCCCCAGGCTTCACCCGTCCAGGGCTGAAGCCCGGGGCTGTCACCGGCGTCCGTGGCCAGTGGACACCGGCCTGATAGGGTTAAATCCATCATACGTTACATTGCTTTATACCGGAGAACTACAAGTGCCAGCAGACCTCCCCCGCATGCTGGGACTTGGAGAACCACAAGTCCCAGCATGCGGGGCATTAATGGGCCCGCTGGGACTTGTAGTCCACCTGTAAAAAGAATGTTTATAAAAAACACACACACAGAGAAGTAAAAGTTTATTACACACACACACCTCACTTTTACACCAGCGTTACTTACCATTCCTGGATCCAGCGCTGGTCTGGCTGCTTTACAGCCGGCTCCCCCCGAACTGACAGGCAGCGGGGAGAACCGGCTTTCTCCGTTGCCTCTAACAGCTTCTGTAGGGGGACCCCCAGATTTTTTGTCCGCCGTATTTTTGGAACCAGGACCGGTCCAAGAGTCCGGGGCTGGTTTCAGAAATACGGGGGACCCCTATGCTTTTTGTCCCCCCGTATTTTTGGAACCAGGTCCGGCTCAATGAGCCCGGGGCTGGTTATGCTTAGGAGGGGGGACCCCACGCCGTTTTTTTTTAAACTTTTTTTTTTTTGCACAAAATCGCATTTATGAAAATGCGCACATTTTCATGACTGAAAATGCGCACATTTTCATGACTAAAAATCGCCCGAAATCGCGGCAAACCGCATTTTTTGCCGCTAATTCGAATCTCATTACATATGCGAATTCGCGGCAAAAAACGCGATTTTTAAAGGTGCGATTTCTGGCGAGTTTGGAACTCGTCCAAAAATCACACCCTATTACATTTCGCCCCTGGTATTATTTCCTCATACTGGCCACTTCACTAGGAAGAGAGTGGACTGTGGGAAATTCTTCCATTATTCAATGGGTTTGGGGTGGGGGGAAGGGGGTGGCAAGCTTAAAAATGGGGACTCTCTGGCACCTTATGTTAAGGTTAACCCTTGGAGCTCCAAACAAAAATCCAAAAAAACAAATAAATGGCAGGGAAATGCAGGATGTTACATAAAAAAAAAAACGAAGTACACAGGAGAACAATGCAGGTAAAACTGTAACAGAACTTAGGGCTCACCAAACATAATACAGGTCACAGAATGGAGAACAAGGTATAATGTGAAGTGCAGGACTTTTGGCAGAGGTGCAGGTCTTTGGCAGAGGTGCAGGACTGGTGCAAGAAATAGGCTGGGGTACAAGACAATGCTGAAGAGACTTCCTCCAACATCAAGGACAGAAAAACAATGACCAGAAGATAAATAAGCAGCTCAAAGGTGTCCAGTATGAGCTGATTGAGGAATCAGGTGCCTGGTGATTTAGGCAGAGTCTAGAGCAGGCATTCCCAACCACGGTCCTCAAGGCACACCAACAGTGCAGGTTTTCTAGATATCCAGGCTTGAGCACAGGGGACCTAATTAGTATCTGAGGGATTCTGATTAAACCATCTGTGCTGAAGCCTGGATATCACTAAAATCTGCACTGTTGGTGTGCCTTGAGGACCGTGGTTGGGAATGCCTGCTCTAGACTCTGCCTAAATCACCAGGCACCTGATTCCTCAATCAGCTCATATTGGACACCTGTGAGCTGCTTATTTATCCTCTCTGATACCAGCACTCACAGCTGGTTACAGTGGCGTAACTATAGCACCGCAGCCCCCGCGACCGCCGGGGGGGGGCGCTATGCATGTGCGGGCGCCGGGGGCTGCAGTGCTATAGTT
Organism: Crinia signifera; assembly: GCF_055691185.1. NCBI lineage: Eukaryota > Metazoa > Chordata > Amphibia > Anura > Myobatrachidae > Crinia > Crinia signifera. The sequence goes on along the minus strand of NC_139222.1, from coordinate 129,723,131 downwards.
ACACCCCGCCGCACCAACCCCCGCAAACCCCCCCATCCCCAGTCTTTACCTGTGTTCAGTACGCGCTGGTCCCGGCTCCCTTCTTCTGCTGAGGACCACCACAAAATGGCCGCCCCCATATAGCACACAGTTCTCTGAAACTGTCTGCTGTATGGGGGCGGGCATTTTGTGGTGGTCCTCATAGCAGAAGAAGGGAGCCGGGACCAGCGCGTACTGAACACAGGTAAGACTGCGGGGGTTGGTGCGGCGTGCGGCGGGCGACGGGCGGAGGGGCGGGTGAGTGGCTGGGCGCCCTCCCTTTAACGGCGGGGGGGCACCCAAAATGTAGTTACGCCGCTGGCTGGTTATTGTTTGTCTGTCCTTGATGTTGGAGGAAGTCTCTTCAGCATTGCTTTGAGGACCATGGTTGGGAATGCCTGGTCTAGAGACAGAGCAATAAGTCCAACAGGTGCCTGATGACCCCTAGTGGTGGGACACAAGAAAATACAGACAGGCCTAACACCTTACCAGAGAGTAGATAAGTATGCCCCAATAACACATTCACCATGTATTTGTTGAGTGTGGAGGCCATTGGATTACAATGATCTCATAACAAATTGGTTTCATGAACATGACTATGGGGGAAATTTACTAAGATGTGAAATACACTTCACAGGTCATGTTCAGGGCAGGGCAACCAATCAGAGCCTGTCTACTATCTTCTAGAGGGTGAAAAAGAAATAAGAAGTAGCTTCTGATTGGTTGCCCATAGCAACAGGACCTGTGAAGTGTATTTCACATCTTAGTAAATTTCCCCCTATATGTTTCATGGCAAGGTGTTGTGTCCTGCTGGAAGTAGCCAATAGATGGTAGATTGTCACCATAAAGGTGCTCATACACGGTACAATTTAACGGGTGCGATGCACGCTTCCGCACATCACATAGAACAAAAATTTTGTGCTGCACATACTTTGTGTACTAGATTGCATTGCATCATGTTCAAAATGCATGTGATGCAAACTAATACAAAATGCACAGTTATGCTAAACCCCTGACAAAAGGCCAGATGTATCAAGCTTCAAAAAGTGATAAAATGGAGAGTGATAAACAGCCAGCCAATCAGCGCATACCTGCCATGACAGACTGGGTTTGAAAAATGACAGGTAGGAGCTGATTGGCTGGTTGTTTATCACTCTCCTCTTTATCCGTTTTTGAAGCTTGATACATCTGGCCCAAAGTCCCGTCAGTGATGAAACATGTAGTGTGTGGCTTGCAGCGGTGTAGCTAGGTGCCAGGGTGCCCGGAGCAAGGGCATGTTTTGATGCCCCCCTCCAGCTCTCAGATGGAGGTTAACTGAAGAGTGAGTGAGAGGCAGGGGTATTAAGAGAGAAAAGGTTACATTGAGCAGAAGGGGGAGAGAGAGAGAGAGAGGTAGGCTGGACAGCGCTGGGCTCACCTCGCAGCAGCACACCGCACGGGTCCTGCGTGCGTGATTCACGCCGGGGCTGGTCACTAGATAGTGATGTCGAGCCCCGGCCGGCAGCATCAGAGAGGGGAGAGGAGAGGGGGACAGGCAAGGAGGCTGGGTCAGTCGGACCACTAACACTAAGATGAAACACTCCCGTGCTGACTGGGAAGGCGGAGGTGGAACAGCGCCGCCGACAATGCTGCCCATGCAGCATCATTTAAATAGATTAAAAGGCAGCACCCTCCATATTTAAGCCACTGCCTCTCTCCCTGCTGCCGCCGCCAGTATAGAGGCAGCAGCTTCTCTCCGGCAGTGGGTAGTTAGGGCTTACGGCACGCAGGGAGGGCAGGGATGCCATTGCGATGCACGGCTCCGACGCCATATAACCTTTCTGCACCCGGAGCGTGGGCTCCGCCCTCCCTACACCTCTGGTGGCTTAAGTGGTTACTCTTAGGGGTCCTGGATGAATGGTCTCTGGTGAATTTACACTTTTGGTGCTAAGAACTGCTGGAAACTACTTGCTGTTCAGTTGTGGAAAATAAACCTGCATCTTGGAATTTTAAACTGGCGTACTGTATGTGATCCTTGTCAATCCCAATTTTGTTGGGACAGTGTGTCTTTTAGGAGTCTGTCCCACTGTTATGAGACAGGATTGACCGGATCAGAGAGCATTAGAGAAATATTTTTGTTCAGTGCTGGTCTCCATTATACAAAATTGGATCTGATTTACAGAGTATATTAGAATCTAAAATATAACCGTTACAATGGTCAGTTTCAGCAGTATCAAAATCGCTTGTCTGTAAGCAGAGGCGTAACTAGATCTTTGTGGGCCCTATAGCAAAATTTTAAAAGAAGGGGGCGGGAGGTGAGAAGAAATGTGGGGGAACCAGTGTGGGTAATGGTAAGTGAGAGAGAGGTTTGCAATGGCTGACACATGCATCATCTTTTAACTTCTAATCCCACCCCTCACCCCCCAGGTACATTATGTACCTTGCACTGTCCCCCTCCCCCTTCAGTACATGCAGTGCTTTGTACCTGGTCATGCAGCAGTGGTGGCCGGTGTCCTCCTCAGTGCTGGGTCTCTGGTCCTCCTGCCCATACCTCCCAACTTTTGATCTGAAGAAATAGCGACACTCGCGCGGCGAAGCGCCCGAAAAGGGGGCGGGGCGTATGCAAATGAGGGCGCGGCTTAGGCTAATTAGCCGCTACCTCATTTTCATACGAGAATAGATGCTGTGCGCATGCGCACAGCGTCTATTCTACTAGATTGGGGGGTCTCCCAACTGCCACCCCCCGCAGCGGGACAATGCCTGCCGCGGGTGGGACAGCGGGACAGGACCCGAAAATCGGGACTGTCCCTCTAAAATCGTGACAGTTGGGAGGTATGCTCCTGCCTGTAGATCAGGGTCTCTGATCCTCACAAATGTTGGTGCCGGGTCTCTGATCCTCACGCATGTCGGGCAGGGTCTCAGTGTCTTTTTCTGTGATTCCGTATTGGCCTAGATCCTTCCATCCCGCCCGGCAGTGCCACAACGGGGGAAGGAGAGTGCTGGATCAGATGGTCCACAGCTGGTGTCTATTTACACTGCGCGCCCACCAGGGGGAGGGTTTGGGTTTACACAGGGCAGCCGCGCCGCTGCAGCCTCAGCCCTCACAGCACTACTTTTAAATGTAAAAAAAACCTGCTATTCTAATGGGTGCAGGGGATAGCGTGCTTGGCCCCCCCCCCATGCATAAAATACGGCTTATGTAGAGTAAGGAGCAATTAGTATCTTGGCAAAACAATATAAATCTGCAGAGGATTGAGGAGCTCCTGGCCGCAGCTTGCAGATTCCCAGCCTCTTCTCGCGGCCATGCCCCCTTCTTGATCCGCGGCAGGCAGGACATTGAATCCTGCCTGCAAAATCTCGGTCAAGCAGACCGAGAACAGGACAGGGTCACGGCTGTCGGGCCAGCCTGACAGTCGTGACCCAACATTGAATACCCCCCTTAGAGTGGGGAAGAGACATGTCCAAGCTAAATTCTAGAGTTTTACAAAATGTTCCAAATTTCCAAAAAATACTTGCATTTGTACCCCTTATTGCAACATGGTATTTAGGGGTACATTGCTACTTTTTTTTAACTTGCTCTTAACTATGCATAATGCTCTATATATTTAGATTTAATCTGAAAGAATACAGTAGAATTGATGAGACAAAGACTAATCAGAATATAGAAGTACATACTGATCGCTCTAGATTGTAAGCTTGCGAGCAGGGCCCTCCTAACTTTTTGACTATCTGTAAATACCCAGTTTGTTGCATCACTGCCTCCAATTGTAAAGCACAACGGAATATGCTGCACTATATAATAAACTGTTAATAAATAAATCTATAACCAAACAGACAATTTGTGGAAGTGATGGACAAGCCAAGAGAAGCTTATGGGAAAGGACAAATACAAACAGACAGAGAGAAACTCCAGGCTGAGAGAGGTTCTCATGTTCCAGTCTGACCCATCAGCTTCATGCTCTGAGCTATGAGACACAGACATCAGGCATATATTAGTCAGATTGCCTGCTTTATGCCAGCTGCCCAAAGTGCCAGTCTGCCTCAATGAAACATCTCCAGTATGACAGTGTGTTCAGGGAGGGCTACTTTAAACTAGAGCTGGAATTTACTTTGTATTTTTGCAGCGTGCATTACCACAAATCCCACCCGTAAAAAGATTTAATAAAAAAACAATCAAAATAACACCAGCCTGATTTTTTTGTGACCAAGTTACTCAAACAGCACCTGCCATGGGTCATTCAACATCATTTGCAGTACATCAATTTTATTCTTGCAATCCAGAACATCTGACTGGTAAGCCATACCACATGGACGCATTGGTTTAGCCAGGGAGTGTGCAGGACCTAGCTGAAAAATGGCACCTAATTGGTGCCTATGCCACTCCCAGGCGTTGGAGTACTTATGGACATGATGCACTGTTGCCAGCAGGAGAATGGAAGAGAGTTAGCACTGCAGTGTACTGGAGTGGACCACAGAGCAGAGGCAGACAGGACTAGAGAAGACACACAAGACAGTGCCATGCACAGGGCAAGTTAATATGTACGTATGTATGTATGTATGTATGTATGTATGTGTGTGTGTGTGTGTGTGTGTGCTGGCATTTTAATGAGAGGGATGAGGGAGAGGGAACACTACACAACATACAGATAGGGGGTTGGCAGCACAGAACTATACATTACATATAAATAAGAGCTGGATTAAGGCTTTGGGGGTCCCAGGACACTTAAAACTGGGGGCTCTAAAGACCATCATTTCCGATATAGGGATGGTACCTCATTCAGATGTGAGTTGCCATCCCTGCTGCTTACATAATAGCCGCAGCGACAGCCCTAATATGGTTCTGCTGTATTACTGATCTGGACTGCTTCCATGGATGCAGCACCAACAGCCAGTTGTGTTACCCATGGGCTGCCACAATACCTACCAAGAGGCCAGGAAATCTCCACCCCCTGTCAAAGATCTTGGATCCTTCCCTCCCCTACAATTATGAAGGCACACCTCTGTTTCCATCTCTGCCCTGAAATGGCATCAGACTGTCAATCACTGACGTTCTGATGCTGTCCTTCATCCACCATCATAGTCCCATACTGCACATGCACAGTATGATTCCAGAAGTACCAAACATCTGTACTTTGCTGCATGAACCACTATTTCATCCACATCTGGCTGCTCCCACCTTGCTCACCTCTTTAACCTATCCCTTTCTAAAGTCATCTTTCCCTCACCCTTCAAACATGCTCTGATCTCACCAATTCTTAAAAAACCAAACCGGGACCCTTTATCTCCCACAAGCTACCTCCCTATCTCTCTTCTCCCATTTGCCTCTAAAAACCTAGAACGGTTGGTTTACAGGCGTCTCACCAGCTACCTGTATGACCACTCCATCCTTTAACCCCTTCAATCTGGCTTTCGCCCACTTCACTCCACTGAGACTGCCCTAGTGAAAGTCACCAATGACCTGCTGTCAGCCAAATCCAAGGGTCACTTCTCCCTGCTTATCCTTTTGGACTTATCTGCTGCCTTTGACACTGTGGATCACCCTCTCCTCCTCCAAACACTCCAAAACATTGGCCTCTCTGGCACGGTCTTCAACTGGTTTTCCTCTTACGTCTCCAACCTTTCCTTCTCAGTCTCTGCCTCTGGCTCCACCTCACCACCTTCCATCCTTCCTGTCGGGGTCCCTCAGGGTTCCGTCCTTGGCCCCCTTCTGTTCTCCCTGTACACCTCTTCTCTGGGTGCACTCATTAACTCCTTTGGCTCACCCTTCAAACATGCTCTGATCTCACCAATTCTTAAAAAACCAAACCGGGACCCTTTATCTCCCACAAGCTACCTCCCTATCTCTCTTCTCCCATTTGCCTCTAAAAACCTAGAACGGTTGGTTTACAGGCGTCTCACCAGCTACCTGTCTGACCACTTCATCTTTTAACCCCTTCAATCTGGCTTTCGCCCACTTCACTCCACTGAGACTGCCCTAGTGAAAGTCACCAATGACCTGCTGTCAGCCAAATCCAAGGGTCACTTCTCCCTGCTTATCCTTTTGGACTTATCTGCTGCCTTTGACACTGTGGATCACCCTCTCCTCCTCCACACACTCCAAAACATTGGCCTCTCTGGCACGGTCTTCAACTGGTTTTCCTCTTACGTCTCCAACCTTTCCTTCTCAGTCTCTGCCTCTTGCTCCACCTCACCACCTTCCATCCTTCCTGTCGGGGTCCCTCAGGGTTCCGTCCTTGGCCCCCTTCTGTTCTCCCTGTACACCTCTTCTCTGGGTGCACTCATTAACTCCTTTGGCTTCCAATATCACCTCTATGCTGATGACACCCAAATCTACCTCTCCTTTCCTGATCTGTCCCCCACTGTTCTCTCTCAGGTTTCCAACTGCCTCTCTGCCATCTCCTCCTGGATGTCTGAGCAATTTCTAAAGCAGAATATGGACAAAACAGAACTTATTATCTTTCCCCACCGAGAGCTGTGCCCCCTACTAATATCTCTGTCACTGTTAAAAACACCATCATCTCCCCCCCGTTCCCCAACTCCGCTTCCTGGGTGTCACTCTCGACTCTACACCCCACATCCAAGCCCTGGCCCATTCTTACCGGTTCCAGTTACACAACATTGCTCGCATCAGGCCTTTTCTCTCACAGAGTGCAAATAAGCTTATCATCCACTCACTGGTCATCTCACGGCTCGACTACTGTAATGCTCTCCTCACCGGCCTCGCTCGATCCCAACTGGCTACTCTCCAATCTGTCCTCACCTCTGCAGCCAGGCTTATCTTCCTCTCCCGCCGCTCTAATTCTGCCACTCCCCTTCAACAAAATCTGCACTGGCTCCCATTCCCCTACAGAATCCTCTTCAAACACCTCACACTCACATACAGGGCCATCTCTAATTCCATTGCTCCATATATCTCTAACCTCATCTCCATTCATACACCCTCCCGTCCTCTACGGTCGGCCGACGACTGTCGTCTCTCCTCCACCCTGATTACTGCTTCCCACGCTAGAGTACAGGACTTTGCCCATGCTGCACCCTTTCAGTGGAGCGCACTCCCTCGCTCCATTAATCTCTCCGACCTTGCAAAGCTTCAAACGGGCACTGAATGCTCACCTATTCATCAAAGCGTACCCTTCCACTGCATAAAGTAGCTGGTTCTCCAACCCCTTGCCTGTTTACATCCTGCTATCTAGCCACCACCCACTTGCTTGCACCTCTTGTAATCCTTCTGTCTTCCCTTCCTACTAGATTGTAAGCTCCTCCGAGCAGGGCCCTCTTCCCTCCTGTTGTCAAAGCCCTCTACTCTTCACATTTCACTCACAGCTCTCCTATACTCAAACACTCAGTGACCATCTTCGTCCGCATACTCCTCTCCATCATTGGCCTCAAGCCTCTTATAGTATGTTGATTGAGTCCTCACTACTTATATTTAATCTGTAATGTGTATTGAACTGTGGCGCTCTTTATTTGTACTCTATGTTTGTTATTTATTCAATGTTATGCCAAGTTTTGTCTCCCTGTACTGTTCCTTTGTATGGCGCTGCAAAACACTTGTGGCGCCTTAAATAAATATAAAATAATAATAGGTACTCTTTACCTAGAACGGCGCCCACGATGTACATCGCGGCTATCGGTCCGCAAATCACAAGCATCGCAGGCATCGAATGTGTTTGTGCGGTCCGAGATGCATGCGATGCCTGCGATTACAGTATTTTTTCATTGTGGCCATCCGAAATCGCGTTCATTGAGTCCTGTGCAATAGCGCATAACAACATATGTCCCAATCCCAATGGACCAGATTGACACCACCACACTATCAACGTCAACCCGAAGCGTCGGCGTGGAGTTGAGAATAGAAAGTGAGGCGAGCAAGTTCGTACAGCATGTGGTCTGAGCTGTGCCTTTTGTTGGATTGCTGTTACCGATGTTCAACTCCTGATGAAGGTCCCAAGTGGATGGAAATGTTGAGTACCCTGAAATTTATTCCTCATTTGTCAAGCATTTTTTGAATACACAGCTGATTTTAATTGCATTTAAAATACTGGAGAGTGCATCCTTTTTTTTTATATATATTTGGACTGTTGTTCTGGATGACACCCTAGGAGATGCCCCTTATTGGATGGAGTGCGATCTTATTTCTACATTACATACATACATAGTCATACACATACTGTATATACATACCATGTTTCCCCGATAATAAGACCTACCCTTACTTCTGCAGAATGGACCAAAATAAGCCCTACACCGTAAATAAGACCTAGCTGAATCCCCATTTTGCCCGGTCCCTCCGAGACACTACCCCTCCCCCCCCCATGAAATGCATGCTGCTGTTAAAGATCTAACACCGCCATAAAATCACAGCCAGCTGAAGTGTCTCACTATCTCACAGTGAGCGTGCACCCTCCCCTCGTTTTCTGTGAATGATGCTGGCACTTACAGCAGCGCCGTGGAGGAGAGTCCAGAAAAAGAGTTGTTGATGAAGAGGACATGACCATTTTTTAATAAATAAACAGATTATTTTGTTCACACTTACCTGTTTATTGAAATTGCTGGCACTGTTAATTAAAATAAGCCCTACCCTGAAAATATCGGTGAAACACATTACATACATATAAAACAGTCACACATACATATACACTATGCTCTGTTTCTAGACTTTCCTCTTCATTTACGATTACCATCACCTGTGCTGAAACACCTTTATCTGTTAACCTGTTTAATACAGGTGACGGCACTCATAATGCCATGCTGCAGCACTGAAAGCACATTGCCATGTAGCCTGGGCACCTGGTTTGTACTTTATTCCCGTCCCTCTCCTTTGTAGTTTAAACAGCTTTGCACTGCAGCTCTAACCAAATCTAGTACCCCCCCCCCAGATTGGGGGTAAAGCACATAATACAATACAAATAGGTTGGGATTGGGCAGAATGAGAAGTAAATTCCAAAGGGGAGAACCATACAAATCAGGGGGCATAATATTGAACACATGAATGAGGGGCTGCAGAAAGCAAGGCTTACTGATATGGATGTATATAGAACTTAAAATGTGAACATGGAAACACCTAGGCCTGGAAAGTCCATTTTTCCATGTTTTTTCCCCCTCATATTAAAAACTGTCTACTTCCTTGCTTGTATGTAGTATCATACCTCCCAACTGTCCCGGTTTTTGGGGACGTTCCTGCGTCCCTCCCGCGGCCGTCAGTGTCCCGCTGCGGGGGGGGGGGTGCAGTTGGGAGTCCCCACCAATCTGACAGAATAGACGCTATTCGCGGCCAAAAACGGAGGCGTGGCCTAATTTGCATAAGCCATGCCCTCATTTACATCCACCATGCCCCTTTTCACGTGTCCCTATTTGGATATTCATAAAGTTGGGAGGTATGCAGTATGCACTTTAGTCAGGGTTGCCTACCTGACCATCTCCATGTGGGAGAAAATGCTCTGTTCCAGAACTTCCCTGGTAATGTAGGATTGCCATCACCTGTGGTGAAACACCATTCTTATCAATAACCTAACCACAGGTGATGGCAATCCTACATTACCAGGGAAGTCCAGGAACAGAGCATATTCTCCCTCATGAAGTGGGTCAGGTAGGCAAGTATGACTAGCTTGTTTAAAAAAAAAAAAGAAAGGTTCTAAGAATATCAATGCTGGAGTCCGGATAGTGAAATCAAATTGCCTGAGAAACATGCTTCAGCACAGGATAGCCTTAAAACCAGTACTGTAATGGTAATGGCAGAGTTCGGGGTACTGCAATATCCTAAACACTGGCTACGACAGGTTTGTTGTGACACAGGACATCCATCAAAGACAACTTGCTTGGCTTCCTTTACAGCTGAGACCAACTTATCTGTACTGAGAGACTGCTTCTGAGAATTCAATTTATATGATTGCTTTACAGTCAATACATTAGGTCAGTGGTGCCCAACCTCAGTCCTCAAGTACCCCCAACACTTCATATTTTACAGGTCTCCTCACAGAATCCCAAGTGAAATAATTAGTTTCCACCTGTGGATCTTTTAAAATGTGTCAGTGAGCAATGAGTGCACCTGTGCTCCTGCCGGGGGACCTGGAAAACATGAACTCTTGGGGGTACTTGAGGACCGAGGATGGGAACCACTGCATTAGGATATAGCAAGACATTAATGACATTGGGCTGAGTCTATCATACCCCAGATCACTGCTGTACTGTGGAGATTTTCTGTTATGATCCAATTATCCAATCAATGTATTCACTTAAAGGGCTATCTTCTGTCTTGTAAATAGCACTTGTAAGACTTAGCTAATGGCGAATTTTATTAGTAACACAAGAGAAAAGCAAAACAACATTTTCCTCAATGAAGATGCACAGGCTGCTGGCAGGTCTCTAGGGCCCTTATTCTGATCGGTGCGGATATTCCCGCTTGCGTACGGCCCGCCGATGTTTATCGTCTGCGCATGTGCAGAGGTCACTCTGCGCATGTGCAGGCGATTTCGCCGCATGGATTCTTTATACGCCGCACAGGGGGCGTAGAGGGGCGTGAGGGGCTACTTATCCTCATTACCCTATGCATACGCCCCACGTTTCATGGGCGTTCCCATGCAAACGCGGGGCGTATGCATGGTAATGAGGCCGTGACGCGTGGGTACGGGGCGGGCATCTGACATCGCCGGATGTCAGCTGCCCGCCCCCATACAAGATTTCACACGGACAAGTGTCCGTGTGGTCTTGTGTTGCGGGACCTGGTGGAGCGTGCGGCCCTGCATTCGATGTTCGGCGACCATCGAATGCAGGGGCTGCTCCCACCATGGAGGAGGCGTATCTCCGTCCACATTCATGCGGACCGCCACATATCCGCATACGGACGGAGGTGGCGATCCGTATGGAAGGCGGGGATTCGCCAAGACGGACATCACCGCATATTTCTGATCGGGCCGCACCGATCAGAATAAGGGCCTAGGTTTTCTGATGAACCTCACTTAGTAATCTGTTTAACAGTTACTACATGCTTTTGCATAACATCCATACAGCAACCACAGGTATATCAAGTGTGCTCCTGCTCTACATACTTTGAAACATAATTATCGCATATGATCTAACATATGCGATAATTATCACAAAAGACAGCTCTTGCGTTAAGAGCTGTCTTTTGCGTTGACCCGGCGATGAGCGGCGGCTCCCCCCTCTCTATCTTACCCGGCTGCCTGGCTCTCCTCCTCCTTGCACCCGGAATAGGGTTACCACCTAGGACCTTTAATTCCGGACACATGTTAATTACACAGGTTCTGTGGCAGTTTAAAATCAGGTGAAGTGAAGTCTTGAAGTCAGCCAGCCACAGAACCTGTGTAATTAATATGTGTCCAGAATTAAAGGGACTAGGTGGTAACCCTAACCCGGAAGAGGATGTAAAGTGCAGGGAGGAGGAGGTCACAGGTCTGGGCAGCACAGCTCCGTGCTGCCCGGACACAGGTGAGGGGGGTCGGCGGCAGTGGGTCGGTGTGGGGCGGAGGGAGGTCGCGTTAGAAGCCCATAGGCTTCTATGGGGCATCGCCAGATTTTTCTGGCGATGACCCCCGCCACGGTAACCCTGCGGGGGATGCTTAGAGCATCCCAAAATGCGGTAAAAACCCAGATAACGGGATTTTTACCGCATTTTTACTTTAGAGAATCTCCCCCTGTGTAACAATTTCACTATTGTTACGGTAATTACAGCAGGGTTGCCTACCTAACCCTCTCCATAAGGGAGAAAATGCTCTGTACCTGGACTTCCCTGGTAATGTATGATTGCCATCACCTGTGGGGAGCTAGGTAATTGATAAGAAAGGTGTTTGACCACAGGTAATGGCAATCATACATTACCAGGGAAGTCCAGGAACAGAGCATTTTCTCCCAGAAGGAGAGGGTCAGGTAGGCAACCATGAATTACAGTAGCACATCACATTCTGAGCAGAATGCTTCCACTTCTATCATACCACACAGCACAAACAGTTCTTATGTACTGGAACAACTTGCAGCTTAGCTTTACTGGCTCATTGAGCCATTTTCTACAGTATTTAATCATGATACAACACATTTAGGAGAACATTATAATAAAATATTACATAACCTGTTGGCTGGTATGTCCCAGGGGTATGAATTATGAATCAAAGTTTTGCTCATCCTGTGGTGCCTCAGCTCCGTATCACTAGGTCAGTGTTTCTCACACTCTGTCCTTGTGGAAACCTAAGATTAATGTAATGCCAGCACTAGGCATGGAATGGGTTAAACATCCCAGGCTGTGTGGGTGACCATTAGGGAGCATGTGACTCGGGGATCCAATAAGGTGCTTGGGAATGGCAGAGCTAGCTGAATATGGGGTCAGGAAAGGGAGGAGTCTTCCTCTCTTTCCTGCTGAGATTTTGGTGAGTGGACATTTCTCCCTTGAGCTCCCACTTGTCCTAATTTAAGCAACTTTCCCTCTGCTAGCATGTCCTCACGGTCCCCACGCCCACGGCGTTCTGCCAGGCTGCCTGCCCATTTTGCTGAGGATGCCCAGCTGCCCGGTGCCGCACTTACTGCGCGGTCGCCCGCGGCAACGGCGTCCGCGCCTCCCGCAGATCGGCGTGTGAGGAGGGCTGTGTCTGCTAGCCCCAGCCCCCGGGCTGCGGGTGCGGCTGCAGCCTCCTCCGGGTCGGCTGGTGGGCGGCGTGGAGCCGCGGCGCGCGTCCGCGGGTGGGCGGGGGCCTAATGCTGCCTCAGCTCCCCCGGCCCTTGCCCCTGCTAGGAGTCGGCGGGGTGGTCCCGGGAGGGGTGAATCCGCGGGGTCCCAGAGGAGCGTGTCTCCTCTGCCTGATAGGGGCCTCATTCAGAGCACCCAGCCTGCTGCTGGGGCTCGGAGGGCATTGCTTGCACGCACGCCAGCTAGGGCACGGGGAGGTGTGGGGGCACGGCGGTATCTGGGAATAGCGAGGGATTCCCCACCGGTGTCCCCGAGGCCATATATGCCCACTTTGCTGGGCAATAGGTCCCGGCTTGCCGGGGGTGACGCTGTGGAGGGGGGTCCTGGGTGTTCTGGACATGCTCGGGGCAGTAGCTCCGCCCGCGGGGGTCGACACGATCGGAGGCCTTTGACCCTGAGGCCCTCTCTGCTGCTTGGTCCTCGGTTGCTGGGGCTCTGGCTCCTTTGGTGCAGGCAATGCCACGGGACGTGAGGGGTGACGGTGCTAATGGGAGGTCACCTGCTTCCGCCAGTAGGGGTGTCACCCGGGGCTGCTCCCAGTTCATGTGGGCCATCCAGGATATGGAGGACGCAGTAGCGGTGCTGGGGGGAGGTCTGCCCGTAACTCCAATACCGTTGATACCACCCCATGGCGGGCCAGTAGGCGGGGTCCCTCACGCCGGGCCTCAGGCCGCTCAGCCCCCATCCCGGATGAGCATGATACGGCTATGGAGGAGGATTTCCCCGATGTCGTCGATGAGGAGGTCGACACGGCTGACGATGCCGACACGGATGATGATACCTGTCGGCAGGTGAGGCCTCTGATGCAGACATGGAAGGGTCTGCTTCTGGGGGGTCTTCAGGCAGTTCCCAGGGTACCCGATCCACCTCTTCTTCCTCTTATTCTGCCGGTGGGTCTGACCACGGCAGCGCGGCGAAGGCCCGCAAGCGGGCCGCCAAGTATGCTAAGAAGGCCGCAGGGTGCTTGGCGCAGGGGACAAAACGGAGGAAGAAGGCGGCCTTATCACGTAGGGAACGCAAGAGGCGTAACCTTCCCGGGGTGGTGCACTGTGACTACACAGCAGTGTTGAGGGGCCTTAGAGAGAGCTGTAGGGTAAAAATTCAGAAAGGAGATTTTGTGGATGTGTTTAGCCTTACGGAGGAGTCCAAAAAGGCGTTTAAAGAGGCCAAGGGTAAAGAGGGGATAGGGGCGGAGGCATACCGCTCCTACGATAATTGGCTGGCCGGTTTCTGTGTCTTCGCGGCCTGCTACCTGGAGGACAGGCCAGAGGAGCATATGAATGTCATAAGGTACATCCATATGGTCCATGACATGCACCTCAAGTATGGGGGCACTGCTTGGCGTACTTACGATGAGCAGTTCCGACGCAAGCAGGATTGTTTGCACATATTGGACCTGGGGTGTAAGGATGTGGAGGTGTGGATGGAAGTGGTCAGGGTCCATCTGAGTGCAGTCGAGGGTGTAGCTACAGCGGCAGCCGCAGCCGTGGCCCCTTCCACTGCTCCCAGGATTTCCCTGGGGCCAGGCCTGCGGGAACAGGACAGGCGAAGGGGAAGTGTTTTGCCTATAACAACTCCTCTTGCCAGCTGGGACAGAAATGCAGGTTTAAACATGTCTGCATCAATTGTTCCGGGAACCACACAGCCTCCAATTGCTTTCGGGGGGGGGGGGGCCGCCCCAGTAGAGGGGCGGGTGCAGGTTCCTCCTCCAAGGCGGGTCCCTCCGGGAACCCTCGATAGGGCTCATACCCCGGTTAGGGTCGAGGCGATGGCCGGCTGGCTTAGCCGATACCCAGATAGGGCGACTGCAGAGTTTTTGTTTCAGGGTTTTAGTCAGGGGTTCCAGTTGCCAGTTCCCGGGCGTAGTTAGAGGGGGCTCCTTCAGAAACCTGCAGTCTGCTCGTTCACTCCCTGAAGTGTTAAGGAATAAAGTGGACAAAGAGTTACAGTTGGGGCGTATGGCTGGCCCTTTCAATGAGCCCCCAGTTGATGGCTTGGTTATCTCCCCCGTAGGAGTCGTGCCCAAGAAGGTCCCTGGCAAATTTCGCCTAATTCAACACCTGTCTTACTCTGCGGGTTTCTCTGTCAATGACGCCATCCCAGAAGCGTGCTGTTCAGTGGCTTATCAGTCATTTGACGACGCCCTGGCTATGGTTAGGTCGTACGGCGCAGGGGCCCTTATGGCTAAGATCGATGTTGAGTCCGCGTAAAATGCTCCCATTGAACCCCAATGCTTTCAGGTTAATGAAGTTTCGCATAGGAGAGGAGTATTTCATCGACAAATGCTTGCCGATGGGGTGTTCGGTATCCTGTGCCTTTTTTTAAAGGTTCAGTACCTTTTTGCATTGGTGTGTGGAGCAGTCGTCAGGGGAGAGCGGGATCGCTCATTACCTCGACGACTTTCTGTGTGTGTGGCCGGCTGGGTCTACCCGTGGTGCGGCCATCCTAGAAAATATCCGTTCTCTTTTCCATCAATTCGGGGTTCCGATTGCGGAAGAGAAAACGGAGGGCCCTGTCACGTGCCTTTCCTTTCTGGGGATCCAGATTGACTCAGTGCAGGGGCTTTGCTCGCTGCCACTGGATAAGGTCACGAAACTTGGTGGAAGCTATAGAAGTGTGTCACCAAGCCAGAAATGTCCCATTACGTCAAGCTCAGTCTTTGCTGGGGCAGCTGAATTTCGCCTGCAAAGTTATCCCTATGGGCAGGTTGTTTTATAGGAAGTTGGAGCGTGCCACTGCTGGGGTGGCCAGAGCGCATCACCTAGTCCGCCTGTTGAGCGAGATCAGGCAAGACCTGGAGGTCTGGGCTGCATTCCTCCAGCATTTCAACGGTGTGCGGATCTGGTTGGCTCCGGTAGTGGACAATCTTCAGTTGCAGTTGTTCACTGATGCCGCAGGTTCCACTGGTTTCGGTTGTTTTTTAGCTGGTAGTTGGTGTGTTGCTCCTTGGCCCCCTGGTTGGTTTGAGTCGGGCCTGACGCGTGACTTGCTGCTGTTGGAGTTGTTCCCCATTATGGTTTCCATGGAAATCTGGGGGCCTCGTCTGGCAAACAGGAGTCTGCTTTTCTGGTGTGATAATTTAGGGGCAGTTCACACCATTAACAACCAGAGGACCAAGTCGCTTGTTGTGTTGCGCGTGTTGAGCCATCTGTTTCTTCAATGTTTGCGCTTCAACATATTGTTCAGGGCACGGCACGTGCCCGGGGTCGAGAACGAGGTGGCCGATGCCCTTTCTCGCTTCCAGTGGCAACGCTTTTGGGAACAAGCCCCCGATGCTGGCTCTGTGGGGGTTCCCTGCCCCTCTTCTTTTTGGCAGGTGATCGGGCCGGAATGGAGGGGTTAGCCAAGTCCTCCCTGGCGCCTGCTACCCTTAGGACATATCGGCAGGCCTGGAAGGAGTGGGAGGAGTTCTCTGGAGGGGCCATGCGTGCAGGTAGGCAGGGGTACAAGCGCTTGTCGTCCTTCTTGTGGCATTTGTACAGCTCTGGCAGGTCCAGGGCAGTGGCGTCCCGCTATTTAGCAGGGATATCCTTTTTCTGTAGGCTTAAGGGCTACCCTGACTACACAAAAAGTTTCTTAGTTACCAGAGCAATGAAGGGCTGGTCCCGTGTTTCCCCAGTCCCCCCGGATGCCCGGCGTCCTATAGATGCTTCCATGCTCCCGGCCCTGATGGATGGGGTGGGTCGCTGCGCTGGCTCAGTATACGAGACCCTCTTATTTCGCCTGGCCTTTTCTTTGGCATTCCATGGGGCTTTCCGGGTATCTGAAATTGTGCTGTCAGATGTGCGTTTAGATTCTGGGACACTATGGGTAAGGCTTAGGCGGTCCAAAACAGATCAAGCGGCTAGGGGTAGATGGGTATCATTAGCGCCCGTGAGTCCGGAGGGGGTCTGCCCGGTGGCTCTTGCCTCGCAGTATGCATTAGTGCGGCCGCCCCGCGAGGGCTCTTGGCTCTTGCATTTTGATGAGTCCCCGGTGACTCTTTATCAGTTTCGCTGGATGTTGCGTCACTGTTTGGCAGGAATGGGTCTCTCCCCTCGGGAGTTTGGTACCCATTCCTTTCGCATTGGGGCGGCCACATCTGCTGCTGTGGCCGGGCGATCTATTGGGGACTTTAAGGCCTTAGGGAGGTGGCGCTCTGCTTGCTATAAGAAATATATTAGGCCTCACCTCCTGCCCTGAGCGTGCTGTGCTGTCTTGTTTGTTTGTTTGGATGCTGAATGATCCTTTGTTACCCCTACCCTTGTCCTTCCTACTCGGGGATTAGCTACGCTCTGCTGCTGGGTCAGCGTCCGGAGTTTTCTCGCTTTTTGCCTGACCTGACGGACTGAATTGACCTTTTAATTCGGCTATAGTCTTAATTAAGAGTCCCTCAGCAGGTTCAGTCGTTTTTACTCCGGCCGAGTACACCTTTCATTCCGCATTCCCCTTCCACGTATTTGTTACCCCCAATTGTTTGTGACTCTTCCCTTTTGTGTCCTGGTATGGCTTCAATTGTGATTGAAGCATGTCTCCGGCACCAATATGTGCCACAATCAGAATCTAAATTTTTTTCTTTTTTGGCAGATCCTCTAGTCCAGGCATGTCCAACGTTGGCCCTCCAGATGTTTTGAAACTACACATCCCAGCATGCTTTGCAATATTTTTAGCATTCTCTAATAGCAAAACTGTGGCAAAGCATGCTGGGATGTGTAGTTTCACAACATCTGGAGGGCCAACGTTGGACATGCCTGCTCTAGTCCAATATAACAATTCAACCGTACTAATGGCTTCTTTTTTCTTCTCCTTTATAGGTGTGGGGTACGATAGGTTAAAGGTGTGGGTAGTGGGTCACTCCTTTATCTATTGGGCTGCTAGGTTGGTTGCCTCTGTGGGGGGGGGGGGGCCTGCGTTTCCTTGCTCCCAATCCATTAGGTGGTTGGGTGTTAGGGGAATGACTTGGGGCGCCCTGAAGTCATTCCTTATGGTGAATGTTCGCAGATTTGGTGTGCCCGAAGTCCTGGTGCTTCATCTCGGTGGCAACGACCTCGGGAAAATGTCCCAATTGAGATTGCGGGCCCAGATCTTGAGTGATCTGGAGGCCATTTGTGCAGCCTGGCCACACTGTACATTAGTGTGGTCTTTTATTGTGCCTCGTATCTGTTGGAGAGGGGCCAGAGATACTAAGGCGGTTGACGAGGCCAGACAGAAGCTTAATTCGGCTGTTACAAGGTGGGTTTTAACGGCCGGCGGTGCTGTTATACCTCATACTCGGATTAAGTTTAAGTGCCGTCACCTGTATAGGCCTGATGGGGTTCATTTAGTTCCAGAGGGGCTGTTTATGTTTCTGGAGGATCTGCTTCTGGTTGTTGCTAGGGTGTCTTAGACTGGTGGCGGGGCTGTACCCTGGGATCAGGGTTCATGTCTTGGCGGGAAAGAACGGCAGGTTAATAGTTTATTAGCCTTCATTACCCGTTTATGCAACGTATATAGATTGTTTTCGGTGCGCTCGCCTATTCATTGAATTAGGCCTTTCGCTCGATCTCCCGCTCGGGGGCAGCGAGACCACCTGGCTGGGTGGTAGTCAATGTAGTAGGTCGAGTGGATACCGCTTGGTAGGGTAGTTTGATTACGTATGTTGAGTTTGGGGTGGAGTTTAGTTTAGTAGCCGTTCTTTCTTGGCCACCATTTATTTAAATTAGTTTAATCAAATCAAAAACTAGCTTAAATATTCAAATAATAAATCAGCTAACAATTTCTGCCAAACCTATGTCTCCGAGTCTTTATTTCAGGTTTAATGTTAAGATAAGTTAAGTTAAGGTTTAACATGCTAGAGGTACACACACATGAGGTGCTAGGATGTTTAGGGCTATTTCACATGCTCCGGCTCCTGCCGGGTGGCGAAGTCCCGTACGGCCAGGAAGCCATGCCGCACACAGTAGTTTACAATGGAGGGGATGGACACAGCCCGGCAGCCGCCCCTTCCAGTTGTGGGATCCAGCTGCAAACCGGCAGCTGGGCCGTGGGCATCCCGTGTGAATGGACACATCTGTGTCCATTATTAACTGCTGTGTGTGGCTCGGCTTCCTGGCTGTGCAGGATTTTGCTGCCTGGCAGGAGCCGGAGCGTGTGAAATAGCCCATACACTGTGTTTTCCAGGCATCCTCAAGAATAATTTGTACTAACCATAGATCTATTGTTAGTCATTTAGCACACCTGTGCTCCAGCTAGATGCATTGCTAAGCTGGGTACACATCTAAAGATTTATCTGTCGAATCTATCTGGTGAGAAAAAAAATCTGGAAATGTATGGGAGCAAATGGCAATCAGCCATTTGCTCCCAAAAGCTGGAAAATGGACAAAAGTTATTGTTCGGATACATTTGTTAAATCGAATGGATTTTGAATGACCACTGTCTGGTTGCCAGTGTTTGGGGGAAAATGTTTGATTCTAAAAAGCTCCCATACATTACCAGATTTTTGCTCCCACCAGACAGATTGGACAGATAAATCTTTAGGTGTTTACTCAGCTTTAGGGTTCCTGGGGGTACTTGAGGACCGAGGTTGGGAACCACTGCATTAGGATATAGCAAGACATTAATGACATTGGGCTGAGTCTATCACACCCCAGATCACTGCTGTACTGTGGAGATTTTCTGTTATGATCCAATTATCCAATCAATGTATTCACTTAAAGGGCTATCTTCTGTCTTGTAAATAGCACTTGTAAGACTTAGCTAATGGCGAATTTTATTAGTAACACAAGAGAAAAGCAAAACAACATTTTCCTCAATGAAGATGCACAGGCTGCTGGCAGGTCTCTAGGTTTTCTGATGAACCTCACTTAGTAATCTGTTTAACTACATGCTTTTGCATAACATCCATACTGCAACCACAGGTATATCAAGTGTGCCCCTGCTCTACATACCTTGAAGAGATTGTGGGGGGATGCTCTAACATCCGAGCCCCCTTACTGCCACCTATTGCCGGCTACCACAAACATAATTATCGCATATGATCTAACATATGCGATAATTATCACAAAAGACAGCTCTTGCGTTAAGAGCTGTCTTTTGTATTGACCCGGTGATGAGCGGCGGCTCCCCCCTCCCTATCTTAACCGGCTGCCTGGCTCTCCTCCTCCTTGCACCAGGAAGAGGATGTAAAGTGCAGGGAGGAGGAGGTCACAGGTTTGGGCAGCACAGCTCCGTGCTGCCCGGACACAGGTGAGGGGGGTCGGCGGCAGTGGGTCGGTGTGGGGCGGAGGGAGGTCGCGTTAGAAGCCCATAGGCTTCTATGGGGCATCGCCAGATTTTTCTGGCGATGACCCCCGCCACGGTAACCCTGCAGGGGATGCTTAGAGCATCCCAAAATGCGGTAAAAACCCAGATAACGGGATTTTTACCGCATTTTTACTTTAGAGAATCTCCCCCTGTGTAACAATTTCACTATTGTTATGGTAATTACAGCAGGGTTGCCTACCTGAACCTCTACATAAGGGAGAAAATGCTCTGTACCTGGACTTCCCTGGTAATGTATGATTGCCATCACCTGTGGGGAGCTAGGTAATTGATAAGAAAGGTGTTTGACCACAGGTAATGGCAATCATACATTACCAGGGAAGTCCAGAAACAGAGCATTTTCTCCCAGAAGGAGAGGGTCAGGTAGGCAACCATGAATTACAGTAGCACATCACATTCTGAGCAGAATGCTTCCACTTCTATCATACCACACAGCACAAACAGTTCTTATGTACTGGAACAACTTGCAGCTTAGCTTTACTGGCTCATTGAGCCATTTTCTACAGTATTTAATCATGATACAACACATTTAGGAGAACATTATAATAAAATATTACATAACCTGTTGGCCGGTATGTCCCAGGGGTATGAATTATGAATCAAAGTTTTGCTCATCCTGTGGTGCCTCCGCTCTGTATCACTAGGACAGTGTTTCTCACACTCTGTCCTTGTGGAAACCTGGGGGCTATTTCATATGCTCCGGCTCCTGCCGGGTGGCGAAGTCCCGTACGGCCAGGAAGCCGTGCCACACACAGTAGTTTACAATCCAGGGGATGGACACAGCCCGGCAGCCGCCCCTTCCAGTAGTAGGATCCGGCGGCTGGGCCGTGGCCGTCCCATGTGAATGGACACATCTGTGTCCATTATTAACTGCTATGTGTGGCAAGGCTTCCTGGCCGTGCGGGATTTTGCTGCCTGGCAGGAGCCGGAGCGTGTGAAATAGCCCATACACTGTGTTTTCCAGGCATCCTCAAGAATAATTAGTATTAACTATAGATCTATTGTTAGTCATTTAGCACACCTGTGCTCCAGCTAGATGCATTGCTAAGCTGGGTACACATCTAAAGATTTATCTGTCTAATCTATCTGGTGAGAAAAAAAAATCTGGAAATGTATGGGAGCAAATGGCAATCAGCCATTTGCTCCCAAAAGCTGGAAAATGGACAAAAGTTATTGTTCGGATACATTTGTTAAATCGAATGGATTTAAACTATTTTTTGAATGACCACTGTCTGGTTGTCAGTGTTTGGGGGAAAATGTTTGATTCTAATAAGCTCCCATACATTACCAGATTTTTGCTCCCACCAGACAGATTGGACAGATAAATCTTTAGGTGTTTACTCAGCTTTAGGGTTCCATTAGGAATGGGTTTTAGGAACACTGGATAATGACCGCTATGGAAGAGTATCCCAGACTCTGCCATTACAGTCCAGGTTTTAGGAATATCCATGGTTGAGCTCATTTGACTTATTATATAAAGTGATTTGATTTAACATTGTGTACTCAACCATGGATATTCGTAAACCGTTGACAGTAACAGAAGAGTTTGGGAAACTCTGAGCTACAGGATAAAGACTATATCGATAATAGGGAGAATAAACTGGGTTACACATGTTATAAATTATATCAATCAGGGATTATGCAAATTTAATTAAACTGAAATATTGTTCTATGTGATTGTTAGCAGCACCCCTTTTCCTTGGAACGGCCTGTAAGTACCAATATGTATAGTATATTATAGCCATTTGTCATTAGTGCTTTCATAGTAATTGGTATGAATTGTTTGGACTTGCTGCAATCCATTTGTTAACCATTTCTTCGCAGGCTGTATCTTGGTCAAATTAAATGTAAATATTCGGAAAGGTCACCCCTGTCCCCAATAATTGTTCTTGTGGCACTGCAATAAATGCAGGAATCAGCTGTATTTATGACATAAGAGCTTAGTGTGAGTGCACAACGCTGCTCCTCACACCATTCATTGCACTACACAGTTGCCGCAAGATGAGAGCATGATGCCAGTTTCACAGTGGTATTTATGTTCCATGCCCCTAGGGTTCACTGCAATTATAAGCAGCTGAGAGAGGTAGTTTTCTCAGCTGCCAACCATTGACAAGCTATAGCAGTCTGCACTGTTCACATTTTCCATGCTTTATGAGCAATCCATCTCTGTTCATAGCATCACTGTTAATGATTGCAGCTGCTAGTAGAAACAGTAAAGTTCCAATGTGTGTGCAATTTCTGCCCAGGTATGGCTGCATGCAGCTTTATATAGCACAGAATGCTATTTATGACAGTTCTTCACAGCAAGAAGCTTGCTGGTCCTTCTGTGACTGCAGCCTAGTAATAATGATGTGGGTGAGCCATCGTCATGGATCTATGCAAGTAATGAGTTCTTTACTTCCAAATAACTAAGCATTTGTAATGTGTGGATGTGGAAGGCTTAATTAAAACAAACCCACTGTGGCTTTCTAAACTCCTTAAAATCATTGTTGCCTACCCTCCTGCATGAGACTCCCAGAAATAGCAGCAATCTCCCTCTCTCCCTCATTTCACCTAGCCCACATTATATGGTTACATTTTTGGGGAAAATAGGAATGAGGGATCAATTTACATTGAATCATCAGCACCATTTCCTAGAAGTTTAGCAAGTATAGTAGCTCATTCTCACTGCTTTGGGGCTCGTCTACATTTGGATGTAAGCAGGGCTTAAAGTGGTCATGCAGAGGTGGGGGAACTCATTTCTCTATACCACCTAATTACCCACCCTCCACTCCATCCAATTAGGCAGGGCCAGTGGTAGGGTTTTTTGGAATCCACCTGCAAATTAGAATTGTTTTCTGTGATAATTACTGTGCAGGACCAATGTGAAGGTTAAAATGTTCCACCTTACACTGGGTGGGATTCTCTAATAACTCCGGCTGCACATCGCCGGCACTCACAGTGTTAATAATCGCATATGCAGTAACATATGCTATTAATAACGCAAAAGCGATGGCCGGCGATGTGCAGCGGGTCCACCCTCCCTGGACCCTTACCCGCTTTGTGGGTGCTCCGTTTCCTCCTCCCTGCACCCGGAAGCTGTGCAGGAAGGAGGTCACTGGTCTGGGCAGCACAGCAGGAGGCTGCCCAGACACAAGTGAGGGGAGGGCAGCACAGATCGACAGGGGGACACAAAGGGAAGCCCATATGCTTCTATGTAGTTACGCCATCTAGACCTGGCGTGACCCCCCCACAGCAAAGCTCCCCCCCTTTGCTGCATATGAAAATGCGGTAAACCCCCCCCCCCTCCCCCAAAGCTGGGTTTTTACAGCATTTTTAGTTTGCCCCGTTGTCATCGGACTTTGACATTTGCATTCACCAGCAGCCTGTGATTACAAATATTAAACTCTCCATACAAGCATTATTTTGGATACAAATAATCAAAAGCTATTGTATTTGAGGAGACTCTGAGAAACGCCCACTATTTCCAATTCAACTTGCCTTTTAAATAAAAGTGTTACTTACAATTGTTTAGGTCTTGTGTCTTATGTTATTTTATCTGATACATTTTTTATAAATTGTTACGAAATATAAACAGTGTGTCTGACCTTCATTCTATACCAGCAGTACTATGCGGGGTAATAATTGATACAATTTACCTAACAGCGCGTGATTCACCATTCTGTTTTTTCTTTATGTGTGTTTAATGTGGGTATAGCATAACCCACAGGTGATAGCTGCATCAGAAGGTAATTGAGTTACTAATTGATAAATACCAATCAATTATTTTTACATACAACTCCATTGAAGCGCCGGTTCTCTCTTTTTTTTTGCAATCTGGAGCCAAGATTTTTATCTACCTCCTGTGTCCCAAAAAAATCTTCTTCAGCATTTTTAGTTTGGAGAATCCCGCCCCCTGAGAGGTGGTGGAACTCAGTTCTACCCCCTGGATATAAGTCATTTTAAAAGCTTCCACTCAGATGTAGCAGTACACACCCATGCTTCTAGGTACCACGTTCACAATCTCTCCATATATGGCACTAGACACGCCCTTTGGGTGGAACATAACACACCCCTCAATGGTGCGCTGTGCAAAATTTGGTACTTGTTTCATAGCACAGCGCCTATCGCATGCCTCAATTAGTGGTATGCGACAGGACCCGATTTTCGGGTCCTAGGAGCCGCACTGTACAATTTTAAAATGGCATGCGATGCAATGCGATCAAAACGATGATTTAATTGTACATGCACCCTGATGGGTGATTAGTATGTTATATGCACCCCCATTGTTAGCACCCCCATTGTTAACACCACCCCGAAGCGTGGCGGCGGTACGCGTCCTCCAACCTTTTCATACCCCCACTATCCACGTCGGCGTGGAGTAGATCTTATATAGTGTGGTGAGCGCAGCGAGCCACCGAGCCCAAAGCGTGGCGAGCAGATGCAGAATACATGTAAAGTTATCTGCATGCGCTCACCACACTATATAAAATCAACTCCATACCGACGTGGATAGTGGGGGTATGAAAAGGTCGGATGACATGTACCGCTGCGGGTGGCGTTAACAATGGGGGTGCATATAACATACTAATCACCCATCAGGGTGCATGTACAATTAAATCATTTTGATTGCATCGCATGCAATTGATGTGATCAAAATCGTAGGCGCCGTGCTAGGAAACAAGTACCCCCCCCCCCCCCCAAAAAAAAAAAAAAACACACATCAAAACCACCACACCTTTTGATGTCCACTATTTACATTGGAGGTAGAGAGGATTGCCTTGCTTTGACACACCTGTGTAACGGTAGCCACCATCATTGCGCACCTTGTGGATTTTAATATTACCTTTGCCAGGGGCGGATTTCGGGATGATGGCGCCCCTAGGCACAACAATAACGCCGCCCCCACCCCTGTCTATTTTTATTGTTTACTTATAAGCCCTCATTTGATAATAGCCAATTTAATGGATTTATAAAAAAAAGCCACTAACCGTGACATGTTCTTTTATTATGAATACATATTTACTAAGTAGGACAGCTTACAGGGGCAGTATCTGCATGTCCCATCCATTTACACTCTATTTAAGATGGAATATAGTACAGTATAGTGGATATTTTGCAGTTATTGGTACATTTTGGGCTGACAGTACTATCCCAGGCATCCAAGTGCCGCCCCTAGGCACGTGCCTAATGGGAAATTCGGCTCTGACCTTCGCTCTAAGCTACACATATCGACACTGCTGAGCAACACTCGATCACTCAGCAGACAGCAATGTGTCAGCGCTGAATGGTCTGTCAGGGCCAGTGTTTCCCACTGAGAACACTGGCCCTGATCTGGCGATTAAAAGTTGGTTAAATAAAATGTAACCAGTTTGGTTGACTGGTCATGGTCTGTTTTGTCTGTCCTTTGCTACTATGCTCTTGGCAAATAGACTGGACAATTAGGTGTGTAACCTGCTTCAACAGGGCCTAGCGATATAGGGAGATTTTCTAAAGGCCCCCATACATTAGGCCGACTTGTCCTAGGGACAAGTCAAGAAAGTCAGACCTGATTTCCCCCTGCAGCTCCCTGGGATGTGCCAAGGTTTGCATATGATAAAATCGCATGGATTTATCATATGCAGTCCATGGGGAGCTGCAGGAGGAGGGAGCCGTGCAGGGGACGGCAGCGGGCTGGGGATGCCAGCTAATAGAGAGCCAGGCAGGGGTAGGCTGCATAGGGAGCCAGGCAGGAGGAATTTGAAGCTGTTCCGGTGACAGCACGGGAGCAGGGCAGGGAGAAGACTGGCTGCCGGGAGCAGCAGATAACTTGAAAAAAAAAAAAATTTACAAATCAAAAAGTCCATGCAGATGACTAGGAAGCCATTGATTGGCTGAGACCTTGGAGTCTCAGCCAATCCATGGCTTCCTAGTCATCTGTATGGACTCTAATTTTTTATTTTCAAATTAGCTGCTTCTCCCGGCTCCTGCCACTGCCTAGCAGCCAGCGTCTTCTCCTTGCCTGGCGCTGTCACCGGAACAGCTTCCTCCTGCCCGGCTCTATATTAGCCGGCATCCCCCACCTGCTGTTGTCCCCCGCACAGCTCCACATAAGATTTAGCAAATCTTATGTGCAGCCCATCCAACCTCCCGATCAGATGCGCCTGAGACCGCGCATCGGACAGGATGTCTACAAGTGCGATTTGGTCAGATTTCACAGCCAGATTCATCCGAATAGGGTGAAATCATGCCCAAATCACAGTGTATGGGGGGGGCCTTAAGTGATCTCACTGAGCAAATATTATTGTACTTTGCTCCCATACATGCCAGATTTGTTCCCACCAGTCATAAATGTTTGTGTACCCAGCTTTACATTGGCAAGTGATTGAAATAATTACAAGAGACAATACTGAGAGAACAGGGACTTTTATTTTACCTGTCAGTTTCTTTCACAGTAAACACTACATGTTGCCGACTTAAACAGGTTTAATTGTTGGCCCTAGAATATATTAAAAATAAACTTTTGAAGCCATCATTGGCACTTTTCTATAAAAAAAAAAAAAAAAAGTTTGTGGGGGAGGCTAGAAATAACCCATGGCAAAATCCAGGCTCCATACTGAAACTTGAAAATCATTACTAGATTTACTTGCAAAATCGAATTAAATGTCATCCATGCACATTGCAAAAAAATTAAAATATAAAAAATAAAGTCAAAAAGCTAATACATCAGGACATGGGCATGAGGGAGAAAAAAAACCCCCCAAAACATTCAATAAGCTTTCACAAGAACAAAAGAGTTTAGAATGCAAGTGGAGGATTAACCCAATGCCATAACACAAGCATTCGTAGACTTAAACATTCTTTAACAAGACAGACACGAATGCCACCTAGTGGCATTTCACAGAAATACATTTATTGTTTTCAAAAGTGCAGCAACATTTTCTAACTATACCATATTAAATAAACCGCAGCATTTTTTGCTTATAGTAGTTACTGCCCAGGAATACCAGTTAGCTTCCTGTTTTACTAAATTATATATTACCAAAGTATAAATACTCTGTATGAATAGTCTTCAAAATATATGCATTAGCTGTGCTGTATTTTCAGCAAATTTGTTAAATAAAAAACTTGTAAATATATTACAAGCTTCCCAAGGAGGAAAAAAAAAAAAAAAAAATTGCAACTAATCAGTCATCTGCAGCAGGTTGAGATTCATGCAGCTTTTTCTGCCCTGACACCCAGAGGCGGATACTGAAAAAGGCTGCTTAAGTTTACTTCAGGTAGAGCCGGTGTGCGGATCTTCCGTTCATTGAAGAGGCTGGAAAGGTTGCTCTCCAACAGTGCCTTGTACCGGAATACAAGCTTCCGATTGAAAAGCCGGCTAAGGTCCTGCTCCAAGGAGGGTTGCGGTCGGGGAGCTCTTCTCAAGTTCTTCTTTGGGGATCTTTGATTGAATTTAAGCTGTTGAAAGTTAATACATAGTGTAAGTGGTGGGAAAAGGGAAACGCTGCAGATTATTAAAGCATCTCTATTTTATGATGTTGATATGGTGCTATTCTGGCTCATGGCAGATTTGGACTATACAATTTTGGCTAAGTGCACTTTAGATTTAAGCCCCATACACACTAGATGACCCTGTCCATGCCAATATCTGCGGCAGCAGGGGCCTGGCATTGGCACATGCATCCACTTGCCAATGCCAGCTCCAGGGTGAATGACAGTCATGATGTCACTGCAGAATGGCAGTCGTTAAAAAGAATCCTCCCACGTCTGGACATGCTGGATGAGGGATGGGGGCTTTATCTTCTATTGTGTACGCTTGATGATATAGATATATATATATATCTCTCTATCTATCTTTCAGAATGAGCTTTCTGAAAGATCTTTATCTTCTGGTGTGTATGTGGCTTTAGAATATCTTGCAGTTTGGCCCTAGGCCAGATACATTCTACAGGTGAGATAGTCAAGATAGACTGAAGGCAAATCTATTTCTATTCAATACTGACTAAACTGGGTGTGCATAGACTGTGGCTGAAACCTGCACTCAAAATAGATATAGTCAGAAGTGCACCAGTGTCCACAGCTTTAGTCATATCTCATGGCATCATATGATACCCATCATGTAACATTTACAATTAGCAGTCCAGCACTGAGACTTTATGGCCAACTGTTCTAAGTCACCATTGGTATGGTAATGACCAGTAGTGTGAGAATTGCAAAGGTCCTTTTGTAGCCAGCGGAGCAAAGTTCAGTGAAAGTCTACTTAAACTGCATGCACTGAACTGAAGGGAGACACCCTGGACAGTTGTGCACATATCTGCTTGGGTATTTAACCCACCAGTATGCATTTGCACCAGTGCTACCAGGTTCAGAAGATTTGGTAACAGGTATTTTCATGCATATTTATTCAGCAATTGAATTGCATGAAAACCCGCCATCAGTTGCAAGTGGAGATTAATACATAGCTTTGCATTACCCAATGAGGCATACAAAGAGCTATACATACTACTCTACATCGGTCCATAGTGAGCATAGCTTTTATTCAAGTGTAATACTGCAATGCCAGTCTGATAACTTAAGTAGCTCTTGTGTGGACAACTTATCTTCTAGTGTACAGCAGGTGAAAACACTGGACCCTGACCTATTAACATCCAGCATGCTTAATATTAATTGGTGGGCGATAGCAAACCCTGATTTCTCAACTCCATAGATACTCTATATAGATTTATATATGCATAAGAGGCAGCACCAAACAGAATGGCACCCACACAACCAAAAACCACCCATCCCAATGGTAAGTCACACTGTTCTTCCAGTACCTTCAACTTCTTCTTATCAGGGTCATGAACAACAAGATGCCGTATCAGACTTTCCTAAGGGAAAAAAAAGCCAAACATACTGTAATGCAAGCATTGCTATCATTCCCACTGTTATGTTGCTCAAATATACGTATACATACCCTCATGGAAAAGGTGCGATTACAGCCGGCATGATAACAATGGTAGGGCTGCAAGCACAGGTGTATCTTACGTATGTGGTGCGTCAAGTTGAAGATCGTGGTAAATGTTTTCTTACAGTCTTCTCTGGGACAGGTCAAGGGGATGCGTCTTTCCAAGTGAGTCGCTTTGTGTCTCCGCAGAGCACTCCGTTTTTTGAAGGTCTTCTTACACTTTGTACACTGGAGATCCACTATATAAATGAGGGTGGGGTGAATATGGAAAATGCATAACGTGGGCAAATTGTAGTTTTAAGCAATGAATCTACAGATTTTAAAAATTTTCCTTTTTTTTGTAATTATGTATTAGCAGGGCGCCCTATCTGCATACGTACGGCACCGTAGGAAAACCGCATCGCATCCAGTTTTTGCATGCGATGTGATTTACCTATGTAATTTATTCACTGCTTTCTTCCCTCGGGCAGTGCGATTCGATCGAATCTCCTGCAAAATCGCATGTGATTTTATAGGGTGCGATCACATTTACTTTACTATACATTTGGTACCCCCCACGCCACCCCGAAGCGTGGCAAGCCCCGTGAGGGGAGGCGGAACGAGTCCTTCCGACCTTTTCATACCCCCACTATCCACGTCGGCATGGAGTTGATTTTATATAGTGTGGCAAGCGCAGCGAGCCCCGCGGATTATGTTACAAGTATTCCGCATCCGCTTGCCACGCTTCGGGCTCAGTGGCTCGCCACACTATATAAAATAAACTCCACGCCGACGTGGATGGGGGGGGGGGGGTATGAAAATGTCGGGAGGACGTGTTCCGCTGCGCTCACCACGCTTCGGGGTGGCGTGGATAGTGGGGGGTGCGTAAATCTCATTGCATCTCATAGAAATGTATAGTAAAGTAAATGGGATTGCACCCTATAGCATCACATGTGATTTTGCTAGAGATGCAATGGCATCACCCGAGGGGAGAAAGCAGTGAATAAATTACTTCGGAAAATCACATTGGATCGCATGCGATGCGATTTTCTTAGGCTGAATCGCCCACTAAGCAATTTGCTTAGTGGGCGCCCTGCTAAAACATAAGTACCTTTTTTTTTTTTTTTTTATTCTAAATGGAGATTGTAATTGTAGCACAGGAATTGGGTCACAACTGAAACCCTTCTGGCTATAATATGTACCATAGTTTGGAAGAGATAAACAAAGTTTCTAAAGAATTGAGTTACGTAGTGGTTTACTCAAGTATATGTTGCAGATTGATCTGATCTTTGACAAACAAACCCACTATCATGAAAGTCATGAAATAGTCACCATGTTAGTTGTATCCAACATACTTTATGGAAGCAATATGGATTGTACCTCATCAGAACAAGCTACAGTATATGGCCAGATTAGGGAATAAGAATAGGCATAGGCAGTTTCCCATTTTAGAGAGGGGGGCAATACTTACATGGATGCTTTGCATGATGCTGTTGCAAAGCGGTCCAGGTTGGAGATGTAGTTTGGCATCCTTGGAAAGGGCAGCGGTATCCTGAAACATACAGTAGATTATAGACCAATCCTACCAAACTAGTTTCATGCAATAAGACCAAGTATCAATATTTTGTCACTCACCTGCATGGCGGTGACGGTGGGCTGCAAGACTTGTCCCAGAGTTAGATTTCCATTCACAGCCTGCATGGTCACACCTGAAGGCCAGAAAATTGGGGTGAGGATTAGATAGTGTTGCACATAGATGTCCATAGATAAAACAAAAGCAGAAAAGGATCTTTCAGGGACAGGCAGTCATATACCGAAGTTCATTAACTAGAAGAAAACTAGCTTCATAGTTAAACTAAACTAAAGTACAAATAGGCTGGAGATGCACCCCAAAAACCATTTGGAATAGCTTGGAAGGCAGCATAATGCCAGTTCTAAAGTACATAATAGATCATGCAATAAGCTATTGGCAGAGAATAGCATTACTAGCAACATGACTCCATCCAGGAGTAGATCAGAATTATATCCCTTTCACATTCGCACACCCGGGAATGTGTTCCTGGATGCTTCCTGGGACACTACCCGGGAATGTACCCTTTCACACTGGCCACCCGACCCGGAATGCAGGCGGGCGGAGTCATGTGGAGGCTTGGCCGGGGCAGCACTGGGAGGCATTTTCACTGCAGTAAACGGGATTTGGGTCACGCTGACCCGGAATACCCGTTCAGACTGACCGCATCCAGTGTCGATTCTGGGTTCTGCCCAGGTCAGGACCTGGGTAGAGATCCCGGAATGCTGAACACGGGATATTAGTCCTAGACCCTTTCACACTGAGCTAAATCTCAGGTTGATGCGCGTTCATGTGCAAAAACCCGGGATATTTTTGCAAGTGTGAAAGGGGTATTAATTGGTTTCAGGCTCTCAACCATGCACCATGTTAAGGGTTCTTTTATATCCCTATTCTGTAGGTACAGAAAGCAGAACAGCAGATGTAGGACAGGATGTTCTAACATCTGCAGCACAGCTCCGCCCCCATCGCCTACATAATTATCGTATATGTGATAATTATGGCAAAGGACAGCTCTTGCGTTAAGAGCTGTCCTTTGTGGCGAGTCAGCGGGTCCCAGAGACTCCCCCCTTCCTTACCTGGCACTGTGCCAGGCTCTCCTCCCTGCACCCGGAAGAGGTTTATAGTGCAGGGGGCTTATGGTTGTATTGTCGACCACACTTCGGTAGACAGTCATTAGGTAGACACCGTTGGGGGGACAGGTGGGAAGGGTGACATGTTTTTTTTTTTACTGTTTTTTAACCGACATGCGGTATTTCATGCTCTACCATCAACTAGGGTGTGGTGGGAGAATAAAATAGTGTGCCGAGAGCAGCGAGGCACCGTGCCTGCAGCATAGCGAGCGATGCAAGGGGCTGTGGTTGACTTCCAACCGTGTCGACAGTTGGGGAAAAAATATAATTCATGTCGACCTTCCGACTTAACCCTATGTCGACCTAAATATATGTCGACCTAGACACCTGTCAACCTTAGTGTGGTCGATAAAACGATCCACACCCGTGCAGGGAGGAGGGTCAGTGCGGGGCTGCAGGGGGTGGGTTGCGGTAGAAGCCCATAGGCTTCTATGGGGCATCGCCAGCTTTTGCTTTTTTTTTTTTTAAACCGCCACAAAAATCAGCACACCCTATTAAATTGCTAGTAATTCAGTCAAACGCTCTATAGAGTAATTCTATAGGCTTTTTCTTGGTCATTTGTACTTACACAAACTGGGGCTCTCCAGTGTGTTCTGACATGTGGCATTTTAAAGCCCCCTTCTTTTGAAAGGTTTGGGAGCATCCTGGTACAGAGCACTGGGAGAGGACATAGAAGAGTAGTTAAGATTTGCTTCTTTGTGAGCATACAGTGGTGGCAAAAAAAAAAAACATTTTAACATACACATGGCTTTAAAGCAAACAACTAAACTTCATGTTTATTACTTTCCCAGCAGATAACCTGAATTTCAAATAAATCAAAGTTTTATGTAGCACTCACATTGCAAGAAATATATGGAGAAAGTTTGGCCTCTCACTGTAGTCCCTGCCTCATTGGAGCTCACAATCTACCACATGTAGAACACATTTAGGCTAGGGTTAGTTTTGATGGTTACCATTACAGCCTCACAGCACTGAGAACATGAGTTAGGGCTATTTCACATGCTCCGGCTCCTGCCGGGTGGCGAATCCCCGCACGGCCGAGAAGTCATGCCACACAAGGAAGTTTAGAGTGGAGAGGATGGCCACAACCCGGCAGCCGTCACATCCAGTGGTGGGATCCGGCTGCAACCGGGCGGCTGGGCCGTGGCCATCCTATGTGAATGGACACAATCATGTCCATTATTCACTACTGTGAGCGGCACGGCATTTGGCCGTGCGTGGTTTCGCCGCCCGGCAGGAGCCAGAGCATGTGAAATGGACCTTAGATTCCCATCATGGCCTCAACTGTGCAGAGTTTGTATATTCTACCCGTGCTTGCATGGGTTTCTGCCAGGTACTCTGGTTTCCACCCACTTTCAAAAAGAATATACTGGTAGGTTAATTGGCTGCCCAAAAAATTAACCACAGCATAAATGTGTGTGTCTGTGTAAATGTGGTAGGGAATATAGATTGTAAGCTCCACTAGGGCAGGGACAGATGTGAAATGTTCCAATATTCTCTGTAAAGCGCTGCGGAATATGCGTGCGCTATATAAATAACTAAATATGTACTTGAAAGAAAAAAACAAAACAGATAGAAGTGCAAGTTTTCAAGAATTTCAGAATACATTTGTGAACTTGCATAAGGAGGGGGGGAAGGACATCTGTTAACAGTAAAGGTAATTATTCATACAGTTTCTAAAATTAACGTGTACTCCGCTCACACATTTTAATTCAGCTTTAAAGCCGAAAAACTGATGTTCATATATCTGGATATTATCCCCTCTACACTCACCTTCAGGGGTTCTGCTGCCCCATGTTTGTATCTTTGGTGATGTTTTAAAGTCTTCAGCCTCACAAATGCAGCCCTGCAGCCAGTAGACTGACAGCTGGAAACAGAAAATGCAACCTAATTATATTCAAGCATGCCTTATACAATAGTCATAACCAACGGGGGATACAGCAACTCACGTATATTTCTTCACACCCATGTGAACTTGCTTGTGTCTCTGAAGGTGTGTTATGCGGGTAAAAGACTTCCCGCAGTCCGGTTTGTCACAGTGCCATGGTTTCTGTGCCGACAGGAAAATTTGTATTCTGTGGTCAGACACATGATAAAATAAAACCGCAAGTATATATAGCACTTTAAAGCAGGGGCGGGGAACCTTTTTTGTGCCAAGGGCCATTTATATGGGGGGGGGGGGAAAAATCAGCTGAATAGGACTGACAGTCTCCGGCTGCTGCTGATTAAGAGGAATCTCGCGAGAATTCCCCTGTACTTGACTCCTAGCAAAGCTGCCAGGTGGGTGGGAGGGCCCCTCAAATGGCCTCCGGGCCCGAGGTGCCCCACCCCTGCTTTAAAGGGTCGTTATCAAAGCTTGTGAGATCAAACTGAAATAAAGCACCAATCAGCTCCTGCCATTTTACAAACAGGCTGTAAATTGTAATGCCATGTCCACATGGGGCAATTCTTTCAAGCGATTTTGACTAGATTGTCAAAATAGCTTAGAACAGGGATGGAGAACCATCGGCCCTCCAGCTGTTGAACTACACATCCCAGCATGCCTTGCAATCCTACAACTGTTGCAGGGCTTGTTGGGATGTGTAGTTCCCCCAACAGCTGGAGGGCTGACTGTTCCCCATCCTTGGCCTAGAAGATTAGCTAGAAATCACCCCGTGTACACACAGCGGGCGATAGTGGCCCCCACAGCCTCCCTATCGCCTGGCCAAACAACGCATGCAAGAAAAATGTTGACTAGACGCTGATTGCACAGTGTATTTGTCCACATTTAACCATAGGCGAGCCTTTCCTGTCATACTAAATGTATATGCCAAAGATTTGCATTTATAAAAAAGTCAAATAAAAAAAAATTATTCTAACCATTTTTATAGTCAAAACTTTGGAGTAGAGTCTATGGGCGGGATGTACTAAGCCGGGAAAATGCGGTAATACCCCTGTTTTATAGCATTTTTATATCTACTAACACACCATCCACCGCAGCCTCCCTCCCCGGCTTCCGTGCTGCTCCTCCTCCCCCAGCATCATATCACAGCCAGCCGGGGATGTCCTTCGAGCTGCAGGGGGGGGGGGGGGGGGAGGAGAAGTCGCATAGCCAAGGAGGTGGTTAGTCACCGCACCGCGATGCCAGCCGCATATGTTAGTACATATGCGGCGGCGATGATGTATATAAATACATCCCGCCCTATGGCAGGGCTACCTTTTCAGCACATCTTCTCAAAACTCAGCGAATATCCAACAGTATATATTACTGCATCTGTGTATAATGCCAGTATGTATCCCTGGGCTCATATGGTGTGCAAATCTGGCTCTGGTACTTGTCAGGGACTCCTCTGCCATTTATCTCAGCTACCAGGGCTAGCAGGATGTAGTTAGCCATCTGACCATTTACCTACATCTTTATTACACACAGGGCTCAGTGCAAACCGCTGCAACCGAGTCCCACGTGTACACACCTTACAACAGATTATAGTGAAATAAAGTGCTAGCCAGTGTTCTCTCTGGGCCAGATGTATAAATAAAAAAAAAAGGTGTAAACAAGAGTGATGAACGGGCAGCTCCTATCGGTCACATTACAGGCTGGGTTTGCAGAATTACAGGTAGGAGCTGATGGGCTGGTTGTTTATTACTCTCCACGATCACTTTTCTGTATCACCTTGATACATCTGGCCCTAATGCTGTGTACAGGGGCAGTGTGATTTTGACTATATAGTCAAAAATTGCTCCCGAGACAGCACAATTCGAAACTCAGATAGACAGGGCAGCAATGCAAATCGAATGTAGATAGCAAGAATTGTATGTATGTAGATAGTACAGAGTTAGTAAAGATTGTATAGCAGTCGAATAGCAAGGAAATCTCACCGGGTGTACACACCATTAGACTTTGATAAATAACAGAGCTAATGAAAAACAGTTTCTTGGATTAACACTCTTAAATAGTTTACCATAAATGCAATTTGCATAAAAAAAACCACCTAAATTCAAGTTTAGAGCATGGGACCCCCCAGATTAAACACAACTAAATAGCTTTAAATCATTAAGCTTAGAACAATAAGTACCATTGCAGGCTTGCTCAATGTTGTATTGCCATTATATGTCCAAGTGGATAATGAAATGAATAGCCCAGACATCATCTCATGCTCTGGATTCAGTCAGTGCTCTGGGAAAATGAGGGGGATAGGTTCTGTGGCAAGCAAACTAAGCAGAGCACCCACCATGCCTGAAGCATGGTAAGTGACTGGGGTATGGGTAAAAACCGGACCAGGACAAAACCCCCGGACCGCCGGACCAGACATCAAACTCTGCATTTTGGAGCTTGTAGCGTCCGGTCTGGGGGGTGTCCTGTCCGGGGTGTCCTGTCCTGGGGGGGCTGCCTGACACCTGTCACCAGAGGAGGAGGGGTAGAATAAAGTCTCCCTGTATGGTCCGGGCATGTAGCAAAAACCGGACGGTCCGGACCACAGGGGGAGGCTGTAATCTCCCCTTCCCGATGTCCCTGATGATAGCTATCACAGGGACCCTCCTGGACAAGACACCCCCCAACAGGACCCTATAAGCTCCGGACTGCAGATTTTGATGTCCTGTACGGCGGTCCGGAGTCTAGTCCGGTCCGGTTTTTACATAGTCCCTGAAACAGCGCCCCATGGGAAAGATAACATTCCGAGCAAAACATCTGCCCATAAGTACTAAACAATGGTGAGAAATGTATAGTGCACATGTAAACTGCATGGGGAAGATGGGCCCAATAGTAGCTGCACCTACGGCACATACGCCCTCTGTGTGCATACACATGATGCACGCACCCCTCTACATTACACGTCTGAGGCCCCCAGAATACGTGCTACGGTGTACACACAGCCCCTGCAACCCTATGTCACCTGGCCGGCGTGCTTCGCCACATGCTCCTGTAGCCGCTGCCGCTTCTTAAAGACCGCCCGGCAGCCCGCGTAGGAGCAGGTGAACACGGCCTTCCCCTCCAGGTTGTTCATCATCTGCTCGTGCTGCATTTCCACCAACTCTATCCGCCCCTCCTAGCGGGCTCCCCGCATCTTATACCCCCGCCTCCCCTCCCAGCTGCTGCACATTATCGGCCTAATGCCTCTGCTCCAGGCTCATCAGACGCCGGCTGCGACGGATAATGGGTGAGGGACAGGGTGCGACCGCGGGGAGCCCCGGGCGAAGAAACCCAGTAAAAAGAAACCGGGAGTGCGGGGATACCGCACACGCGTGGGCATCAGCCCCGCACCTAGCGACGGCCGTGCGGAGCCTGGGCACACGCAAACCTGGATTATACGCAGAAATGGGAAACTAGTGACAGGTAATGAAGCTGACCCCACTTCTCCGAGCGGTACCTCATTGTTGTTGTTTTTTATTGAGTACAATTCCACATAAGCAATTGTGAAATTATTAGGAACATTGAGGGTTAAACATAATCAAAAAGGGGGGACCCTTTTTCTAGTTCCCCCATATTTTAATATTATACCAGGTTCTCATTGTTATTATTCTTGTACATCCTGCATGCCATTTCTCAGTCCTACGGGGGACAGCTACTATAATCATTTGAAAAGGTTGTCTGAGGCCCCAGTGTCTCCTACCTGAGCTGCATTAACTAATCAGTGTGACAAAAGTAGTGCTAGCACAACCCTCAATCCATTAGTTTAAGGACTGGGTAAAAAGCAGAACCAGACCCAGAAAGCCAGATCAGACAGGCTCCATTCATGGATGAATCTGGAGGGAGAGATTACAACACAGACAGGTTCTTAAACTTGGTCCTCAGGACCCCACACAGTGCATGTTTTGCAGGTCTTCTCACAGAATCAAAAGTCAAATAATTAGCTCCATCTGTGGATCTTTTAAAATGTGTCAATGAGTAATGAATGCACCTGTGCACCTGCCGGGTGACATGGAAAATGTGTACTGTGTGGTATCCTGAGGACCGAGTTTGAGAACCCCTGGATTACAGCCTCCCTTCAGGGATGTAGTAAAAACCGGAAAAGTGTGAACCAGTGGCGGAACTAGTGGGTTGTGGGCCAAGGTGCAAAATATATAATTTGGCCCCCCCACCTTCACTCCAAACCAAGTTCAAAATATGCAACATAACAGTGGTTGACAGAGCAAGGCAGAGGGTGACCGGTAAAACCAGTGGCAGCTAGGAATAGGGTGACAGGGGCAGCAGTGGGTCCCTAGTACCCCTTTCACACTTGCAAGCCGGGTCCAAAATCACGGGTGCGACCCAGCTTGCAAGCGGTTTTACACTAGCCACCCGAACCCGGCATACAGTCTGGCGGGTGACAATCGGGAGGCGGGCTGGGAGAAGTCAGCATCTCCCAGCGGCACCTTTACAGTGCAGTGAACGAGACCCGCTTTGCATAAACCCAGGTTACCCGTTCACACTGCCCCTGGACCCGCACGTACTATATCGTTAAGTGATGTCACCTGGACCTATCCAAACATACAGTCACTGACTATCATCAGATTTGACTGCCTGTTCAGATAGGGGTAATTATTAACGATATAGTGGGTACACACTGAAGTATATGCACAATTATATACTTATTGAAAATCGTATAGTGTGTACCCAATCTTAAGAAATTAAGGAAATTGTGGAAGAAATTACAAAAACGTAAATCATGGATTTCTGATGTATGCCTTATGCCCGGTACACACCCGCTCAAAATCACGCGGAGCGCACGACCCGATCTGGATGTGCACCGTGAGCGGGTTCCGATCCGATCACGCCCTGCACCCGGGTGTATGGTCGTTTTTAGATCATACCTGTTGCAGGTAGTATCTGAATAACGACCGACCCGGGGCCGTGCATCGGATCGGGATCAGACCAGAACAGGCAAAATAGGTCCCAATCTACATTCAATCGGTCGGGATTGGATCTAGATTGATGGGATTGGGCCCTTGTCGTTCTGGGGTGTACCCTGCATAAGTGTAGGTTTTAATGGTATTCAGGTGCTATTCCAGGTGCATCCAGTTGTGACTCTGACACTAGCTCAGCTATTCAGCCACCCATTTGCACCAAAGTGTCCGGACCAGCCTCAATACTTCATCCTCAGGTTTTCCCAGGTGACGACCTGGTTGAGAACCCCATCTATTTATACATGAGAGAGCCATATACCATCCAGGCCAAACCAGCAATAGGAGGCTGCACCCTCCACAAAGCCGCAGGATAAGCATCACAAATGGCTCCCAAGGAATTTGAAATACATATGAGGCAACAATAGGAAAGGACACCCCTGATCTACAGGTCCATTGACCTAATGGTGACTATATAACCCTTTACATCAAAAGCTGAGCTACATTTTTTTATGTACCCCATTGTTGTATGTTTAAGTCTGTGATATACCCTATATTC
Source organism: Crinia signifera (assembly GCF_055691185.1). Lineage (NCBI taxonomy): Eukaryota > Metazoa > Chordata > Amphibia > Anura > Myobatrachidae > Crinia > Crinia signifera. Next base: position 129,684,212 of record NC_139222.1, on the reverse strand, counting down.
ATTTTTTATTAAATATTATGTTTTTAATATAATTATTGTGGCATCATACTGTTATCCCCCCCCCCCCCATTTAGCGCAGTCACACCATTTACGCTATTCCAGGTGCAGTCTGACACTTTCACACTGAGCAGCAAATTACCAGTTTAAAAATGTCAACCCGATAATTTGCTGAATTATATGGATATTTCTTCAGTGTGACAAAAGGTCAACCTGGGTCGCAGATCCTGGGTCACCGACCCTGGTAAAGAGCAGGGTCGGCAACCCAGGATTTAAGACCCGGCTTGCTCTTTCACACTGATTACAAATTACAGGGTAGAAATGCTTCACCAGCGGGTTTTGGTTATGGATCTGGATTTTTTTTTTTTAAATGCTAAAAATGGCTAAAATAAGTGTTTGTACAATCAAAAAAAACCAGGAAACTTAAGAAGACAAAGGCGAGTTCACAAATGTCACAAATCCCAGAGGAGAGTCGAACTGTGTCCGCGGATGCCATATGTTAGCCGAGCATTTCAAATACTGTATTTGAAGAAGGTTCATTCCACCATTTGCGCACTCTCTGCAACTGTGTGGAATAGCATCCCCAATTAAGATGCTGACCTGGTTATTGAGGATGCTTCTGAGGAATTGGATGTAGATTATATTGGTGAAGCTGGTACACAGACAGATGTGGATGATGACTATGTTGAGGATGATGATGTTTGTGTAAAGGCACTGGCGGAGACAGTTGTTGTCCGGGGTATGAAAAAGCTCATTCTCTTGCCAGGGCAAAATACCAAAAAATCCACCTAGTATGTATGGAATTACAACAACTGTCAAGCCATGTGTAGTGTTTGCAAAGCTATTGTAAGTAGAGGTAGGGATGTGCAGCACCTTGGGATCTCCTCGCTGTTACAGCCTGCCCAGAGTCACCGTCTTGCTCTCCTGTCTCTGTTAAATCCAAGGGCCTGCACTCTCCTCAAACACCTTCATCATCCACATCCTTAGCAATGATGGGATTGGGAAGTAGTCCTGCACCCAATGTCATGAGCATTCTCTGCTATCTTGGATTCCTCAGAAGCATCCTTAAGCAATACGCCTGCACAGCGTATTACTGACGCCTTAACAACTATGTTGGTATTAGATGTGCGTCCAGTATCCGCAATTCTGTGGGGTTTACCCAGTTGCTTGAGGTCCTGTGTCCCCGTTACCAAATTCCATCTAGGTTCCACTTCACGGACATTAAAAAAAGTGTTGTTAGTGTCCTAAAAATGCAGATGTACCGACTGTCCACTTAACCACGGATATGTGGACAAGCGGAACAGGGCAAACTAAAGACTACATGACTGACTGTCCAATGGGTAGATGTATTGCCTTCAGCAGCAACAGCAGTAACATCATTTCCTATTGTCATTAAGAGGCAGGCTACTATGTGTATCATCGGTTTCAGTGAGAGGCATACTACTGAAAACTTTCTTGAAAAACTACGGGAAGTCCTATCCGACAATGCCACCAATATTGTGAGAGCATTACATCTTGGAAAATTCCAACATGTCCCATGTTTTGATCATACAATAAATTTGGTGGTGCAACATTTCTTGGAAAATGACAGGGGTGTTCAAGAGATGTCGGCAGTTTTCTGGAAAATTTGTGGACATTTTTGCCATTCTGCAAGTGCGTGCAGGAGATTGCAGCACTTGTAAGAAATTTTAAATTTGCCCTGCAATCAGCCGAAGCAAGAGGTGGTCACAAGGTGGAATTCTACCCTCTATATGCTTCAGCGGATGGAGGAGTAGCAAAAGGCCATCCAAAACTACACCTCGACCTATGACATAGGGAGAGTTACGGGAATGCACCTGAGTCAAGCTCAGTGGAGAATAATTTACATGTTGTGCAAGATCTTGAAGCCCTTCGAGGTTGCCACACGTGAAGTTAGTTCTGACACTGCCAGCTTGAGTCAGGTCATTCCCCTGATAGGCCTTTTGCAAAAGCAGGTAGAGAAACTGAAGGAGGAGTTGAAGCAGAGTGAATCCGCTAAATATGTAGTATAGTAGATTAAGCCCTTACTTCGCTTTGCAAGGATCCAAGGGTCGTCAATCTCTTAAAATCAGCATTTATATTTTAGCGGCAATTCTGATCCTAGGTTTTTCTTACATTGTGTCTTTGTTACCAATGGGCATAAATCTGAAGAGGTGCAAAGACCTCTTGGTCCAAAAATTGTCAGCTGAAGCGTAACGTGGCAGGCACATATCTCCTCCTTCAGTTTCTCTCAGTGGAGTTGTGAGGGGAAAAAAACTAAATGTTCCTAAGAGAACCACTGGTATTCAGTCCGGAAACTTATTTGACATCTGGGCCGGACTGAAGGAGCTTCCTACCATAATGGACATATCTACTGCTACTGCCTATGATGCGATCACCATTGAAAGAATGGTGGATAATTACTTTGGTGATAGCATCCAAATAGGCATGTCAGACTGTCCATTGTATAATTGGCAAGAAAAAAGGCAATGTGCCGGCCTTTGCACAAACTGGCTTTGTTTTATTTAAGTTGCCCACCCTCCAGTGTATATTCTGAGTCTTCAGCGCAGCTGGGAACCTTGTTGGCGATATGCATAGGTTAGCCTTTCCTTGCCACTGTCAGTTGTGAATGGCATATTGACAATTTTATGTTTCTCCGCAGGTACCTTTTTTTTTTTTATTGACCATTTTAAAATTACATTTCTGCTTTGATTTTACATGGCCTTTAGGCATCGGCCTAATCATGACTGGTAGTAGCAGCTTCAGCTTTATTTTATTTATTACTTTTTTTTTTTTTTTTAGAAAGTCACTACACTGTAATACAGATTGGACACTAACACTTGATAGAGCAGCCCCTGTTACACTGGATACAGCCCGTTACACTGCACACAGCTCCTGTTACACTGGCTAATGTACACTGGACACTGGGGGAGGGGGGGGGGGCTTATTTTATCATAACGCCACTGTATCTAGTGTACTGAAAGCTAAAAATTGCAATATATGCATGAGTTAAATGTCTTAGGCTACCTAATGGAGTTATATTCTATATCAGGGATAGCCAACTTCAGTCCTCAAGGGCTACCAATTTTTTCCAGGTCTCCTCACAGAATCATAAGTGAAGTCATTAGCTCCACCTGTAGATCATTTATAATGTGTCATTCAGTAATGAGTGCACCTGTGGTCCAATAACTTAGCCATGGGTTTAGTTAAATATCCCGCATTGAATAGATCATTCAATAAAGTGTTCCATTTTCAGACCCTTTAATTGTCCTCTTAATGGGAAGTAGATCTAAGCAAATGCTCTATTACTCTACCAGACTAACCATTAGAGCTTATCAAACTCCCAAATGTTTCTCATAAAGGCAAGACAAGTTTTTAGAATGTTGGTAAGTGCACATCAAATTACCAACAATAACTGCTGAGTGCTAGATAATGGTACAGTCTGAGTAGTTAGTCCATATTTCATGTCAGACCAAAGCATGAATGCTCACCATTTGCCATTCCTCACACTCTTGTATACAGGCTGACAAGGTGCTACACCAGTGGTTCCCAAACTGTATGCCATGACACCCTAGGGTATCACAGGACACTTACGGGGGTGCCTCGAGTTGATGGCCCAGGAGCACTTAAAAATTTGTGGTCAGTGCTGGTGGCTGCCAATAATAAAATGTGGACAAGCAGAAGTAAATCCTGTCCCTCATCATATAACTTAACCAAGGATAACAAACTATTTTTTTTTTTCCATTTAAAACCAGGTACTTGTGTACTAGCACGGCGCCCATCGCATCGCAGACCATAAGGCATGCGATGCAATGTTATACAATTTTAAATTGTATACCATCGAATTGTATGCCATTCTATCGCATATACAATGGTATGCGATTTAATTGTAAAGCACCCTAAAGGGTTTTCCCATGTTAAAAGTGGCCCCTATAAGTTAATTAAACGTGTTGGGTGCTTACTATGTTAAAAAGCACCCCCAATGGCACCCCCACTATCAACGCCAACCCGAAGCGTGGCGAGCCCGCGAGGGGCGGTGGTACGCGTCCTACGACCTTTTCATACCCCCACTATCCACGTCGGCGTGGAGTTGATTCTATATAGTGCCCAAAGCGTGGCGAGGGGGGCGCGGAATACATGTAAAGTAATACGCGTCCCCTCGCAGGGCTCGCCACACTATATAAAATCAACTCCACGCCGACGTGGATAGTGGGGTATGAAAAGGGTGGGGGTGCATTTAACATTGTAAGCACCTATTAGGGTGCTTATACAATTTAAAATCGCATCGCAGTGCATCAGGTGTTTGGCATGCAATGCGATATGTCGTGCAACCTAATATTGTGGGCGCCGTGCTAGTACACAAGTACCAAAAACCATTACATTTCTCAATGAGTAACTTTTGGCCTAGGACTGCCATCTGTGAATCAGAAAAAGTTTGGGAACCACTGTGCTACACAATCCTGGCTGAAGTGGCCAAATGGGCTTAACACAAATCTTTATCTTGCCTCACTGCTCCTGTAACTAATGGTCTTGGAAGAGGCACCTGCGCATCTTAGTCATTTGGAACCAGGTTTGGGGCATTTGGTGTGTGTGTGTACACACATTTTATTTTGTGATTGAATCCATAGCCTATAAGGCTTCTGATGTCAGAGGTCAACGCCACACATTCTTCAGTCAAAACTTTGATCCGCAATGCTTGCAAGACTAAACCAAGGATTCCTCATGAATATAAGGACATTACTATTGTATTTGTTGTTAACCCCTTCCCGACATTTGACGTACATTTACGTCATGGCCGGGATGTACTTCCCGACACATGGCATAAATGTACGTCATGACTTTAAACTGTCACTGCGTCTCGAGACGCAGTGACAGAGGGACGATGTCTGCTGTCCCTGACAGCAGACATGTCCCTGCATGCCCAGGGGGGGCTGCGATGTCGCCCCCCCGTCGGCGATCGCTGTGATTGGCTGTTCAGTGTGAACAGCCATTCACAGCGTTTTCCTGTGTTACCAGCGAATCAGACGCTCGGTAACACAGGTGTCAATCACCGCCGGGCGTCAGGGGGCATGAGGGGGTCATCGGTGACGATGACACCTCACCCCACCCTCACCCCACCTGCCCCCAAGGCTGTGATTGGTCCGTGGGACCCACGGACCAATCACAGCCAAGGCGCGACATTTAAACTAACGGTGACTGCGCTGCAGACGCCATTCCGGTCTGGAATAGCGTGCAGAGCGGTCACCTGCCTATCTGCCGTGATACTGACCTGATCCTTGCTAATACTTACCTGATCCTTGCAAATACCTTACCTGATTACCTGATCACTGCTTGTAGCGTGCTGGACGCTTCCTGGATCTGACTTCTTGGGACTTCCTGCTGCTGCTGCTGCAGTGTGATAGAGAGATAGAGAGATAGAGAGAGAGAGAGATAGAGAGAGATAGAGAGATAGTGACAGAGAGAGCTATATTTTGTGTCTGCTACCCCCCCTTTTTGGGGGTGCAGGTTTTTTTTATATATAAATAACTGTCAGTGCTGCTGCTGCAGTGTCATAGAGTGATAGATAGTGATAGATAGTGAGAGATAGAGAGATTTGTGTCTGCTACCCCCCCTTTTTGGGGGTGCAGGGTTTTTTTTTATATATATAACTGTCAGTGCTGCTGCTGCAGTGTCATAGAGTGATAGATAGTGAGAGATAGAGAGAGATAGTGACAGAGAGTGATAGAGAGTGTATATTTTGTGTCTGCTACCCCCCCTTTTTGGGGTTGCAGGTTTTTTTTTATACATATAACTGTCAGTGCTGCTGCTGCAGTGTCCTAGAGTGATAGATAGTGATAGATAGTGATAGATAGTGATAGATAGTGATAGATAGTGATAGATAGTGATAGATAGTGAGAGATAGAGAGAGATAGAGAGAGATAGTGACAGAGAGTGATAGAGAGTGTATATTTTGTGTCTGCTACCCCCCCTTTTGTGCTGATCAGTATATCTGTGCTGATCAGCAACTTTTTGGGGGCGCAGGGTTTTTTTTTTTTTATATATATATACCTGTCAGTTGCTGCCAGTTGCACTGTCAGTTGCACCAAAGGTTGTGCACCTGCTGCCCCTCACTGGTAATCAGTGTTGCATCACTGATCACCTTTTTTTTTTTTTGAGGCTGCTGTGGGTCTTTTTTTAATTTTTTTTTTACACACACTGAGATTTTGTGGGTGTCCTGTGGCCACTGTGCGCTGATCAGTGACGTACATCACTGATCAGCTTTTTCGGCACAGGGTTGATCTATTTTTTTTTTTTTTTATCAAATTTCTGTTGCCTTTGAGCGCTGTTCAGTGACGGACGTTACTGACCAACATCTGTGCTCAATTTTTGGCGCAGGAGCTTTTTTTTTTTTTTTTTAACCCCTTCAATTTTTTTTTTTTTTAATTGGGTTCAAATTCCTGTATAAAGTATTTTTTTTTTTCTGCACTACATACACACTACACACTACATACCCCCCGGGTTGAAATAAAGTTTGTACCCCCCCCTACACTATACACGTGTTGAAACATTTCACTACCAGTAACACAAAAATAAAAATGGCATCCCAAATGTCATCCCAAATGTCATCCCAGTCATCCAGAAGAATGTATTCAGCGGAGGAGGCATATGCCATGCTTGCCTCTGATTCTGACACAGCCAGTGAGGCAAGCGGGGAATTTGAAGGATTCATCTTAAGCTCCTCTTCCTCCTCTAGTGATGAGGGACCCCCTCAAAGACGCCCCCGTAGAGCAGCTGAGACCCCCCCCCCCAATAATTGATCTCGTATGGACCCCACCACCAGACAATTTTGAGCCCCAGGTTCCTGAGTTTTTGGCCATGCCAGGAATCCAATTTGATTCCACAGGTCTCAGAGAAATTGACTTTTTCAAATTATTTTTCTCTGATGATTTTATAAATTTAATTGTGGACCAAACTAATTTATATGCCCAGCAGTTTATTGCTCAAAACCCCACGTCATCATTTGCTAGGTGGACCCCTGTAGATGCAGTAGAGATGATGACGTTTTGGGGTCTGGTGTTTCATATGGGCATAGTAAAAAAGCCAGAAATTAGGCAATATTGGAGTACAGATGTTCTGTACAGCACCCCATTTTACCGTATGGCCATGCCCCGGGCTCGATTTGAGACGATCCTTAAATTTTTGCATTACAACGATAATGCACAGTGCCCACCCAGAGATGATCCCACCTTTGACCGGCTATTCAAAGTCAGGCCGGTCATTGATCATTTCAGTGCCAAATTTGAAGAGATGTACATCCCAGATAAATTCATTTGCATAGACGAGTCCCTTATACATTTTAAAGGAAGGGTTAAATTCCGCCAGTACCTTCCCAGTAAGAGGGCAAGGTATGGCATAAAAATGTATAAGCTGTGTGAAAGCACCTCAGGGTACACCCACAGGTTTAGGGTATATGAAGGGAAGGATTCAAGAATTGAACCGCCAGAATGCCCCCCCTCCCTCGTAGGTGTTAGTGGAAAAATTTTCTGGGATTTAGTGCACCCCTTCCTGGATAAAGGTTATCACCTCTATGTGGATAACTTTTACACCAGCATCCCCCTGTTTAAGGCCCTTGGTTCAAGAGGTACAGCAGCTTGCGGTACTGTGCGCAAGAACCAAAGAGGCCTCCCAAAAACGCACATTGCCCAAGTAATGAGAAGGGGTGAAAGCAGGGGAATATGCACCGAAAATATGTTGTTGGTCAAATATAAGGACAAGAGGGATGTCCTTATACTGACAACAATTCACGGAGACAGTACCACCTCCGTCCCTGTACGAGGTACCAGTACCCACACCTCCAAACCTAATTGTATCCTGGATTACAATAGGTACATGGGCGGAGTGGATCTTTCAGATCAGGTACTGAAGCCGTACAGTGCCCTGCGGAAAACAAAAATCTGGTACAAGAAGCTGGCCGTGTATATCATCCAGATGGCACTGTATAAAGCTTACGTGCTATTCCGTTCTACCGGCCAGAGGGGGACATTTATGCACTTTCAAGAGGAAGTCATAAAGGGCCTAGTATTTGGGAACCAGCGGGCAGAGGGCCCCAGTACTTCTAGTACTGGCCCCCGTATTGTACCAGGGCAGCATTTTCCTGATGAAATCCCCTCCACTGGAAAAAAGGGCAGGACACAAAAAAGGTGCAAAGTTTGCTATAAAAAGGGAATAAGAAAGCAAACTATTTTCCAGTGTGACACTTGCCCCGACACACCCGGCCTATGTATAAAGGAGTGTTTTAAAATATACCACACATCTATGGATTTTTAGGTTCATCATTTCACCGTGCTTCGGGGGTCTTGCTAATGCCACATAGCACCCACCATTCATTCCACCAGAATCTGAGCCGCAAAATCCAAAAATCACTCCTTCCCTTCTGAGTCCTGCCATGCACCCAACTGGTATTTTTTGGTCACATGTGAGGCATTGCCGTACTCGGGAGAAATTGGGGCACAGATTTTGGGGTGCTTTTTCTCCTTCATACCTTCTGAAAATGAAAAATTTTGAGCCAGAACTGCATTTTTGTGTAAAAAAGTGTAAAAAAATGTAATTTTTCATTTTCACTGCCCAGTTGTATCAAAATTGGTGAAACCCCTGGGGGTTTGAAATGTACACTATACCCCTAGATGAATTCCCTGAGGGGTGTAGTTTGCAAAATGGGGTCACTTGTGGGGGGGTTCCACTGTATTGGTGCTTTGGGGGTCTTGCTAATGCGACATAGCACCCACCAACATTCCACCACCAAAAATCACTCCTTCCCTTCTGAGTCCTGCCATGCACCCAACTGGTATTTTTTGGTCACATATGAGGCATTGCCATACTCGGGAGAAATTGGGGCACAGATTTTGGGGTGCTTTTTCTCCTTCATACCTTCTGAAAATGAAAAATTTTGAGCCAGAACTGCATTTTTGTGTAAAAAAATGTAATTTTTCATTTTCACTGCCCAGTTGTATCAAAATTGGTGAAACCCCTGGGGGTTTGAAATGTACACTATACCCCTAGATGAATTCCCTGAGGGGTGTAGTTTGCAAAATGGGGTCACTTGTGGGGGGGGTCCACTGTATTGGTGCTTGGGGGGTCTTGCTAATGCAACATAGCACCCACCAACATTCCACCAGAATCTGAGCTGCAAAATCCAAAAATCACTCCTTCCTTTCTGAGTCCTGCCATGCACCCAAATGGTATTTTTTGGTCACATGTGAGGCATTGCCGTACTCGGAAGAAATTGGGGCACAGATTTTGGGGTGCTTTGTCTCCTTCATTCCTTGTGAAAATGAAAAATTTTGAGCCAGAACTGCATTTTTGTGTAAAAAATGTAATTTTGCATTTGCACAGCCCAGTTGTATCAAAATTGGTGAAACCCCTGGGGGTTTGAAATGTACACTATACCCCTAGATGAATTCCCTGAGGGGTGTAGTTTGCAAAATGGGGTCACTTGTGGGGGGGTTCTACTGTATTGGTGCTTGGGGGGTCTTGCTAATGCGACATAGCACCCACCAAAATTCCACCAGAATCTGAGCTGCAAAATCCAAAAATCACTCCTTCCCTTCTGAGTCCTGCCATGCGCCCAAATGGTATTTTTTGGTCACATGTGAGGCATTGCCGTACTCGGGAGAAATTGGGGCACAGATTTTGGGGTGCTTTTTCTCCTTCATACCTTCTGAAAATGAAAAATTTTGAGCCAGAACTGCATTTTTGTGTAAAAAAATGTAATTTTTCATTTTCACTGCCCAGTTGTATCAAAATTGGTGAAACCCCTGGGGGTTTGAAATGTACACTATACCCCTAGATGAATTCCCTGAGGGGTGTAGTTTGCAAAATGGGGTCACTTGTGGGGGGGTTCCTAAATTTTAGCATCTTATGGTGCCTAGAAACCTACATGGTGCCTAAAAAATAATCTCATAAAAAGGAGGCTCCAAAATCAAGTAGGTGCTCCTTCTATTATGAAGCCTGTGGTTTGGTCAACGTGCACACTAGGGCCACATATAGGATATTTATGAAAACAAAAGAATTGGGGGAATCAATTTTTAGTCACATTTCTCTAGTAAAATGTACTGTGTTCCTTAGAAAAATGTATTAAAATTGCAAATCTGCAAAAAAAAATTTGAAATTTCACCTACACTTTGTTTTAATTCCTGTGAAACACCTAAAGGGTTAACAAACTTCCAAAATGCTGTTTTGAATACTGTGAGGGGTGCAGTTTTTGAAATGGTATCATTTATGGGGGTGTCTCACATACAAGTCCCTCAAAGTCACATCAGAACTGAACTGGTCCCTAAAAAAATCAGTGTTTGAAATTTTCTTGAAAATTTGAGAATTTGCTATTCATATTGTAAGCCTCCTAGTGTCCAAAAAAATTAAAAGGAAGTTGAAATAATGATGGAAACATAAAGTAGACATATGGTCTATGTTAGTTATTAACTATTTTGAGTGGTATGATTATTTGTCTCACAAGCAGAAAATTTAACATTTTGCAAATTGCAAAATTTTCCATTTTTTCACGACATTTTGGTATTTTTCACAAAAAAACACAGACTGTATCGACTCAAATTTACCACTAATTTGAAGTACAATGTGTCACGAAAAAACAATCTCAAAATCACTGGGATAAGTAAAAGCAAAAAAAAGTTATCCCCACTTAAGTGATACATGTCAGATTTGAAAAAAAGGGCTCTGTCAGGAACGCAAAAACTGGCTCTGTCAGGAAGGGGTTAAAAAGGTGAAGATTGTTTTACTATAACTGCTGTGGTTTATGGCCTGTCTTATCACCATCTTCACAATGCCTTCATTTATGGGAAGCACTCCTGCTTTAGATTTATTGTAAAATACCAAGTTTCCCTTAGACCAGGGCTGGGCAATTGCAGCCCTCCAGATGTTGATGAACTACACATCCCAGCATGCCTTGCATCAGTTTCAGCATGGCCACATAGCAAAACCTTTAAAGTTCTCACAACATCTAGAGAACGTAACTCTGGAGAATCCTCCAACGGTGAAAATGCAGGAACAACAATATCCTGATTTATGTGAAACCTGGAAATAGAAAAAAATAGAACTGCGCAATATAGGGGGTAACCGTATTTGCAATTTATTTGCTCTCTACAATAGGCAAAACATACAACACATCAAACATATATGTAGGAATTAAAAGAAAAAAATAAAAGAATTATGCACAACCGGTTGTGACTATATATAGCATGCAGAGGTTTTTGTTAAAACATAATAATTAGAAATGCACTTCCCATGAGAGTATTCACAGTCCTGTTAGTATGTTAATTGGTTCAGATGAAATGGCTGGTTTGATAAACAGTCTGTTTGTGGGTTAGTGATTAGGTTTTGGTGTAAGTTAAATTTAAACAGTCCAGGTTTTTTTGTCTGGCCGGACACTTTATAGTGAGGGTACCTTACAGCTGCCACCTGTAATTCCTCGGGTCTCCCAGTTGATGGTGCTGAATCACCTTTGTAGACAACTTTATCTGGAGTCACCTTAGGATGGAAGGTCTGCTTGTATTCTGTGTGGTCTCCCTCTGGTGTCGGTGGTGGTAGCTCGCCATATCTCGGCAAATGACAACAGGCGACCACCCACCTGAGAGATCTGGTGGGCCGCCTGCCCCTCATGCTGAGGGTTTATCTGCCTGCTTAGGGGCCTGACGGCGCCATGCCCAGGACTGTTTTGGCTTTGAGGACGATGTCCGTTTTGAGGAAATCTGAGCCCTTGATGAGGGCTGTCCCCTAGATCTTCCTTGTGACCGAACTTACTGGGATCTAGCCTTTGTTGGAGCTGAAGGTAAAAAAAATAAAAAGCTGTCTTGGATGTTGCTATTGTGGCTACAATTTTGTCCAGCTCAGGGCCAAAAAGGATAGTGCCTGAGAATGGCAATGCCTCCAGGGCCTTCTTTGAATCAGAGTCTGCACTCCATGTACGCAACCAAAGAGCAGCTACTGAAGAGGCTGATATTTTAGAAGATAGGGCGGCAGCATCCACTGCGGCCTCTTCTAAATATGTGGCCCCCTCTCGTATTAGATCCACTACCTCAGGTACCCGATCAGAGCTGTCGAAAATCTGCTCCTGCAGACTGTCCGCCCATGAGCCAATTTCCCTAGCCACCCATGCAGAGGCCATAGCCGGTCTGGCTGAGGCTCCCGCATTGGTATATATGGATTTAAGACCGTGTTCAATTTTTCTATCAGTGGGGTCCTTGAGTGAATCCACTGTAGGAATAGTTAGCGTGGTAGCTTTAACCAGGCTGGCTACGTTTAAGTCTACTTGTGGAGGCACCTGCCATTTCTGATTTTCTGCATAAGCAAACGGAAAGAAAGATGAGACATTTGGACACATGGAACTTTTTGTTGGGGTGTTGCCACGCTCTGACAGAACCTCCTCTAAGTCTGTATTATAGGGAAAATGGGCAACTCCTTTTTAAAGAGAAGATTGTCAGGTGCTGAGGAGTGGGTGTCCTGTATATTAAGGGACAGCCTTAACTAAAGGAGTCTACCCTGATCTGGGTCATCCTTTCCTCTTTATCAGGTTTGTCTGTGTCAACATCATCATCCATGTCGACAAGCACCTGGTAGTCACCAGAATCTGACTGGTGAGTGACTAAAGGAGTCTGCTCTGCGTTTAGGCGGCGGGATCTTCAACGCCGACTGTAATGCAGCAGACACCTGAACTAAATCCTGAACAGAGGAGGACAGACCCTGCACCCAGGCATGCTCAGAAGTAACAGCAGGCTGTGCCTGTAATAGCTGTGTGAGCTGAGCAGACTCTGGTTGCAGCCAACTGTGAAGCTAATTCTTTCATAGCAGATGAAAGAGTGGATGCCCAACTAGGCCTCCACTATCAGTGGGGCTGAGGGGGAAGCGGTCATCTATTAGAATGAACTTAGGTCTACAGTCATTAGGTCGACCCCACTAGGTCGACTGGCAGGAAGGTCAACATGGGTTTTTCACAGTTTTTTTGAGCCGACATGTGCCGACAGGCGGCATTTCATGCCCTACCATCCACTAGGGCATGGAGGAGGTTATTAACCCCTTCCCGACATTTGACGTATATATACGTCATGGCCGGGATGTACTTCCCGACACATGACGTATATATACGTCATGACTTCAAAGTGCCACTGCGTCTAGAGACGCAGTGACAGAGGGACGATGTCTGCTGTCTGCCCCCCCGTCGGCGATCGCTGTGATTGGCTGTTCAATGTGAATAGCCATTTGCAGCGTTTTCCTGTGTTACCGGCGAATCAGACGCTCGGTAACACAGGTGTCAATCACCGCCGGGTGTGAGGGGGCATGAGGGGGTCATCGGTGACGACGACACCTCACCCCACCTGCCCCCAAGGCTGTGATTGGTCCGTCGGACCGACGGACCAATCACAGCCAAGGCGCGCCATTTAAACTAACGGTGACTGCGCTGCAGACGCCATTCCGGTCTGGAATTGCGTGCAGAGCGGTCACCGGCCACTCTGTCGTGATATACATACCTGAACCTTGCCTGATACTTACCTGATCACCGCTGATCACCGCTGGTAGCGTGCTGCCAGCAGTTGGATGCTTCCTGGATCTTGTGACTTCCTGTGTCCTGCTGCTGCAGTGTCATAGAGTCACAGATCGTGAGAGATAGTGACAGAGAGTGATAGAGAGTGCTATATTTTGTGTCTGCTGCACCCCTTTTGTGCTGATCAGTATATCTGTGCTGATCAGCAACTTTTGGGGTTTTTTTTTTTTATATATATATACCTGTCAGTTGCACCAAAGGTTGTGCTGCCTGTGCAACTGACTGCTGCCCCCCCTTTTGTGCTGATCAGTTTAAATTAATTAACTGATCAGCAACTTTTTGGGGGTCCAGGGTTTTTTTTTTTATATATACCCTGTCAGGTTGCACCCACAGTTGTCTGCCTGCTGCCCCTCACTGCTAATCAGTGTCGCATCACTGCATCACTGATCTGCAGTTTTTTTTTGGGGGGGGGGGGGGGGGGATTGCAGTGGGGTTTTGTTTTTACACCCACGTTGCTTTTGTGGGTGCTTTTGTGGGTGTCCTGTGGCCGCTGATCAGTGACGCACATCACTGAACAGCATTTTTGGCACAGGGTTGATATCATTTTTTTTCTGCAGTTTTTTTTAATTGTTTTTTTTTTTTGGAGAGTGTTGTGGTTTATTACACCCACGTTGCTTTTGTGGGTGTCCTGTGGCCGCTGATCAGTGACGTACATCACTGAACAGCATTTTTGGCACAGGGTTGATATTTTTTTTCTGCAGTTTTTTTTAAATTGTTTTTTTTTTTGGAGAGTGCTGTGGTATTTTTTTTTTTTTAATTGTTTTTACACCTGTTGCCTTTGAGCGCTGTTCAGTGACGGACGTTACTGACCAACATCTGTGCTCAATTTTTGGCGCAGGACCTTTTTTTTTTTATTGGGATCAAATTCCTGTATAAAGTATTTTTTTTCTGCACTACATACCCCCCGTGTTGAAATAAAGTTTGTACCCCCCCAACACTATACACGTGTTGAAACATTACACTTACAGAAACACAAAAATAAAAATGGCATCCCAAATGTCATCCCAGTCATCCAGAAGAATGTATTCAGCGGAGGAGGCATATGCCATGCTTGCCTCTGACTCTGACACAGCCAGTGATGCAAGCGGGGAATTTGAAGGATTCGTCTTAAGCTCCTCTTCCTCCTCTAGTGATGAGGGACCCCCTCAAAGACGCCCCCGTAGAGCAGCTGAGACCCCCCCCAAATGATTGATCCCGTATGGAGCCCACCACCAGACAATTTTGAGCCCCAGGTTCCTGAGTTTTTGGCCATCCCAGGAATCCAATTTGATTCAACAGGTCTCAGAGAAATTGACTTTTTCAAATTATTTTTCTCTGATGATTTTATAAATTTAATGGTGGACCAAAGTAATTTATATGCCCAGCAGTTTATTGCTCAAAACCCCACGTCATCATTTGCTAGGTGGACCCCTGTAGATGCAGTAGAGATGATGACGTTTTGGGGTCTGGTGTTACATATGGGCATAGTAAAAAAGCCAGAAATTAGGCAATATTGGAGTACAGATGTTCTGTACAGCACCCCACTTTACCGTATGGCCATGACTCAGACTCGTTTTGAGATAATCCTTAAATTTTTACATTACACCGATAATGCACAGTGCCCACCCAGAGATGATCCCACCTTTGACCGGCTATTCAAAGTCAGGCCGGTCATTGATCATTTCAGTGCCAAATTTGCAGAGATGTACATCCCTGAAAAATGTATTTGTATCAACGAGTCCCTTATACATTTTAAAGGAAGGGTTAAATTCCGCCAGTACCTTCCCAGTAAGAGGGCAAGGTATGGCATAAAAATGTATAAACTGTGTGAAAGCACCTCAGGGTACACCCACAGGTTTAGGGTATATGAAGGGAAGGATTCAAGAATTGAACCGCCAGAATGCCCCCCCTCCCTCGTAGGTGTTAGTGGAAAAATTGTCTGGGATTTAGTGCACCCCTTCCTGGATAAAGGTTATCACCTCTATGTGGATAACTTTTACACTAGCATCCCCCTGTTTAAGGCCCTTGGTTCAAGAGGTACAGCAGCTTGCGGTACTTTGCGCAAGAACCAAAGAGGCCTCCCAAAAACGCACATTGCCCAAGTACTGAGAAGGGGTGAAAGCAGGGGAATATGCACCGAAAATATGTTGTTGGTCAAATATAAGGACAAGAGGGATGTCCTTATACTGACAACAATTCATGGAGACAGTACCACCTCCATCCCTGTACGAGGTACCAGTACCCACACCTCAAAACCTAATTGTATCCTAGATTACAATAAGTACATGGGCGGAGTGGATCTTTCAGATCAGATACTGAAGCCGTACAGTCCCCTGCGGAAAACAAAAATCTGGTACAAGAAGCTGGCCGTGTATATCATCCAGATGGCACTGTATAACACTTACGTGCTATTCCATTCTACCAGCCAGAGGGGGACATTTATGCACTTTCAAGAGGAAGTCATAAAGGGCCTAATATTTGGGAACGAGCAGGCAGAGGGCCCCAGTACTTCTAGTACTGGCCCCCGTATTGTACCAGGGCAGCATTTTCCTAACGAAATCCCCTCCACTGCAAGAAAGGGCAGGACACAAAAAAGGTGCAAAGTTTGCTATAAAAAGGGAATAAGAAAGGATACTATTTTCCACTGTGAAACTTGCCCCGACAAACCCGGCCTATGTATAAAGGAGTGTTTTAAAATATACCACACATCTATGGATTATTAGGTTCATCATTTCACCGTGCTTCGGGGGTCTTGCTAATGCCACATAGCACCCACCATTCATTCCACCAGAATCTGAGCTGCAAAATCCAAAAATCACTCCTTCCCTTCTGAGTCCTGCCATGCACCCAACTGGTATTTTTTGGTCACATATGAGGCATTGCCATACTCGGGAGAAATTGGAGCACAGATTTTGGGGTGCTTTGTCTCCTTCATTCCTTGTGAAAATGAAAAATTTGGAGCCAGAACTGCATTTTTGTGTAAAAAATTTAATTTTTCATTTGCACAGCCCAGTTGTATCAAAATTGGTGAAACCCCTGGGGGTTTGAAATGTACACTATACCCCTAGATGAATTCCCTGAGGGGTGTAGTTTGCAAAATGGGGTCACTTGTGGGGGGGTTCCACTGTATTGGTGCTTCGGGGGTCTTGCTATTGCGACATAGCACCCACCAACATTCCACCAGAATCTGAGCTGCAAAATCCCTCCTTCCCTTCTGAGTCCTGCCATGCACCCAAATGGTATTTTTTGGTCACATGTGAGGCATTGCCGTACTCGGGAGAAATTGGGGCACAGATTTTGGGGTGCTTTGTCTCCTTCATTCCTTGTGAAAATGACAAATTTGGAGCCAGAACTGCATTTTTGTGTAAAAAATGTAATTTTTCATTTGCACAGCCCAGTTGTATCAAAATTGGTGAAACCCCTGGGGGTTTGAAATGTACACTATACCCCTAGATGAATTCCCTGAGGGGTGTAGTTTGCAAAATGGGGTCACTTGTGGGGGGGTTCCACTGTATTGGTGCTTCGGAGGTCTTGCTAATGCGACATAGCACCCACCAACATTCCACCAGAATCTGAGCTGCAAAATCCAAAAATCACTCCTTCCCTTCTGAGTCCTGCCATGCACCCAAATGGTATTTTTTGGTCACATGTGAGGCATTGCCATACTCGGGAGAAATTGGGGCACAGATTTTGGGGTGCTTTGTCTCCTTCATTCCTTGTGAAAATGAAAATTTTTGAGCCAGAACTGCATTTTTGTGTAAAAAATGTAATTTTTCATTTGCACAGCCCAGTTGTATCAAAATTGGTGAAACCCCTGGGGGTTTGAAATGTACACTATACCCCTAGATGAATTCCCTGAGGGGTGTAGTTTGCAAAATGGGGTCACTTGTGGGGGGGTTCCACTGTATTGGTGCTTCGGGGGGTCTTGCTAATGCGACATAGCACCCACCAACATTCCACCAGAATCTGAGCTGCAAAATCCAAAAATCACTCCTTCCCTTCTGAGTCCTGCCATGCACCCAAATGGTATTTTTTGGTCACATGTGAGGCATTGCTGTACTCGGGAGAAATTGGGGCACAGATTTTGGGGTGCTTTGTCTCCTTCATTCCTTGTGAAAATGAAAAATTTGGAGCCAGAACTGCATTTTTGTGTAAAAAAATTAATTTTTCATTTTCACTGCCCAGTTGTACCACAATTGGTGAAACTCCTGGGGGTTTGAAATGTACACTATACCCCTAGATGAATTCCCTGAGGGGTGTAGTTTGCAAAATGGGGTCACTTGTGGGGGGGGTTCCTAACCTACATGGTGCCTAAAAAATAATCTCGTAAAAAGGAGGCTCCAAAATCAAGTAGGTGCTCCTACTTGTGGTTTGGTCAACGTGCACACTAGGGCCACATATAGGATATTTATGAAAACAAAAGAATTGGGGGAATCAATTTTTAGTCACATTTCTCTAGTAAAATTTACTGTGTTCCTTAGAAAAATGTATTAAAATTGCAAATCTGCAAAAAAAAATGAAATTTTGAAATTTCACCTACACTTTGTTTTAATTCCTGTGAAACACCTAAAGGGTTAACAAACTTCCAAAATGCTGTTTTGAATACTGTGAGGGGTGCAGTTTTTGAAATGGCATCATTTATGGGGGTGTCTCACATACAAGTCCCTCAAAGTCACATCAGAACTGGTCCCTAAAAAAATCAGTGTTTGAAATTTTCTTGAAAATTTGAGAATTTGCTAGTTATATTTTAAGCCTCCTAGTGTTAAAAAAAAAATTAAAAGGATGTTGAAATAATGATGGAAACATAAAGTAGACATATGGTCTATGTTAGTTATTAACTATTTTGAGTGGTATGATTATTTGTCTCACAAGCAGAAAATTTAACATTTTGAAAATTGCTAAATTTTCCATTTTTTTACAACATTTTGGTATTTTTCACAAAAAAACACAGACTGTATCGACCCAAATTTACCACTAACTTGAAGTACAATGTGTCACGAGAAAACAATCTCAAAATCACTGGGATAAGTAAAAGCAAAAAAAAAGTTATCCCCACTTAAGTGATACATGTCAGATTTGAAAAAAAGGGCTCTGTCAGGAAGGCAAAAACAGGCTGCGGCGGTAAGGTGTTAAAGCTGTGGCGAGCGAAGCGAGCCACCGTGCCCGAAGCATCTGGAGCGAAGCGAGGGTCCGATTCTCATTGTCAACTGTGTCGACATTCAGATCGAAAAACAGTGAAAAACCCATGTCGACCTTTATGCAAATTCAACCTTAAGTCATGTCGACATTGACCCATGTCGACCTTAAATCAGGTCGACCTTCCTGCCGGTCGACCTAATGACTGTAGACCTAAGTTCATTCTGACAGATGTACCGATTCCGGCTGAGGGGCCCCCAGGGGAGTCCTGTGCTGAACAGCGTTCACACAAGCCAGCCTGGTCTTGCATGGAGGAGTAATTCTTACAATTAGTGCATGTGTAGGCATGCAGCTTAGGAGCTTTCCTGATAGGCTTAGCTTTGGGATTTTTCCGTGACATTATTTACACAGAACACCCCAATACAGACAATGAGGCACAGTGTACAATATCACCCTGTGACCAAAAAAAAAAAAAAGACACTAAACTCTGATCGACCCTAAAATAATGTGGTACAGAGGGCTGCTGAAAAACCTGGTCCTGTAGCGTGTAGAGGAGCAGGATTTCTGGTGCGCTTTTCCCACAATGAGGTCCCGTGTAATGGTAAGTACACTGCCGGGGCGTGGGGAAGCTCAGGCGGGAAACAGTGACTGCGTCACTCAGTGGAGGCGGGGAGCTGTGGATCAAGCTCCACCTTCCCTGGAACCAGCAGTGCCCTGCACCAAAATGGCGCTTCACAGTACGGCACCTGGTGGTCTAGTGGCCACGCAGAAACGACTACCACTGCCAGGGTCACACGGGCTGCACCCTGCCCTGGTGACTTTAAAGCTAGCAGGTATGCGCTGCAAATGGCGAAAAGCCCCCTGCTAAGGGTGGACCAGCTTACCTCTGGACGGGGCACGGCCTCCTCCGTGTCATGAGGAGAGCGGCGGGTCTGGCTATGAAAGTCAGCCACAGGGGAGCAGCGTTGCCATTGCAAGCTGTCTCCCAAAAATAAAATATATTCTGACAGGGCACGGAGCCCTGTCCCTTAGTACCTGTGCCTTGAGGCACAAAGAAAAAAGAGCCAGTAGGGGCGTGGAGGAGGAGCCTGGGCTGCACACAAAGATTGTTAATCTCCTTGGTGCCTGTAGCTGAAGCTCCACCCACACCCCACTGTCCCAGTGACCACCATTGGTATGATAGAAAAATAGAGAATGCCAAAAGTTGTATTTTTAAGGATTGCAAACTACTTCAATAGTCTCACCACTGCAATCCATCATAAATGCATCCACAAAGCTAATTTTCCTAGCCAGACATTCATCTGCAAATTTACTCTGTCAGTCACTTCATTGGTTACCTGTATTCAGTATAAAACACTTACAGACAAGGCCATAAACCAAATTACATCAACTTACATCTCTTCTCTCCAAATATCTTCCAACCTGACATCTTTGCTCCTCACAAGATCTACATCTTAGCCACGCTTATTACTTGCTCCAATTGCAGGACTTGCTTTGAGCTGCACCCACTCTGGAATGCTCTCCCATGCACATTAAGACTCCTTTAGTCTCCAAATCTACAAGCGTTCTCTGAAAACTCACCTCTTCAGACAAGCTTATCAATTTCCAGAACCAGCCACTTGAAGCTGGCCATACATCTACAGATCGATTGTCAGATTGGGTTGGTTGTAACAAAATCCTGGTAATGGATGAGAGCAAATGACAGTTGACCATTTGCTTTGAAATGCTGGAAACCTGCCAAAAACTGTCTGATATTACCAGGTTTTTGTTCCAACCAGCCCAATCTGACAAACGATCTGTAGATGTATGGCCACCGTAACCTTCATATACCATTCCTACCCAATCACCACTGTAGAGGCCACATCCTGTTTTAAGTTTTCCATCCGAAAATTCAGAATGTCAACATGGTAACAGTCAGCATACAAATTTTCTATTGGTAGGGCTTTAATCCTACATCAAGGTACGAGCTTATAAACATGTACACATTTGTTACATTCATTCCATGTAGTACTCAGCAGTAAGGTACAGGGGCAGTCTTCACTGCATTCTCTACAGCTTAAAACACAGAAGTGAACTTAAAATGACTTCCCTCCTGAGCATTGTGGGACAACAGTCAGGTCTTCAATCACACAGCATCAGTATGACCTTTCTGCATCTGGGGCAACTGGCTGGAATTCCAAGGCTCTGTATAATAGTAGTGGTGTCCAGGTAAAGTGCATCCGCTAGGGCAGGGCAACACCGGCCCTTCAGATGTTGATGTACTACATATCCCAGCATGCCTTGCATCATTTTCTGCATGGCCACATAGCAAAACTAATGCAAAGCATCCTGGGATGTGTAGTTCATCAACATCTGAAGGGCCGGTGTTGCCCAGCCGTGAGGTATGGCATGTGGTACCCCGCAAACTCTGGCAGCAGAATAGCATCGGATACATTGTATGTGATCCTAGAAGGGGCTACGATGAGTATTCATGGCAGCCCATAGGATCTGCAACACGCACAAGAACGCGCCTCACATCGCAGGAAAATTACATGCCATGTGTCACTTCATGTGATCAGTCGCAGCAATGCGTTAGAGTCACATAAAAGGTGACCGTATCGCACTAGTGGATGGCGGCCTTTAAAGTGCCTGTCCCAAAAATACTCCTGCATTTCATCATGCAGCAGGAATTTTTTTACTTCCTTATTTAAAATATAGGTTAGGTAAAAGTAAAACTAATATTTGGATCAACCTGATAATTACAGATGCATAAATCTCAATTCTGCTTTTGAAAATACAAAGAGAAATATTTTGTTAGTCAGATGAACACACATTGGAGGTTGAGGAATTTTAATGTGCTTGCACAAGGCAATACTCTATATACACACATAAAAAGGTGCAGGGATTTATTTCTTGCTGGATTCCTCTTCCTTGGAGAGGGTCTTGATAATTTCCTCCTTCTTGGCCTGGAGTCTCTCCTCACGACGCTTCCTTGCCTCCTTTGTCTTGGATCTGCGCGCTTCTGCCTGGTCACTACACAGAGAGAGTGGTATATTATGTAACCGCTTTACCATGGTTTTATTAACTGGGTACACAGAATGGCTTTAGGATACTTTTATTGATGCAAGGAACAAAATCAAAGTATCTCTTCAGCAGCAGTCAATCATTTCCATTCGTAAAATGTATAGTAATCTAGTCTGACTACAGCATGGCATGCTCCCCTAAATTCCATGTGACAATTGTGTAGATACAAATATAAAAATATGTAGGTAAAGTCTGCAGAAACAACTCCGTCAAATTCTCACAAGTGCAGACCTCTACAGTAAGTTTATAATTTACTAATTATAACCATATGCCCAAAAGTTGGCTCTGCTATAGAAGAGAAAGCCGTTCAACCTCCAACGCTAAAGTATTCAAAAAAATAAAACAGGGCTGTTCAGTGGTAGGTATACTACTTTATACATGTTTATTTTAATCCGCTCTTTAAATATTTATATACTTTAAGGTTGTTACTCTCACTCCCCCATCCAAAAACTTCTCAGACATGTCATACAGGTGGATACTTACGCCAAGAGCTTCTTGCGAGCTTTATCAGCCTTCAGTTTGTGGATATGCTCCATGAGAATACGCTTGTTCTTGAACACATTACCCTTTACCTTCAGATACAGACTGTGGTACCTACAATAAGAAAGGATGCTATGAAGAACAGCTTTTGGACATCATACATTTCACATGCACAGCTTTACAGCCACTAGTTCAGACACTGCCCTGAATATGAAGTACAAAAGCAGCAACCTTACATAAATTCACATATATGCTTAGCAAGACTCAAAACTGGAAGGTTCTCTGCACACTACCTGGACCACATGACTGCAGGGTAAATTTACTAAGATGGGAGTTTTATTGAAGATGGGAAGTTGCCCAAAGCAACCAAAGAGGGCAACAAGGCCCTCTGCGTGCTCTCCATGGGCATACTGCCTCTCTATGGGCGTCATGGAGAATAGACCCTGTGCGGCAGGATTCCGGTTGGCAGTATTGTCAGTCAGGATCTTGGTGTCATCATTCAGTCCACCGGGATCCTGAATGTTGGCATATTAACTACATCCCTATAAAGGATGTACAAACTATTAACCTTTGGCATAAGACTTCACCGATCACTTTTAAGAGTCTTCATGTCCTGTGGCTCATCATGATGCATGAAGTAGAAGTCGTCTAGATCAGGGGTATTTACCATTCAATACTCCAGCTGATTTGGAACTACAGATACCAGCCTGCCCTGACCGCTTTAACATGCCTTAACCGAAAGCTGTTTCAGGGCATCCTAGAATCAGTTTCCCCAGCAATCAGGTGACCACAAGGGCATACATGATCACTGTTACATGTAATGTGGGCACCTTCCACCTGACAGAAGCCCAAGTGTTGGACAAGTACAAACATTCTATGGCAGCGACAAGCTTAACTATAGTTACAGAGGTATACAAATATATATTTAACACAGAGCCTTCTGCAGAGGCAGCACAATTATGAAAGACGCACATGTATCCTAGTACAGGTATAGAAGCACACAGCAGAAACGCGAGATGGAGATGTTGCATACAGACACCACACTGCTAAGTTATCCCCAGATAAACTATCCCTACCACAGGGCTGATGCAAGCTCTCATGGTGGGGTAAAGAAGCACCAAGTAATGTTTCAACAGCTAAGGAAACAGACAGTGGGCATCTCACTCCTTGTATACTCAGACAAAACTGAAAAAAAAAAAAAAACCTCAGATTCTGCCTCCAAGTGTGAGGGGCTTTTATTGTAATATAGGACATACCCAGCTATTTTTCATTTAGTGTAGTCTTGTATCACTGGCTAATGATCAGATAATAACCAAAAGGGGGCAGGTTTGAAAGGATGATCATGTAACTTTTCCCAAAGTGCAGGTTATTTTGTCTGGTGATCATAAGTAAACCCAATATTTATAATGTGGGTTCAACCAATTTAACAGAACAGTGTGAATGATAGTCACCAAAATATTGTATTTTGAGCTTTCTGCATCGTACAGCGTCTGATAATTGCCATGCAGTAGCTTCTAAGAGGGGGGCACCTAGTTTGAAAGAAAGCCTAGTGTCTCCAGCTCTGGACTAGCCCGATAGGGAGCTGTACTCCAGTCACTATAGCATGTCTTATCAGATTATACTAAGTTTAACAAAACCCCTGATGACTGAACACCAGATTGCACAGAATGAAGGGGAGAGCAGAAAATGTTCTAATGTCATGTTAACTAGGATGACAGTAAAGATGGCCGTACACTAGCGCAATTTGGCCCCTTTCACATGGATCGGGCCAAGAAATTGAATGATAAGTTACCACATCGCATGTGTTTGTCCCATGCGCATTGGTGGACAGACATACCAGCAGATGCTCAATTTTGTAAGTGATACCACCCAGGTGCTCCATCAACACGGATATCAGCAACCAGATTATACATAATATAATTCAGAGATCCCATCCATCCATCGCTTGGTATGTCAGAAAGGGTTGGGATCATTTGGTCTATTGCATTATGGTCGAAAGTCATTAGGTCGAATCCATTAGGTCGACATGCTAAAAGGTCGACATGACTCTAGGTCGACATGGGAAAAGGTCGACATGATTCTAGGTCGAAAGGTCATTAGTTCGACAGGTCATTAGTTCGACATTGTCTATGTCGACATTCACAAGGTCGACATGGGGTTTTTCACTGTTTTTTTACCTGAATGTCAACACAGTCGACATGGCCACAGTTTAAAGTGCACTGCATCCCCTCGCATCGCTCGCTATGTGTCGGGCACGGTGCCTCGCTACGCTCGGCACACTATTTTATTCTCCCACCACGCCCTAGTGGATGGTAGGGCATGAAATACCGCCTGTCGGCACATGTTGGCTCAAAAAACAGTGAAAAACTCCATGTCGACCTTGTGAATGTCGACATAGATAATGTCGAACTAATGACCTTGTCGAACTAATGACCTGTCGAACTAGAATCATGTCGACCTTTTCCCATGTCGACCTAGAGTCATGTCGACCTTTTAGCATGTCGACCTAATGGATTCGACCTAATGACTGTCGACCATAATGCAGTAGACCAAATGACCGCATCCCGTCAGAAAGCCCAAAGTAGTACACCAGTGAAAAAACTAGTGTTAATACTTGTTAGTGTATGCTCTGATTACTGATATTAGTGTTGCTTGGGGAACTAAGTGTGCTCTTCCTTACTCCCCTACCTTGCAAGCACCTGTGTATATACACATATATACACTGGCAGATGCTCAATTAGTTATGTCTGATGTTGAGGCAGAAAGAGGCTAACATTAGTGGATGCTGGACCTTACATACCACTTGGTGCATTATGAGGTTACTATGGGCAGGTAGCTCTTAGGGTATGTGTAGGTAGAGCCATCATGTGGCTCTAGTAGTTAATTATAGGAACCACATTATGCTTTGGTTGGTTTGGAGGTGAAGTGCACCCAGATGACACGATTACATTCTATGCAACTTATTTTATTAATTTCATGGTGTGTACACACGGGCACAATCAGCATGAGATTTTGACTATATAGTCAAAATCACATCGGAATTGCATGCAGAGCGCAGTTTTTACATTGCACTCCCGATGCAGCACAAATCGAAACCCAGATAGGACAGGGTGACAATGACTATATAGTGCAGATCTCTACTATATTGTCCAAATCGCATGCATGTCGGGTGGCTTGCCGTGCGATTCGATCCTCGAATAGCAAGCTTAACTGATAGTGTGTACAGAACACTTTAATTTAGCACTTTTGTATCACTTTCTGTACATAGCTCTGGCTTTTTTACACCAACACCTATTAAAACTTTCGTTTTTTCACTGGTGTGCTGCTTTGGCTGTTCTGGCGTATGCTGATTTTTGAGGCGCTGCACCCCAAACCTAGCTATAGTAATAGGGACCCCCAATAGTCCGAGGCCTTGATTGGCTTGGTCTTCCCATACATTTGAAAGCATATGTAACAAAGTTCTCTGAATTATATAAGCTGGTTACCGATATATGTGTTGATGCAGGAACCAAATGTGCTTTTCTTTGTATCAGAGATCAGACCTGCTGCACATCTGACCTCAGACAGGCTCCTGGCAGCAACATTATAACATTCTAGCTGCCCAGGAATCAGGGCCTCAGTATACAGACTAAGAACAATATGTATGCTGAGGACCTGATTCCTGGGCAACTAGATTTCATACGTTATATTGTTGCTGCCTGTAGGCGGTCTATGAAGTCAAACTATTATATCCTCAATGAGAAGAGGATAAAGATTCTGCAGCTTACAAGACACGTATAACACCTAATCAGGTCTTGTCTGAACGGTCAGGCATGACTCCTTGAAGATTTAGTACCGGAAGAGTGGCTTGCATTGAAGTCCTTACTCCTGTCACTATCCTATTGGAATGTAAAATGATGCAAGTTTGACAAGCTGCAGCTCCTGATAGGCGACTGAATATTTTAGAGTGGCACCTGGGACCGTGCCATCCTCGCCATCAAACTCCCTTGCCGTATTCAATGTGAGGACCAAATCCTCGCTGTGAAGATGGTGAGGATCCCCCTTAAATGGCAAGGTTTGTCGCAATTGCAGCGCGTCCGCCGCATTGTAGCGAGCCCTGCCCTTTTAATGGCCACACTCGCTGTTTCCACCTCACCTCAGGGAAGAGGTGAGGTGGAAAAGAGTGAAGTGGAGTTGAATACATGACAAGCCATCGGCACTTCTCGTATTCAGGGTATTGAATACCCCCCTTTGTCTTTGAAAGCCTGGTATGCCCTCCCATAAGCAGACACCTTAATGACAAATCTATGCCTACAAGGGGCACTCTGGACTGACAAGATCTAGCTTATTCAGCATGCATATCATATTGTTTTAAGTGTCCCAAGAAAATTAATTAAAGCTTAACTTTCATTGATTATTCTATTAAGAACTGCGAAATATTAAAATTAATGTGAAAAAGTGCATTAAAGTGAATCAAATATTAAAATAGAGCTATCCGTCTTTAATGTGTATTTCTTTATTCTAGTCAAATGACTGATGGGCTGTGTGGCAGCACTGCAAAGGAATTGTGAAATATTTTATGTAGCACTTCACTGGTACGAGGCTTAGCTGAAAATTGTTACTGTATCGTGAAGTTTTTTTCCAAAAAGTAGTTACTATGTTTATTATGTATAATTGGGATTAGGTATTTTGTCCCTCAACTTTAAATAAGTGGGATTATTCAGTTAGGCACCGTAAAGGGAAGAGAGGGGTTATTAGAATAATTATGCCCCTGATGTATTGGCTACTACCTATGTTTTTATCTGTCCAGATCGTATCGTGATCTGATGGATTCCAGCTATGATTGGCAGTATAAATCGGTATAATACCATAACTCAGGGCTGGGCAACACCGGCCTGCCAGATGTTAATGAACTACACATCCCAGGACGCTTTGCATTAGTTTTGCTATGTGGCCATGCTGAAACTGATGCAAGACATGCTGGGATGTGTAGTTCAACTTCTGGAGGGCTTGTGTTGCCCAGCCCTGCCATAACTGCTCTCACTCCTGTGTACAGCTTATCATTGCAGTGGGTGTTTGAGCCTTATGCACAATTACAAAATCAGTCATAAAGGACTGATCATGATAGCGCGTATCAATAATAACTTATTGTGTTTTATGATGGTCCACTAGATTGCATAGTTGGATACATCAATATAATGGTTTACAGGTGCTCATGTTATCCAAACTGTGCAGCTAGCAAATGTCTGAGTAGTTATCTGTGCTATCTCTGTAGGCTATATATTGCCCTGAGATTCCACACAGTAAACCTATGTAGTCAGCGCACTTCGCACAAATGGATCCACCACATGCAATTTGTAATTTTTAAGCTGGATAATAAATGGGTATTCAGATCTCTTGGTAATATGAGTGTTATGGCGATGCCAATATGATTCTGTATAATATATATGGCATCGGAACTCTAATAAGCAGTATAACAGGTGTAGCTACAACAATAGATTTCACAGTCCTAAATCATATACGCTATGAATTCCTTGGCATTACTGCCTTGGCGGGCCACGTGTTTTAGCCCGACAATTGCACACAGTACACTTATTACGTTGTGGTTAGCGCTTAGTATAAGCGGTGCCGCACCACACAGTCTTTAATTATTGCTAATGCTGGGAACACATTATTCAGACGGATAAGCTCTAACATGTCGGGCCGGTCACATATGTCATGTCCACCGCGTCCCCCCTGTGATAGGCTATCACTAATATAGCAGTAATATAACTAATAGGGTACCTGACAATCACATATAAGACTGGATTAATTCTTCTTTGACCATCTAATTATTAAGGTCAAAGACTTTAAAATATATTCAATACAGATGTAGCCATGCTCAGCTTTGCCAATATGCACAGGCCTCGCAGGATGGCCATGTACTTGCCACCTATTCTCCAGTTTGCTGCACATCACAGATAATCTGAGAATGGCTACAGACAAAATCCAAACATATTAATGTGATTATATTTTTAACATGGCATCAGATTCCTTTATTGCAGGGGTTCTCAAATTATTTTGCCTGGGGACCCCATTAGACCATAAAAATTACAGGACCCCAGCAAATTACCACAGTATGGCCGCCACGTCTGGTCAGTGAAGTGACCGCTATTGTGACAGGGAGGCAGTGGGTAATGAGGGGGTGTAAAAGAGGGATGGAAGAGGGAAGCAGATTGTGTTTACTTAATGAGTTATCCCGACTCCCCCTCCACAGACATTAATCTGATGACTAACATGGAGTCGTGACCCCATGCTGAGGGGTCAGGAGCCACATTTTGAGAACCGCTGCTTTATTGGTAATACCCGATTGGTAATATAAAATTAACATGAATTTGTGATCCTGTTAGATTTTCTACTACTACCTACGCAACAAAATTAGATCTAGATCTCTATACAACTTCACAATTCCAATTTTCTCAACATTTACACCTGTACATGTATTTCAGTCTTATGTTCAATGGCATAATAGGCAAATTGCTCATCACTAAAGTCCTTACATGTGCCTGTCGATCTTCTTTGACTCACGGTAACGACGGAGCAGACGGCGAAGAATTCTCATTCTCCTCATCCATGATAACTTCTCAGGCATACGAGCGTTAGCAGTACCCTTTCTCTTACCTGCAGGGAAATCAAAGTGCTCCATTATGTGTGGGCTTTATAACAAACAAAAAAGTGTTCAAATCTGTAGGGGGATACAGAATGGTCTAGAATAGGGGAAGTTTGACTTAAATCCCTCATAGGCAGGACCTCTTCCTCCTCTACTCCAGCTCAGAAGCGTCAGAGGAGAACAGACTCCCATGAGACAACCTGACTAGGTGTTTGGATGTAATGATACGGTTTAAATGGTCTCCAGGTGATATGAAGGCTAACAAGTTTGCAAATTCACCAATGTGCTTGCCGTGTCAGGATTGACAGAAACCTTTGTATGCTTTGAGATGGTTGGCATATCAGCATTTCACAACTTTGTTGTTGATCCACAGCAGTCAATGTGTGATTTGGTATGCAGTCACAGGAATGTCAGAGCTTAAATTTGAGCAACAAATGAACATTATGCATTTTGTTAAACTTGGCAAGCGTTAAATAAGAGCCATTAGTGGAAGACCTAACTCCAAATGGCATTCTGACGACATCGGGATTAATATGTCAGTAGCTCAGGCTACTCAAAACTATTTCCAAATGGGTTTGAAGGGCATACACTGGCATACAGGGGAGTACTTGAAGCCACAGTGATATGAGACAATGAAATACGTAGCACTTTTACCGGTATGAGCTTGCAAACTTGTCAGACCGCTTAAGAACCATACTTTTTTTTTTTTTATCTTTCATGTTAGCTGCTGTTTAAGATGTGACCAATTAATGTTGGTAGGTTCAGAGTTCTCTCTCCCCAAATAAACCACAAAATCAGCTACAACTGTGCAAAATCATTTGGCCCAACATGGCTAAAGTTGAAAGCTATTTCCTGGATGTAAAGTAAGCTGGGCTGAGTTAAACCAGGAAAAAGAAGGGAGAGTTAGGTTTAGGAATGGGGGGGGGATGCTTCAGGATGCTGGCGTCTATTCTGAACACCGGCATTGTATCCTTCTCCACAGAAAACTTTAGGATATTCTACACTAGCAGCAATGCATTTTTTTCAGATACATGACTGGCATTGCTGACTTAATATGACTAGAACTTACCGATGCCCATATGTCTTCCCTTCCTACGGGCAAGGGTGTTCTTACGGCAACGAGCACGAGAGTGGACAGTCACTGGCTTGCGGATAATCAAGCCATCCTTGACCAGCTTCCGGATTTGCTGACCTATAAGAAAACCAGGATAACAGTCAGTCCAGTCACCAGGAACAGAGGCATAGTAGGTAGTAACTAGGATCACACTTACGGGAGTTGGCATTGGCGATCTCGTTGGTCTCGTTTGGATCCAGCCATACTTTTTTCTTGCCACAGCGCAGCACGCTGGAGGCAAGCCTCTTTTGAAGTCTGAGCATGCTAACGAGGGGGAAAAAAAAAGTTAATAAACCACACTAAGTGCATATGCATTCCTACAACAGATACTCAAAAGGTTTGCTGAAATAGTTATGGGAACACACAATTAAGTTGAAACTACTTTTGCCCAATAGTTTTTAATCTAGTACACAGTATTTAAAAAGGAGCTATTTGTAGTATAGTAAAAATCAGCTATACCCAAAACCACATTATGTTTATAGTCCATATTGGTAGTTCTGGGCTCCAAGGAAGTGCAAGGGAAATCAGTCAGAATTTACTATAGCCAAAACCACACTGTATGCACCTTAAAACATGACAGTTGTGGTACATGTAGTTCCTTAACACCTGATATAGAACTGATTGTTTTACAACTGTCTATTTGTTAAAATGGTGTATAGAAACTTAAAGGCAGTATAAGTTATTCCTCTAACACCAAAACCCCAGATCTGACACCGTATTTGGAACGCAATCCAATTCGGGATTTGCCCTGTTTACACTGCAGTGCCGACCCGGGAATATTCCCGGGCCAGCACGGTTTACACTGAAAACTGGCAAATCAGATGAGCGTAAGCTCTAATTTGCAGTCCCTTACACATCACATCGGAGCCCCTAGATCAGGCATATCCAAACTATGGCCCTCCAGCTGTTGTGAAACTACAATTCCCACAGTAGTTGAGTTTAAAAAAAACTCAGGTGTGCTCCCTACCACCAGTGCTGTGCCTAAACACGTGCAAAGGGGGCCGTGCGATCGAACGGGCTTATCTCCCGAAGGAGACGGGCCCCGTTTTTCCCCTAACCCCTCTCAACCATAAGGCCGAGGAGGGGAAAATAGGGAACGGTGGGTCCTCTTCGCCGAAGCTTAGAGAGACCCTCTTTCCTTAACCCCCGGAAGGGTTAGGACGGTGGGTCCTCCGCACCCGAAGGTTTGGAGAGACCCTCAGTGGACTTCCCTCCGCCTTGCGGCTCGGGTCGTCCTCAGGGGGGCCGCAGCTCTCCCCAAAAGGCGAGAGCTTTGGCACATTGGGGAAATGGAAGGCCCGTAAGGGTCGACCACACTACCCAAAAAAACGTGACAAACTACAAAAAAACAGAAAACGTGAAAGTGACAAACGTGAGAAGGAAAATAAATAAATAATAAAGAAGACCCTAGCCAGAAGTAGTACTCCGGTTTCCTCCCACAATCCAACAAAATACTGGAAGGCTAATTGGCTTCCAACAAATTAACCCTAGAATGCCTGTCAGTGTACATGTAGTAGGGAATAGAGATTGTAAGCTCCACTGGGGCAGGGACTGATGTGAATGTTCATCTATTCTCTGTAATGCGCTATATAACTTAATAAATAAATGCCTTGCCACAGTTTTGCTATTAGGGTATGCTAAAACTGGCAAGGCATGCTGGGATGTGTAGTTTCACAACAGCTGGAGGGCCTCAGCTTGGACATGCCTGCCCTAGATAGATAGTTCTGCATTAAAGACCTAATGGGGTTGGGATTGCATGCGATATATTGCATGAAAAAGCATGTCATGCGACCCTGCAGCCTAGGAATCTGCCAGGCGGTTCAAGGAAAATTTTATGCAACTTCTCCCTCTGAGAAGCTCCTCAGTGACAAGAGCCGAGTGCTGCAGGAGAGTTTCACAGTGTAGCTGCCAACATTCTGGCATCACCCTTTGGAAGGATTACACCTGGATGCAGCTCACAGCAATGGTGAAATGTTCAATGTTTAAGACAGTCACTGAGCTTTTCTTTACACACACACGGCATAGGCATAAGGGGCAGACTAGATGGGCTAAATGGTTCTTATCTGCCGTCAAAATATATATATATATATATATATATATATACATATACATACACACACACACATACACTATAGCAATCTACTCTAATTTGGAGTCTACCATAAAATAATCTCTGAACAAAGAATCTACATGGAAGAACAAAATCTGGCCATCAAAGGACACAGACCAGTCCTATTCTGTCTGCAGGACAGAGAGGTGGGATAAGGGCAGGAATGCTCCTGTGTCAGTATGACTATGCCCCGGAACAGATGTGGCAAAATGTGTACATGGAGGATGCTACGTGTACTGCAGACTGATAGACGCACAGCCAGGACGCCGGTTTGCTAGCTGGCTGCCGGCCCCTCTTCACACACAGCGGTGTGTAACCAGTACCCTGGCCTGTCACGCAGGCCTATACCGAGGAACGCCGGAGCTACCAAACAGCCAGCACCGTTCCCAGGTCCGGCATAGCAGCGGGAGCTACATGTAACCCATCGGCAGGGTGCCGATGGCCAGAATCGGTGCTTCCCGGAGCAGATGACAACAGTTTCCCCGGCTCCCCGGGCCCCTCACCTCATGGCGGCTGCTCTACTCCAGCACGGAAAGGAAAGGAAGCGGCTCGGGCACTACCATTATCATCAAGGGGTGATGCCACTGCGGGCAGGGGGAGGTGCTAAGGTCAGTAGTCACCCGCCGGCTCTCCCTAGCGGCGGGACACGGCGGCGATATGTATAACGACACACCGGGACTGTGACACATGGACATCAGTTCTTAGGATCAATTGTAAATTCAACATTTCTTCCAAAAGTATCCCCCCGCGCAGACAAAATGGTATGAACCGAGATGTGGGCATGCGCAGTGCGGGTTCTCTGGCGCAGCCACATGTGGGAGGGGGCGGGGGCAGAGAAGAGAGAGAACCATAAAATGGCGACAGGACAGTGACGTCAGTGGTGTCCGGGGCTATGAGAGGAGCTTATGTCAGCAATGAGGGTAGTGGTGAATTGAGCCTAAAATTAAAACTGTAATCATCATCGATTGTCCAATTCAATGCAATTCGATGGTGTGGATCGATTGATGGTTCGCCCACGGATGTTCACACCTGCTTTACCATTAGTAAGCTGCAGGGCAGGCCAATAATAGCCTTGGGACGGAGCTTTGCTGGAGTGTTTGGGGGGAAGCTAAGTATCTGTTCTCCCCCATTGGTGACATAAGAATCCTCAAAAGTAATAGTTCATCTATTATTTTGGCCCAATGGTGGTAGTTGACATCTCTGAATAGAGGTAGCCTCTCTTATAGCAATAGTGAGATCATGTGCTTGGAAATCTGGGATGTTGTTCAGTTTAATTTAAGGTGGATAATCACTGGGAGATTTTATTGCTCATTATGGCCCTTCTGAGCAATATAATTTAAAATATAGCCCAAACACATGTTGTCTGTGCATGAAGCATGCTCACTCAGTGTGGAAACCGTTGGTGTCACTGTACAATGTCGTTCAGTGTGTATGCACTGTATCCAGGCTTGCCCACCCTCCCGGAATGTCTGGGAGGCTCCCGAAAATTCCATAATTAGACGCTGTGACGGGTCCTCTCAACTGCACCCCACCCACCAACTAGTGGAACATTGCTGCTCGCAGGTGGGACAGCAGGACAATCCCAAAATATTGCTACTGTTCAGCAAAAATCAGCGCCTGTTGGGAGGATTGCAGATGTACAGCTTCTATATAAAGGGCTACCGCTGCAAACACACAGACACATGACAGAGTCCAGCAGCAGGACTTCCAGAAACCTGACTGCTCCTGCGTAAGTAGAGACCACAACGCTCAGATGGCTTTAGCCAGTAGAGGCCTATCATCGAGAGAGGGTTTCTGGGCAATGGCTGCTATGCAAGTGTGATCAGCAGACCGCTCAAGTCCAAGAGTCGTGGCACTGAAACGAGCACATCACAGGGATGGTCTCCTTTCAGAGCTCCTGATCCTGCATGTGTCATACATCTGCCCGGTATATGTGCAGCTTGTAATGCAATCTCGACCACTACCGCCGATCCAAGATCGCATTACAAATACAATCTACTATAATACAACGCTACTCCTAGCACAAATGCAGACAATGAAAGTGCTTAACATAAACATAATAACAAACTATATATGGGCAACTCCAACAAAAAGTGGACATGGGTCATGAAAAAAAAAAGTTGGGATATTCAAAATATGAATATCCCAGTGCATCCTTCATAGTCTATAGAATTTTTTAAAAAATCGGTTGGTAACTGATGCAGATTTAGTAAGCTTGGTGAAGTGATAAAGGGCCAGATTATCTATGCTTCAAAAGTGATAAAATGGAGAGTGATAAACAGCCAGCCAATCAGCTCTTACCTGCCATGTCACAGACTGTGTTTGAAAAATGTCAGACAGGATCTGATTGGCTGGCTGTTTATCACTCTCCATTTTATCACTTTTGAAGCTTAGAGAATTTGGCCCAAAGTGTCTGGTTTTTATCACCGGCCAATCAGCTCCTAACTGTGAAGTTACAGGCTTGGTTTGAAAAATTACAGGTAGGAGCTGATTGGCTGGTGATAAAAACCAGACACTTTATTACTTCACCGAGCTTAATAAATCTACCCCTGAGTCACATGACATGCTGCCATTTTGTCTTATTTCAGAAATGGTTACAGACACTGGTTGTTTTCTGAAAACAAGGGTAAGAAACTTGAATTATTGTAGTAATAACACAAGTTGAGGACATGTACGGTAAGAAACTATATGTTGATAATCAGTATTTCATGTGGTTTTATGTTAGTGAAAGAGTTACATGTGGCACATATTAAGTGTTACATCCATCATTTTTTTGGTATTTTTTTTCCATATTTTGTTTAAAAAGATGAGTAAATGCATGCTATTTACCAGATCTCTAATGGTTTATGAGAGGATTAAAAATTCCTTTGACATTTGTTCACAAATTATTACCTTGCAGTCCCGTACTGTAACATGCTTAAGGTAACGGATGTAACAGTTTATGTTTCATGTGTTACATTAACAACTTATGCCCGTTAGCTTGCTTATCCCAGATGGACAATATGCAAGTGAGAAATACAAAGAAGGAAACTATGACACCTGCAGAAAGAATGAGAAAATACAGAGCCAGACTGAACACAGAAAAGGCTGCAGAAATAAAGAAAAAAATGCGGAAGACGAGAAAAAAAGGAGGTCAGAGTGGACTCGTGCCAGAAGGCAAGCAGAAGCAGTCAAATCAAGAAACAGAGAGGGTTATTCAAGTTTGTTTGGTACTGCGTGCATTCGCACTCAGGACCGATGTTGCAGGTCTGCGCATGCGCAGACGGGTTTCTGCGCATGTGCAGACGTATGGTGCGTGCACCCATGGCAAACTTTCAGTTCGCTGGATGTACGCATCAATGATGGCATGTGGGGGGCGGAGAAGGGTGGGGGTGCCAGGCTGCCTCATTACCATATGAGAACGCCCAGCGTTCCATGGGCGTTCCCATTAGAACGCCCAGCGTTCTCATGGTAATGAGGCCGTGACGCAGGAACAGGGGGGCGGGTAGATGACATCACCGGATGTCACCTGGCCGCCCATATCCATGCCAGCATGCACGCATATGTAAGTAACTTAAAAGTCACTTATATATGCATGTACCTTCCACATCTTTCAATGGTCGCCGACCATCGAAAGATGTGGGAGGTTACCCGCAGGCATACGAATGAATGTTTATGCTAAACATCCATTCACAGCCTGTGCGGGCGAACCCACGCTGCGAGGGGGGGGGGGGCGTTCATTCGCCAGGCGGGATTTGGTGGATTTGCAAGGCTGCAAATTCGCAGCCTTGCGAATCAACCAGAATAACCCCCAGAATGACAGATATGTGAAAACGCAAAAGAGAAAGTGTTAATCAATAGGCATTAAGTGACAAGAGACCCTCAAAATCATTTGTGTCACCACAATCCTTCCATTATTAGCTGCTTAACAAAAACAGTAAAAGCCTAACAAACAGTACATGGATGGTCACCCTGCATGTGTCATAGCTTCCTTCTTTGTATTTCTCTCTTGCATATTAAAACCACATTAAATACTGATTATCAACATATCATTTCTGACAGTACATGTCCTCACTTGTGTTATATACTACAATAATCCAAGTTTCTTACCCTTGTTTTCAGAATAGATAATCAGTGGTCACAATCAGTGTCTGCCTGATAACATTACTGAAATAAGATAAAATGGCAGCATGTCATGTGACACACTGTTACCAACCAATTTTTTTTTAAATCACTATAGACTAGAACTATAGACTATGGGGGTATGCAATCCAGGATCACGGCGTACAATCCCTCCTGACAGACGTGATCCTGGCTCGTTTTCCATTTGCCCGACAGCAAATCGGCAGACGGGATTCAATGTCCCACCTGCCGATTGGCAAAAGGGAGTGTGGCCGCAAAAATGGCAGTGATGCCGATCTACGTTCGGAATTGCGACAATCCACGGCCGATATCGTCAGAACATACCCGACAGCTTTTAAAGTCAGGCTCATTCTGCCATGAACCCTCTTCAATGCTGTCGGTAAAGACAACATTGAATAGGGCCACTCCGCTAATTTCCCTGTCGGCAATAGCTGCCAACGATTGCATACCCCCCTATGACTGATGGACTGGGAAATTCATATTTTGAATAGCCCCAATTCTTTTTTTCCATGA
Organism: Crinia signifera; assembly: GCF_055691185.1. Taxonomy (NCBI): domain Eukaryota; kingdom Metazoa; phylum Chordata; class Amphibia; order Anura; family Myobatrachidae; genus Crinia; species Crinia signifera. Next base: position 129,647,482 of record NC_139222.1, on the reverse strand, counting down.
CCCATGTCCACTTTTTTTGTGGGACTGATATAAATGTGAATGGAGAGTTCTGGGTTCAGGTGATGCATCCAGCCAGAGGTGGGTGGTTATGACCAAAACAAGATGATGAGATACATAAACAATGAATTGATTTATAGCAGACAACAATGGTAAGGCTTATTCACACTTCATATTTTTATTCACCAGTGTTAGATACAATTGTGGTAAAATTAGCTTCTTTGTGTGCATTTATCAATTTGTAGCAATCTAGATGTTTACCACAAATATTGTATCTGAGAGTTACATCCTTTACCTTGGAATTGCCCATATATGGGCAATTCCAAGGTAACGGATGTAACTCTCAGATACAATATATATATATGGGCAATTCCAACGTAACGGATGTAAGTCTCAGATACAATATTTGTTTAATAATAATATATATATATTTGTATAATAATATATATATTATTTTCTTATACTAAAGCGATAAGAAAACACTGGCCTTTACTAGCAATTGATCCCGCCTTTAAATCAGTGAGCCATTCCCCACCATTAGTAGGAGCCAAGAGGGGTCAGAACCTCAAAGACATCCTGATGCGCCCAAACATGCAGCATTCTAATGACACAGGCATAGGGCTTCAGCGAAAAAAAGGCTGCTTTAGGTGCCTTAAATGTACTACCTGCAGGGCACTCATCACTGGAAGCACGTTTTGCCATCCGCATTCTGGTTTAAAGATACAAATTCAGCATCATCTTGTCTGTACTATGGACCATGTGGTATGCATCCTAAAGTGCCCATGTGGACTCATGTATGTGGCCAAGACCATACAGACTTTTAGGGCAAGATTGAACCAGCATCGGTCTTCTATCCCGTTGGCATATGCTACATCTGGAACAGACAAACCAGTTGTGGCCCATTTTCTCAGACTGAAGCATCAGGTATCAGCAATGTCCTACATGATAATTGACTGGGTACCCCCCTGGAGAGAGGAGGAGACCGTAGCCTCTTAAAAAAGAGGCAAAGTGGATTATGAGGTTGGACACAATTGCCCCGAAGGGCCTTAACGAGTCGAATATGCTTAGTGTATTCCTGTGAAATAATATTGATATGATGTATATTATCTATTGCGCCTGGTAGTATATCTGCACAATACGTTTTTCTTTATTTTTCTGTTTATATTTTGTATATACATTTTTTCTTTACCTTATTTAAGGTCACTTTTTTTTATAATCTTTTTCCTATATGGTCAGTTAAATTACCCAAATTCAGTGAAATTATGTGATTGATCCATAGATGGCGCTATAATTGATGGTATTCACTATTTAACCTTGAATTGTGCACATACCTATAATGCTAATGCAATCCCGGCATCTTAGTTGTATAACATCAAGCCTTTTGGTATATATACTTAGATATAATATCTAAAGTTGTTCGATTACTAATGAAAACACACAGTGATGCGCATGTGTAGATAGACTATCCTGTTCCTCTATACAATTGGTATGGAGAATACACGGACTATTTCCATGCTCTTGAGCGCATAATACTGTGCAGATTAGCAATGGGACGCATACCATTGCGCATGCGCGGGCACTGCCTATCGTGCAATGGAGCGCACATTGTCTTCCGGGCAGTGGAGCACACAGTAGTGCGCATGACAGGATGAGTGGATACTATTTTCCAGGTAAAGTCAGCGCACATTACTGCGCATGACAGAATTTGACACCTGCTGATTGGTCCGCGATAGTGGCGATTCCTCCCGGTATCTATGTTACTGTGAGGCGTGGAACGCACTCCCCTGCCCCCGTTCCTTATGTCAATTTAGGCATGGAACGCACTCTCGCTTATTGCATCTCATTAAGGTATGTGCTAGACTTAGCAAAATCCGGTGAGTGCCCCATCATTTTGTTTGTTTGGATACGAAAGAACCTGGACGTATGGGACTCTTTTTTGGCTTTTGGCACCCAGGTGGATGCAATTAGATTGGAGAGTGCTGTCCACTTGGATTGGATAATATATATATATATATATATATACAGCGACAATATGCCGGCACTCAGGTAAATAAGCCACCGGGTGGGTGCCTTCCCCTACAAATAATGCAGAGTCCATTGGTGGGGGGGGGGGGGGGGGGAGGGCGGCACTCCAAAGGAAATAATCACGCAATCAGGCAGTCATAAGTACAAGAAACGTGTATTCTAGCGCCAAGCTCTTTCAGGGAATCACCCCGTCCTCAGGGCATCAATACACAGGAGAGAAGCACCTCGTCACAGTACTCAGCCCCCTAAATACCCCATCTCTTACCTCAGGCGTCTCCCCCACGCCGGGCGTCACCGCCTCCATCCACGAGAGTCCCGGGGCACCCACTTCCGGGTTGCGCAGAAAGTCTCACCGGAAACGCGTCATCTGCGTTCCAGCAGAGGCTTCCTTGCAGTTCACCCGATCTGTTAGCCCCGTTCAGGCTGCCGTAGAGATACAGCGACCCCCTCAGGTCAGGCGGAGTCCAGCCTGGTCAAGAGAAGAATAATACATATAAATATACATGCAAAAACTACGGACCTTCACACAACTGTCCATAGTGTTGCAACACATTACATATATATCAGAGATCACTAGAAATACATCATATTGAAAAGAAAGTGAAAAAAATAACAGAAGACACAAATACATAACCCAAACAAACTGAACAAATGAAAAATAAATACATAACACAAATAAAACGACATATTAACTTATAGCAGCCATGTATTAACATGTTTAAGGACAGCATTATATTATGGGCTACCAACTGGGTGTCTACACAAGAGTAAATTACACACCCCAATGTGCAGGTGTGGAGGTTTATAACCAGAACAGAAATCTCAAAGTAAACTATTCCAGTTTATTTTTTCGTTTAAACCGCCTGGGCTAGTAGTCCCAAGGCGAATGATCCATTGCGATTCCTTCAGAAGTAGAGCCTTAGCTCTATCTCCACCGCGAAGTGATGTGGGGATATGATCTATGATAAAGTATCTCAGACTCCAGGGGGTGACCCGCCTCCCTGAAGTGCCTGGCTACAGGTTGGTCCAACTCCCTGCCTTGTAGGGCCAGGGAGATTGAAGACCTGTGTCCAGCCATCCTTTGTTTAAATTTGCAAGTAGTTTGGCCAACATACAGTAAGCCACACGGGCATTTAACAATGTACACCACATGCGTGGTGTCACATGTGAGGACAAACCTAATACTGTAGATTTTATCCACATGGGGATGTTTAAACGTTTTACAGGGGATGATAAATTTGCAGGTGATACAGTTGAAACAACACCCCATCGGCTTCTTGTATACATTGGGGTGCGTGGTTTTCCCCATCCCTGTAATGTCTGATTTGACCAGCCGGTCTCTCAGATTCCTACCTCTGGTGAACGCTAGGATAGGACGTTTTTCTTTAAATACTGGTAAGTCCGTGCTAACAATAGGCCACAAGGCCTTGCTGGCTCTGCTTAGGATGGGATGCACTGTTGAAAATTCAGTAACAAATGGAATAATCTTATCGTTATCCCTTTTTGATGGAGCCAAGAGTTCCACTCTGTTCCTCCGCAGAACTTTCCGCTTGGCCTCTAGGTGGGTGTCTCTGTTATATCCACGTGTATGGAATTTATCCACCACCACATCCAAACTAGGAGAGAGCTCTTCCCTGTCGCTGGTGATCCGTGCCACCCGGACCATCTGCGACAAAGGCAACCCCTTTTTTAAGGTTGGCGGATGGAAGCTAGATGACCGCAATAAGGTGTTGCGGTCTGTAGGCTTGTTGTATACTTTAGTGTGGATTTTTCCCTCTCTCACCTGTACCTCAACATCTAAAAAATGGAGACACCTCTGATCAAATTCATAGGTAAACTTGATGAATGGACTGCTTTCGTTGACCCTGTTCATCATATTCACAAAACGCTCCTCACCACCCGTCCACATCAGGAACACATCATCGATGTATCGAGTATACATCAGCAAGTGCCCCCTGGTGGACGGGTCGGAGAGGAATAACTCAAATTCAATAAGGAACATAAAGATGTTAGCATAGGAGGGTGCCACGGAAGAACCCATGGCACACCCCCTATGCTGGGCATAGAAATTCCCATCGAATAAAAAATAATTGCGTCTCAAAGTGAGCTCCAGGAGACACAAGAACAGTTCATGATCGAACTTAGCACTGTCCAAATTCTCCACCAAAAATTTCTTCATTGCAAGGAGGTCTCCCTCGTGGGGGATAGAGGTGTAGAGGCTACACACGTCGAGGCTGCAGAGTAGAGTTCCTGAAGGAATGGAATCAAATGCTTGTAATTTAACCAGGAAAGAAGTTGTGTCTTTGAGAAAGGTAGGTTGTTGAGGCAGTAAAGGCTGCAGAATGCTGTCCAGGAGTTGCGAGGTTGGCTTAAGTAAAGAATCTCTTGCCGACACTATCGGCCTCCCTGGGGGTCTAGTGGAGTTCTTATGTAATTTTGGCAAGGTATACAGGACAGGGGTTCTTGGATGTTGTACACGGATTGCTTTCCAAACTTTAGTGGGTAATTTCCCTTCTTTATGTGCTTTATCAAATACTTCAAAGAGTTCCCTCTGGTATTGGGCAGTTGGATCACGTGTCAGTTTCGTGTATACCTCCTTGTCCTGTAATTGGCGTATGATTTCAGCCCGATAGTCCTCGATCTTCTGGATAACAATCGCCCCGCCCTTATCTGCGGGGCGTATAATGATGGATTGGTCCGTTTCTAATGCTTGGAGAGCCAGGGTTTCTTTTTTGGTCAGAATGGGACGAATTTTGCAAGGTGTACATTGTTAAATGCCCGTGTGGCTTACTGTATGTTGGCCAAACTACTTGCAAATTTAGAAAAAAAAAGGAGTTGGTGTGAAAATAATAGTGCTCAATAATTAACCACAGTGTAAATAATAAAAAATGGATATCACCAAATTTTAGGCACTTTTTGTTCCAGCAGATGAACCTGCAAATACACAACTCCCCTTCCTCACACAGTGATGTGTGTAAGGGGAGATAAAGGGATACAAAGATAGTGCAAATTATCCTTTTTAAAAGAGATTTAATAAGACAGATCCACACTTACAATATGTAGACTGTTATAAAAGCATGGTAGTTATCCACAATGGCAAAAACAGCAAGGTCCAGATGGAAGTGATCGGATCCTGAAGGTGAGTCCTAGATACCCGTCCGGAACAGGGAGCCAGAAGCACCAAGGGGACACCGCAACGAACCGACAGCTGTTCTTCTCCAAGGGAAACGTCCACGATGATACACTCAACGCGTTTCGATTGTCCTTCGTCAGGAGTCACACTCCTGACGAAGGACAATCGAAACGCGTTGAGTGTATCATCGTGGACGTTTCCCTTGGAGAAGAACAGCTGTCGGTTCGTTGCGGTGTCCCCTTGGTGCTTCTGGCTCCCTGTTCCGGACGGGTATCTAGGACTCACCTTCAGGATCCGCTCACTTCCATCTGGACCTTGCTGTTTTTGCCATTGTGGATAACTACCATGCTTTTATAACAGTCTACATATGTTAAGTGTGGATCTGTCTTATTAAATCTCTTTTAAAAAGGATAATTTGCACTATCTTTGTATCCCTTTATCTCCCCTTACACACATCACTGTGTGAGGAAGGGGAGTTGTGTATTTGCAGGTTCATCTGCTGGAACAAAAAGTGCCTAAAATTTGGTGATATCCATTTTTTATTATTTACACTGTGGTTAATTATTGAGCGCTATTATTTTCACACCAACTCCTTTTTTTGTCTATCTGTAACTCTGGTATTTGTGGATATATACCTTCTGGTGTTGATAATATAAGCTGCACGTTTTTTTTAATCGCGCACTGATACTTGGAAACTATCCCTTTGCTACTTGCAAATTTAAACAAAGGATGGCTGGACACAGGTCTTCAATCTCCCTGGCCCTACAAGGCAGGGAGTTGGACCAACCTGTAGCCAGGCACTTCAGGGAGGCGGGTCACCCCCTGGAGTCTGTGAGATACTTTATCATAGATCATATCCCCACATCACTTCGCGGTGGAGATAGAGCTAAGGCTCTACTTCTGAAGGAATCGCAATGGATCATTCGCCTTGGGACTACTAGCCCAGGCGGTTTAAATGAAAAAATAAACTGGAATAGTTTACTTTGAGATTTCTGTTCTGGTTATAAACCTCCACACCTGCACATTGTGGTGTGTCATTTACTCTTGTGTAGACACCCAGTTGGTAGCCCATAATATAATGCTGTCCTTAAACATGTTAATACATGGCTGCTATAAGTTAATATGTCGTTTTATTTGTGTTATGTATTTATTTTTTATTTTTTTTCAGTTTGTTTGGGTTATGTATTTGTGTCTTCTGTTATTTTTTTCACTTTGTTTTCAATATGATGTATTTCTAGTGATCTCTGATATATATGTAATGTGTTGCAACACTATGGACAGTTGTGTGAAGGTCCGTAGTTTTTGCATGTATATTTATATGTATTATTCTTCTCTTGACCAGGCTGGACTCCGCCTGACCTGAGGGGGTCCCTGTAACTCTACGGCAGTCTGAACGGGGCTAACAGATCGGGTGAACCGCAAGGAAGCCTCTGCTGGAACGCAGATGACGCGTTTCCGGTGAGACTTTCTGCGCAACCCGGAAGTGGGTGCCCCGGGACTCACGTGGATGGAGGCGGTGACGCCCGGCGTGGGGGAGACGCCTGAGGTAAGAGATGGGGTATTTAGGGGGGTGAGTACTGTGACGAGGTGCTTCTCTCCTGTGTATTGATGCCCTGAGGACGGGGTGATTCCCCGAAAGCGCTTGGCGCTAGAATACACGTTTCTTCTACTTATGACTGCCTGATTGCGTGATTATTTCCTTTGGAGTGCCGCCCCCCCCCCCCCCCCCCACTGGACTATATATATATATATATATATATATATATATACTTGGATAGAGGATGCGGCACACCATTCACGTATAAACGATTCCTTTAATACGACAACGTTTCAATGCCTAGTATGGCATTTTCATCAGGCTTAAAACAGACATATACAAACACCTTACCTATATAAGATCAAGCTGGCGCTTTGCCGCGCGCGGGACCACGCACCCGTCCGGCAGCGCTGGTCACGTGACGTCATCATCCCGAGACTCGTCCCAGACCCAGTGACGATGCGTCACGTGGCCGTATCTAGGCAACCAGGGTAATCAAAAGAAACAAACAGTGAGACATACGTTTAAAAACGAATAGATACATGTGTAAGCAGCATATTGCAAATACTTTAGATGTTACGCTATCAATAGCAGTGTAAATCACCATAAATGATTGCTATGAACAATAGTTAAGCAAAACGGCATGGCACGCCTGCTGATTGCGGTGATCAAAGACAGACTCCTTAGTGATTGCTCGTTACCATCCGATGTATCGTTAATATCATCGTGCAATCGTACAACAAACATCAGGTTGCCATGTACAATAGTTACATACATATAGATTATAGCTGGCATAGGCTGAGAAAATGTAAATTATCAAACGATATGGATATGAGAAGCTTAGGGGAGAAGAGCAAAAAGACATATAACATATGAAAACTAAAAAGTAGAAAAAAATAAAAAATATATATATGAGAAATATATGTAACAAATCTATACACAAGAATTGAGAAGAATAGAAAAAGAATTAAGCCAAGAGGCAGAAAAAAACTTGCAAAAAGAAACAACATATACTAAACAAAAAATGTATAAGTATATAGTCCACTTAGAGGATACTGTGAGGAATATTCATAATGAAAGAACACTGATGCCAGTGTGATCATTAAGACCCTTAGGCACCGCCGTTTCAAGTCTAAGGATCCAACGGGCCTCACATTTAAGTAATGATAACCCCCTATTACCTCCTCTGATAGAGGCCGGAATATGGTCTATCATACGGTATTTGAGTTGTGCCATAGAATGACCAGCCTGAGCCCAATGTCGAGCTACAGGCTGCTCACTCGAGCCTTTTGAAATAGCTGACTTAATTGCTGACCTGTGGGCTGCCATACGTTCCTTAAAGGCGCGCTCTGTTTTACCTATGTATGACAGCCCACAGGGACAGACAATCTGATAGACCACATACATACTATTACAAGTTAGGGTGTGATTAATGGTCATAGTTTTACCAGATTGGGGGTGTGGGAATGTAGATCCACCAATCAAAAAGCGGCATGTGGTGCAGGTGCACCTAATGTTACCCTTAGGCATCTGTTTTTTGGGGGGATTTATGCATACTTTAGTTTTCACTAATACATCCCTAAGGTTGGGTGGTCTTTTGTAGCAAGATAGTAGGTCTGTTTTCTGGAGACCCAGGTCTGGGTCTGTCTTAACCATGGGCCAAAGACGTTTGGAGATAGAGTTAACAACTCTACTCCCAGTGTTAAATGACGTGACCCATGGCATACGGGTCACTTCCGAAACATTAGTTTTTTTAGGGGTCAACAGATCATCTCGATTAAGGCTCATAACTTTAAATTTGGCTGACTCTAAGACAGACGTGGGGTAACCTCTTTGTCGGAATTTTTCCAGCATTGTCTCCATTTGGGCTTCTGCTTGTAACGGATTGGAGTTAATGCACTTTGTACGCAATAATTGCGAAAAAGGCAATCCTCTTACCGATGCCCTGGGATGGCAACTGGTGTAGTTGAGTGTGTTGTTTCTGTCAGTATCCTTGGTATACAGACTTGTTACCAATTTGCCCGATTCCCTACGTATTTCTACATCCAAGAACTTCACACAATCGTGGCTATGAGAGTAAGTGAATTTAACTGGACTCCCCGTGGAGTTATGTTTTTCAATGTGATTCACCAAATCAATAGCCGGGCCCTTCCAAAATATAAGCAGATCATCAATGTAGCGGGTGTAGAAAAAAATCCGCCCCGCCACATGATGATCTGTAAAAAACACGTCCTCCTCCACCTTAAACATAAAAATGTTAGCATATGAGGGGGCTACCGCCGCCCCCATAGCACAACCTGTGAGCTGAAGGTAAAACATATCATTATAAATGAAAAAATTTTTTGTAAGTATTAATTCAAGTAATTGCAGAATAACTTCTACATGTGGACCCCGATATTCAGGGTGATCTGTAATGTAACCTCTTACAGCAGCCAAACCCATATCATGGGGAATGACTGTGTAGAGGCTACACACATCTACCGTGAACATACATCCATCATCCTCCAGCTGAGGCATAGATTGAAGTTTACATAGTAGGGAGGTAGTGTCGAGAAGGTATTTAGGATGTGACCTAATACATGGCTGTAATACACTATCCACAAGAATTGACGCAGGTTGAAATAATGAGTCCCTGGCGGAAATAATGGGGCGACCCGGAGGGTCCGCCAGGGACTTATGTATCTTGGGGATAGTGTACAAAAGAGGGACCAAAGGATATGCTGGTAATAGGGCCTCCTTTATTTGTAAAGTTATCAATTGTAAGTCCACAGCCTTCTGTAGCACAACTTCCAGTTCTTTCTTGAACAAAGAGGAAGGGTCCTGCGGTAATTTGCGGTAGGTGGAAGTATCATTGAGGTGTGCCATCACTTGGGTATGATATTTATCGAGATCTTGTAGAACCAAGGCCCCACCCTTGTCCGCCGGTCTAATAATCAACTGATCGTTGCTTGCCAGAGCATCCAAGGCCAGCCGCTCTGGTTTGGTGAGATTGTCCCGGGTTCTGGGCATTTTGGGGATCTCAGATGCCACACCTTCATTCAGCATACGTATGTATGTTTTGATGGTCGGGTTAAAAGATTGGGGATCGAATTGGGACCTAGGCAAGATCTTTTTGAGTTGAGGTGGAATTTCATTCCAGCCAGGTGGTGTAATCTTGGTCCCAATCGAATCATCACGAGGTTTAGAGAAGAAGTCCTTTAATCGCAATTGGCGGGCCAGACGATGTTGTTCAACATGCCAATTATTGGCATTAAAGGAAACTGAAGGAGTAAATGAAAGGCCTTTGGCCAGAACTTTAGATTCGTCAGGGGTTAGTGGGTATGAAGATAGGTTCACCACTAGGCTTTGGGCTTGGGTGCCGGTGGTTTTCTTCCGGTAACCCTGCTTCCTCTTCTTACCGCCTTGGCGGGTATAGGGGCGCCACCGCCTTGTGGGCTGCGCCTGTTGCGTACCCCTAAAGGGTGGGCATTACGCTGGCTTGAGGAATGTGCAGGCTGACTTTCGCCCTCGCTATTTGAAGAATTAAAGTCAGTGGATGACCCATAATTGCGCTCCTGACCCTTGTTATACCTTCTAAAAAACGGTTTTTTATAGCCACCCATAGGCTGGGGTGTTGTCCATTGATAGATGAGGTTTAGCTGGTAGTCATTTTCAACTTTAGATTTTTTGTCTCGTTTAAACTTAATCAGATTGCGTTTATATGCTTGTAATTGCTCATTAAGTTTGGAGAACCAATCAGTGGCGGTGTCCTCACTTAGGCCCTTATTCTGGTTCGTGCGGTACGGCCCGCGTGCGGCCGTACCGCCGATGTTTTCCGTCTGCACATGCGCAGAGGTCAATCTGCGCATGTGCAGGCGAATTCGCCGCACATAACGTTTGTACGCCGCAAAGGGGGCGTATAGGGGCGTGAGGGGCTTCATGCCCTCATTTCCCTATGTATACGCCCCGCGTTTCATGGGCGTTCCCATGCAAACGCGGGGCGTACGCATGGTAATGAGGCCATGACGCAACTCATGGGGGCGGAAAGCTGACGTCGCCGGATGTCAGCTTTCAGCCCCCATACAAGCTACCACACGGACGATTGTCCGTGTGGTCTCAGCTTGCGGGAGCTGCCGCGGCGTGCGGACCTGCCTTCGATGGTCGACGACCATCGAATGCAGGGGGCAGCTCCCACCATGGTGGAGGCGTACGCCTCCACCATTTTCATGCGGATCGGCAGCCGTCCGTGTACGGACGGCCGTGCCGATCCGTCTTGTAGGCGGGGATTCGTCTGGTGCGGTCGGAGCCGCATATGCGGCTCGACCGCACCAACCAGAATAAGGGCCACAGTGTGGTTTTGTGGGACGCCTCAAATTCAGTGATTTTGTCTTTTGCCGCTTTAACCTCTTGGGTGGAATACTCTATAATTAATAACATTAGGTCAAATGAGCATTTATTAACTATTGATACCCACTTCCTACAGAAAGTGGGGTCATGACGGCCAATGGTTGGGCCGTTTTTCATACGTAGCCCCCTTGGGATCATTCTGGCTCTGTGGTACTCGCTTAACGATAATCCGTGATAGTAGTAGTCTATTTCACGTTTTTTAAGTTTGAGCAGATCGCGGAATAATTCCTCACAAGGAGCCGCTTCTGCCATATCCTCCAAAACGCTGCTATACAGGATTCCATCTGCGTCCTTATCAGTATAAGTAGTTGTTTCCCCAATGGGATATGCCGTCTGTGAACAACCCGCCCCAGGCTCCATGGGGTTCATGTTGTTATATAATGTGCAGTAGCTGCTCAACAATTAGCCAGGTGTAGCCTGTAAACACAGGTAACTCGACTGGCAGATAGATGGTTAAAAAAAATGTATAAAAATACACTGGGTGCTCCGCTCGCACAGGGCAACACAATTTCAGCTGATGCAAATAGGGTTAAATACCGGGGGTGCCACGACTGGGAGATAGACAATGTCCAAAAACTCCAATACAGCGATCCAGGGTGTCTGGCACAGCCTCCTACGTGAAATGCTGCATGGGTGCCAGCATAAAAGATTAGGTATACTTGGATAGAGGATGCGGCACACCATTCACGTATAAACGATTCCTTTAATACGACAACGTTTCAATGCCTAGTATGGCATTTTCATCAGGCTTAAAACAGACATATACAAACACCTTACCTATATAAGATCAAGCTGGCGCTTTGCCGCGCGCGGGACCACGCACCCGTCCGGCAGCGCTGGTCACGTGACGTCATCATCCCGAGACTCGTCCCAGACCCAGTGACGATGCGTCACGTGGCCGTATCTAGGCAACCAGGGTAATCAAAAGAAACAAACAGTGAGACATACGTTTAAAAACGAATAGATACATGTGTAAGCAGCATATTGCAAATACTTTAGATGTTACGCTATCAATAGCAGTGTAAATCACCATAAATGATTGCTATGAACAATAGTTAAGCAAAACGGCATGGCACGCCTGCTGATTGCGGTGATCAAAGACAGACTCCTTAGTGATTGCTCGTTACCATCCGATGTATCGTTAATATCATCGTGCAATCGTACAACAAACATCAGGTTGCCATGTACAATAGTTACATACATATAGATTATAGCTGGCATAGGCTGAGAAAATGTAAATTATCAAACGATATGGATATGAGAAGCTTAGGGGAGAAGAGCAAAAAGACATATAACATATGAAAACTAAAAAGTAGAAAAAAAATAAAAATATATATATGAGAAATATATGTAACAAATCTATACACAAGAATTGAGAAGAATAGAAAAAGAATTAAGCCAAGAGGCAGAAAAAAACTTGCAAAAAGAAACAACATATACTAAACAAAAAATGTATAAGTATATAGTCCACTTAGAGGATACTGTGAGGAATATTCATAATGAAAGAACACTGATGCCAGTGTGATCATTAAGACCCTTAGGCACCGCCGTTTCAAGTCTAAGGATCCAACGGGCCTCACATTTAAGTAATGATAACCCCCTATTACCTCCTCTGATAGAGGCCGGAATATGGTCTATCATACGGTATTTGAGTTGTGCCATAGAATGACCAGCCTGAGCCCAATGTCGAGCTACAGGCTGCTCACTCGAGCCTTTTGAAATAGCTGACTTAATTGCTGACCTGTGGGCTGCCATACGTTCCTTAAAGGCGCGCTCTGTTTTACCTATGTATGACAGCCCACAGGGACAGACAATCTGATAGACCACATACATACTATTACAAGTTAGGGTGTGATTAATGGTCATAGTTTTACCAGATTGGGGGTGTGGGAATGTAGATCCACCAATCAAAAAGCGGCATGTGGTGCAGGTGCACCTAATGTTACCCTTAGGCATCTGTTTTTTGGGGGGATTTATGCATACTTTAGTTTTCACTAATACATCCCTAAGGTTGGGTGGTCTTTTGTAGCAAGATAGTAGGTCTGTTTTCTGGAGACCCAGGTCTGGGTCTGTCTTAACCATGGGCCAAAGACGTTTGGAGATAGAGTTAACAACTTTACTCCCAGAGGAGGTAATAGGGGGTTATCATTACTTAAATGTGAGGCCCGTTGGATCCTTAGACTTGAAACGGCGGTGCCTAAGGGTCTTAATGATCACACTGGCATCAGTGTTCTTTCATTATGAATATTCCTCACAGTATCCTCTAAGTGGACTATATACTTATACATTTTTTGTTTAGTATATGTTGTTTCTTTTTGCAAGTTTTTTTCTGCCTCTTGGCTTAATTCTTTTTCTATTCTTCTCAATTCTTGTGTATAGATTTGTTACATATATTTCTCATATATATATTTTTTATTTTTTTCTACTTTTTAGTTTTCATATGTTATATGTCTTTTTGCTCTTCTCCCCTAAGCTTCTCATATCCATATCGTTTGATAATTTACATTTTCTCAGCCTATGCCAGCTATAATCTATATGTATGTAACTATTGTACATGGCAACCTGATGTTTGTTGTACGATTGCACGATGATATTAACGATACATCGGATGGTAACGAGCAATCACTAAGGAGTCTGTCTTTGATCACCGCAATCAGCAGGCGTGCCATGCCGTTTTGCTTAACTATTGTTCATAGCAATCATTTATGGTGATTTACACTGCTATTGATAGCGTAACATCTAAAGTATTTGCAATATGCTGCTTACACATGTATCTATTCGTTTTTAAACGTATGTCTCACTGTTTGTTTCTTTTGATTACCCTGGTTGCCTAGATACGGCCACGTGACGCATCGTCACTGGGTCTGGGACGAGTCTCGGGATGATGACGTCACGTGACCAGCGCTGCCGGACGGGTGCGTGGTCCCGCGCGCGGCAAAGCGCCAGCTTGATCTTATATAGGTAAGGTGTTTGTATATGTCTGTTTTAAGCCTGATGAAAATGCCATACTAGGCATTGAAACGTTGTCGTATTAAAGGAATCGTTTATACGTGAATGGTGTGCCGCATCCTCTATCCAAGTATACCTAATCTTTTATGCTGGCACCCATGCAGCATTTCACGTAGGAGGCTGTGCCAGACACCCTGGATCGCTATATATATATATATATATATATATATATATATATATATATATATATATATATATACACAATATATATTTTAAAAAAAAGGGTCCAGCATGCCCGGCAGTAGGCAGGGAAGGGGGGGGGGGGGGGGGCTAGCACGCCTGGTACCTCCCCCATATGCTGAAACAAGATGGGATCATTGTCTGCAGGCCTCGTTACATACCAATGAGTAGTCAATTGTTGTGCTTGTGAGGGAAGCACAATTATCTAGGTTTTCCAAGTCTCTATCCATCCGCAATGTGAAAAATAACTTTTCCATAAATAAAGAAAAAGGGGGTGAAACAGACTGTATCCAGACCTGTCAAATATTTTTTTCGGGGCTGAACTTAAAGGTATTAACAGTTTCTGACATCCTCGCAATACACTTTGACTCTGCTGCAAAATTACCAAAATGGCACATGCAGAATTAAAAGGCAAATAGTTAAACAGATGGTCCAGAATAACTGCGAACTCATGAGCCAAAATAAACTTCCATAAGCAGTGGTATAGGTAAGCAGTGTTCCCCTGATATGGAGGGCATATATGTGAACATGAGGACCACATTAAAAAGCCACGGTGTGGGTTAATATGAGTTCTATAATATATGCTACCAGGAATTATGGGACGAGTCAAATAGGTTTTTGAATAAAATGTTAAAAGTGAGATCCGTAAAGTGTTGTAGTCACTGGGGAAGACTAAACTGAAGTATAAGGTAGTCTAGTTTACTATGCAAAAAAAGTATAGTGTTTAGAAATTGCCTTATATACTGATGGAGGAGAAGACAAAAGAGTATCTCAGGTACTGTCCCCTGACATTTCTAATAATTTGGACCACATAATGCTGAACATGATAATAAGCAAAAGGATAAAAAATAAATATTTCTCAGCTGCCTGATAAACTGTTAGCTTTTATCCACTAATACACTATATAATTTATGCCTCTAGCTGACCACAAGAGAATGGGATTTGCTGCTAGTCCTCTTTGGAAATCTCTGTTATATAACAATGGAAGAATAAGGTTTTTATGGGAATTTAGGCTGTTTATATTGGATGCAGTTAAATTGGTGACTGAGATCCCGCTGACCAGGATCCCATCAATGGAAACCCGACACCATCCAGAATTCCCATACCAGAATCTTGACCAGGGTCAGGACAACGGCACCGGAATCCTGACAGAGGAGATCCTGATCGTCAGCCCGCCGTGTGAGGTGAGTATGTAGCCGGGGTTTAGGGTTGGGCTGCGAGAGGGGGGAGTATGGTTAGGTTGTGGGGAGGGAAGGTTAGAGTGAGGTAGCGGGGAGGTGAGGTTAGAGTTAGGCACCACCTCGGTAGGGTATTGGTTAGGCAACAAGGGGGGGTGGGGTGTTAGGGTTAGGCACTAAGGGGGAGGATAGGGTTAAGGGGTGGGGGAGGGGGGATCTTTCCTTCAGAGCCCCAGTCAGCGTTGCCAGCATTTGGGATACCGTTGTCAGGATATTGACTGCTGGCATCCTGTAGAGTAATCAACCTGTTTATATATGCCAAAGTATACGAATGTTCCAGTGTAGGGGATTCTCCTGCAAACCCAAAGGTATTTCTGATCATGAAGATGAAGAAAGGAGACTAAATTGTAATTGGGTAAAAAAGTATCCTCTAATAAAGAATTAATATAAATACATGTGCCATGTCAAAAAGCACGAAGATGTTGCAGAAGTGTTGCAAGGTTATAATGTGTAAGGTTAGAAGATTAATTCCACCAGAGTATTTGGTCTGCTGGAGTTGAATGAAGCCTATTTTGTGATGCTTGTGGTTCCAAAGTAACGTAACAAATCCTGAATTACATTTTTTAGTGTCTTCCATCCTTAAGTAATAAAGGTAATGGGGGTTATTCAGACCTGATAGCAGCCCTGCGATTTCACAAGGCGGACAATTATTGATCGACTGTGCATGCTTATGGATCGCATATGTAGTGCGCACAAGTGAGGCCATTCAACAAAAAAAATCCAACATATTTTCTGATCGGAAGCCGTGTAACAATGTGCCCCGATGCTGGGACAGCTCCCCTGCTCCCAGCATCGGAACAGCAGGCACAGGGAGAGATTGTGCTGTGTCCTGCACAGGACACAGCTTTCCTCAGTGCAGGGATCAGCTGTCTGATCTGGGAGGCCTAAACAATCATACACATAGCTGAGGCTTAATTTTTTTTTTCTATGTTGTGCAAAACATATAATGGTAAATATACTATAGCGGTATGAACCCAAGCCGGAAGCCACATCAACAAGATGTATTAACATCTTGTCTTCCAGGGGGGGTTTATGTGTAAAAATTTCCCCCTCCGGCAATGTCTATCAATGCTCACAGCACATCAACCTATTGCTTATGTGCTCTGTGTCTCCACCCCCACCGACTTCAGCACGAATGCATAGGATCTTGCCACTATCGGGAGATCTCCTTTGCGCCACCTAATGCTAGAGCATCTGTCAATGGGACATTTGTCTAAATTGATAGGTGTCAGAACAGTCAGTGCTACTTACTATTCATACCTTACCCCTGCTTAAAGATAGCGCACTTCTCCCTCACGCAATATCAGCACTCATTCCGCTTCTCCCCCATAAGGACATTTAATACATTTACCCCATAATCCCATATCAATAGATTATGCAAATCATATTCTCAAAAATCACATGATCATGGATAGTACTCAATCCTGGATTGCAATGCTAAATAATTTGGTGCACATTGGATTTTCTACAAACACCCCAGAGCAGCTCTACCTTCAGATTTCACTTAGGCCCTGCTTAAAATACCACAATTTAAAGAGCAGATGACCTCCCAGATCCCAAAATAAATTGAATCTAGTCCCGGACATCAGCCCACGATGAATTGGAAGACACATAAATCTGTCATCTGTTGGGCTATTATCAGATATATTACCAATCGGGAAAAAAAACAACAGCAAACAGAACAGATACATGTGATTATTATTACCAGATTACATTATGCTGAGTAATGCCACAAAACCCCCACCTAATATCAATTTACAGACATTTATAGCATTATTTATATATCTATGGCCTTTTTTTAACTCAAATTCAGGAGACTCTAGCAATCAGACATTCACAGAAACCATGAAAAATGGTGGCATTTACATGGACAGATTTAACATAGTCAGAGGAGCACAACAGCCTTATTAAAACTTACAGTGTGGAGACAGATATGTATTATGAACAACATTTTTAAATAATTCTGTGTACATTTAGAAGGCAACAAGATCGATTAAAATGTTAAGTATATATTTAAGGGAAAAGGTAGATAAATATGGCAAGCACTGGGCTACTCTTCTCTGAGACAGAGATAATGAGTGGCGATAGCTCTAACACAGGTGCCGCTGTGATTCCATTTTTGATCACTGTTAGTGCCACACATCCATTTGGATTACATTACATTGTTAGATTACATTGTAAAGGCACCAGGCAAGTAATTGTGGTACTGTGAGTGCAAGATCCTCTATTGTGTTATGTATTTAGAGATATTTTTTTCTAGTCAGAGAAATAGAAGAGGGGTACCTTGTTCAAACGGCTTGTACACATTTATTTGTTTAGTAGTTGGCTCCATTCTTAGAGGGCATATGCTCTGGGCGATTTTAGCCCAAATTCAAAACAATCTGTCAAGATAGTTTAGAAATTAAGCCCGTATCGCTCCATGTGAATACCGACGAACGAAGTCGCTGTGCGATCTCACGCATCACTTTTGCATGACTGGATCTTAACCACATCCCGTCAAGATCTAGTCCGATCACGGCTAAGAAACTGAGGGGCCGATTCAGACCTGCTCGCACAGGTCTGAATTCGGCCCCTCTCGATGGTGGGGGACTACGCATGCGCATTGTCTCTAATGCGCATATGAAGGCATCGGCTGTGAGCGCTTCAGGCAAATGACCGATGCAGTTTCATGGGCGTGCCCACAAAAATGATGGGTGCAGACATAAAAATGCTGGGTAGGCCCCAGCGAACGCAGGTGTTCCCATGGCTGCTCAGGGTGGGCACATGACGTCGACGCCCGCGTCCATGCAAGCAGTCGCCAAGTGACTCCTGGATCACAGGGCGGCTAGTAGCGCCAGCCAGAGGAGGAGAAATGGTTCTTGTGTAGTTTCACGGTGGCACTTCCCAGCAGATCGTATGCAAAGGGAATGTGATATTTGCATGTGATTTAAATATGATTTGCATATGTTGCGATCCGCAGGGAAACTACACAAGTAGCGGAGAAATTCTTTGTCCAGGCGCTAGCGAATGGATGTATACCCATACACATCAGCATGCTTTCGTTGAGGCGGCGATAACCTGCTCACTGGGCTCTGAACACAGAGCCCAACGAGCAGGACTGAATCGGGCCCTGAATTAGCACAGATAGCTCAGCACACATCACTGGTGCATAGCATGTTTGTCAGCAATGAGTGCTGAGCGATCTGTGCTAAACTAAATTGCTTAGCACAGGGCTGAAGTTGGCCCGTGTGTACGAACCTTTAGAACCTGGAAGTGGTAGGAGACCCAGAGGGTAATGTACTGTGCTTAATGTTTGCTCAGTTCAATATGTCTTTAGTTACACCTATGAAATGTAGAGATGTCAGGAATTGGAGATTATGATAAAGAGCACTTCACCTAGGGCCCAGAAATGTTCTCATTCTGACTGACTTGTTTTGACAGCAGAGCTCTTACTGAAATTTATATGCAATCTTATTCTTGTCCTGAGGAGTCATTAATATTTTCTTACTGAATATCTGGTGAGACTGATATAAACATTGATCCAAAGCCTGAAACCTGAATAATCTTCAATTTCCACTTATTAGTGAGTTTCGAGAACAGGTCTCAAAACCAATGTGCCAGGCTAATTTATAATTGGCTAATGGAATTGTTATTTTTTATGGTTATTGGGTGGTTTCGTGTTGAAATAAATCAGTTAAAGCTCATGTACTGCAGTTGGTGCAATGTTTAGATAAAGTCTAACCTGCATATAGATTTGGACTTTACTTATTGTTAATTAATATCTGGCAGCCACAGGTTAATTGCTTAATCTGTTTAGACTTACATGTTTATTTTACATTTCCTATTTCTTAATGTTTCTTTAACATATGGTTCTTTTTTCCTTGTTGATGTAAAGATAGCAGTATCTATTGGGACTGGGGGAACTTCTAAATTCTAAAGCTGGGTACACACTACACAATGCGGGGTGCCGATGGTGATGTATGGCAGCAGGGGGAGTGGAGGCCATGCTGCATTCTGCAACATGACCTTTGCTAATGATGTTCTCCGCCATCTGTACATGCAGGACGACAGAGGACATCGCTAACGACCTGCGGGAGTACACATCGAGACTATACGGAGCATACACACTAAGCGATATTAGAAACAATATCGTTCAGAAGGGGCAAAATTAACAATATCATTTAAAATATTGCTTAGTGTGTATGGGACTTTAAAATAATTGAGTAACTGCTTTTATAATTACGTATTTAACATTTCAGTGGTACATTGGTATACTGATAAAATAAGTGGATTGGGATGGACCACCAGCCTGGGAATAGTCTGGAAGTAACCCTTATCAGGGCAGGTCTTTTGAGGGGGTGAAAACTGTGGAGAGGACAAGATACTCCCTCCTCATATGGTCTAATTCTGAGTCAAAGGCAATACTTAGGGGCATATCATGTTTGAGTATGGCTTCAATGTGCGTAATTCAGTGTCTCTATAGGCAACTACTTTTATCACCCTCATGTATCACTCCAAATACACACCTATATTGCACTAAGGGCCAAATGTAATAGGTTGTGAGAATCAGAGAGTGAGAGATTTTGGGAGAGTTTTCCCATTTTTTTAAAGCAGCAATCGTTTACACTGAAAACAAAGCTGAGTTTGCCATGTAATTGATTGCAGCTTTAAAAAAAGACGGGAAAACGCTCCCAAAATCTCTCACTTTCTGATTCTCACACATTATTACACTAGCAGTGCAAAAGTGGTGAAACATATATCAACTAAAGGGAATGACGATTGAGGGATACTGTCCTCTCCTGGTTCTCCTCCTGCCTATTTAACAATAACACCACTTCCTCCCACTTCCATCAGTGGTAGGTGCCCCCCCAAGGGTCTGTTATTAGACCCCTTCTATTCTCCCTCAATTTGTCCTCTATTTGCCCTTTTTCAGGTCTTTGGCCACCATTATCTCTATGCTGATGACATAAAGATCTAGCTACCTGTTGACAGCACAAACATCGGTACTTGTGTAATATCTGGGCGCCCAATTTTTTCATTGCATTGCATTGCATGCAATATAGTGGCATACAATTCATGCGATGCGATTTTTAATTGTATAGTCACCCATGGGTGATTTCATACCCCCACTATCCAACTATGCATGGAGTTGATTTTATATAGTGTGGCGAGCGTGAAGCGTGGCGAGGGGACGCGGATTACTTTACATGTATTCTGCGTCCCCTCGCTGCGCTCGCCACGCAGTGGATAGTGGGGGTATGAAATCACCCATGGGTGACTATACAATAAAAATCAGGTATTTACAATGAAAAATCGCATCGCATGCCTTAAGTAGTGGCATGCGATGAAAAAATCGGGCACTCAGATAATACACAAGTACCCAAACATCTCTTCCAGCTCCCTGGAGTGCTGTCTATTAGAGTTAAGGTGCTCATACACGTTGAGATATGGGGCTGTACTTTTTATGCTTTACAATATTGTACCTGCGGGGATGCGCATCGCATCCCCACAGGTACATGGCGCGATTATCGCACATGAGATGCGTTTTGTACTTTAAAAGTACAAAACGGATGCGATAATCGCAATGTGTATGGGCACCTTTAGCCTTGGCTCCTATCTCTCTCCTTCAAACTAAACATTCAATACCTTTTGTAGTCTTTCTGTTTGTACTGTATCTCATAAATATTTATAGGATCACACCCTTTCTCATCCGGGAGGCAGCCAAGACCCTCATCAATTTACTGGTCATCTCCAGATTGGACTGCTGTTACCTTCTATCTCACTCACTGACTCCCACCCACCTCTCTTCACTCCAATCTGTCCTCATTGCTGCTACCTAGCTCATCTCTCCAAATATACTACATCTGCCCTACAAGCTAACTGTACAAAGACTTTCCTTCCTTTCCAGAACCCTATTCTAGCATTTCACACTCCATTACAAAGCCCTCACCCAATCCTTTCCCATGTACAAAACATATCTGGCCTTATCTCCCTTTACACTCCCACTCACCCTCTTGCTGCCTCTTCCGCCAACTGACACTACCTCTGAAATTCTTTCCATATCAGATGCTCCACCTCACTGCAAATGTACTCTTAAAACACAATTTATAAAAGCCATCAAACTGTTATCTTTAAAATTGATAATCAACTGCTCCGTCATGTGGCCTGCTCCAACTTGGGTTCTGGAGAACTTCCTGGATAGGTCAACTGACACTGCATCAAGGCACACCCCCTGCAGGCAGATCTGATAGTTACCTTCCATTGTGCTTTTTCAGTGCTATTGGCCATAGTGCACCCCTCACCATTTTTCACTCCATCACAGTCCCTGTTATACAGTATTTCCAGCGTATTGCTTCAAATTTGAAGAATTTTGGGTACTTGTTTCCTAGCACGGCCACAAATCTTGGCCATCGGGGGTAATTTTAGTGGCCTGCGACGCGACCGACGCGATGCCCCCGATTTTTCCATTGAAATGCATTGAAAACAGTGAAAAATCGGGTCGGTCGCGTCGTGTGCGCCTAAAAATGCTTAAATGGTCCACCCGCGATGGCCGCGATTTCCCCATAGGGAACAATGTTAAATGCCTCAATTTACCCGCGATGACCCCGATTTCCCATAGGAAACAATGTTAAATGGGTCAATTTACCCAAATCATCATAGGGAAGAATGGTAAATGGGCCAGAAAGCCCAAAAAACCCCCCTGACCAGTGAAATGTCCCCCCAAAAGTAGTTCACGCCACCCCGCGATGAACGTGAACCCGAAGCGTGGCGAGCGCAGCGAGTCCGCGAGGGGCGGCGGTACGCGTCCTCCGACCTTTTCATACCCCCACTATCCACTAGGGCGTGGAGTGAGAATAGAATAGTGTGGCGAGCGCAGCGAGCCCCGCGAGGGGACGCGGATACCTTCACAGGTAAACGCGTCCCTTCGCGGGCTTCACAGGTATCTGCGTCCCCTCGCGGGGCTCGCTGCGCTCGCCACGCTTCGGGCTCGGTGGCTCGCTGCGCTCGCCACACTATTCTATTCTCAACTCCACGCCCTAGTGGATAGTAGGGGTATGAAAAGGTCGGAGGACGCGTACCGCCGCCCCTCGCGGGCTCGCTGCGCTCGCCACGCTTCGGGTTCACGTTGATCACGTGGTGGCGTAAACTACTTTTGGGGGGACATTTCAATGTTCAGGGGTGTTTTTGGCCCATTTACCATTGTTCCTATGATAATTTGGGTAAATTGAGCCATTTCACATTGTTTCCTATGGGAAATCGTGGTCATCGCGGGTAAATTGAGGCATTTAACATTGTTCTCTATGGGGAAATCGCGGGCATCGCGTCTCCCCGATTTTACCCCCGATGACCGCGATTATGATCGTTGTGGCCGTGCTAGGAAACAAGTACCGAATTTTGAGTATATAAAAATTGCTTATGACTTTTTATTTATCTTCCACCTGGATTCAAATGAGAATGTTTGTTTGTTCTTCTGACCAACAATGGGACCAGGGCTGCCCCCAGAAATTGTGAGACTCAGGGACTGATAAAATAGGTAGTGCCCCTGGCCACCTACAAGCACATACTGCCCCAAAGACACACACCCAATTACATACTGCCCCATAGACACGCACATGCTCACATGCTGCCCCAGAGACACACACACTCTAACATGCTACCCCACTAGCCTCCACATACACACACTGCCCTATATCCCCCTCCTCACACATGCACACAGTGGTGTAACTAGATATTTTTATGCCCCATAGAGAAAGTTTGTAAGGGTTCCTATGTACCACTCATTGGTGGAAATTGTATATAGCACATGTTACTTTGACAGGGAAGTTGGGCCCCTTTTTAGCTGTGGACTGGCCCCATAGCAGCTGCACTCCCTGCATCTATGGTAGTTACACCCTTGCAGGCGGATTGGCAGCCACTGCACTATCTCCTCCCGGACATTCAGCATGCAGAGAAATCTAAGCAACACTCACTATAGCGGATCCTCCGCAGTTGTGACTTGTGCTGAGACAAAGACACAACTGTCTCAGGAAACTAAATTTGACCCATAAGGGGGAGATGTGCGCCAGTTAACTGGTCAGGTAAATCAGAGTCCTTTTTGTGCAACAGCGGTGCTGTTATGACCGTGGCAGTAAACAGGGCTGAATTAGATAGATTGGAAGTGCTTCAACTTGACCCACTGTGGGAACAGAGCTGAGACTACAGAAAGTGATGCATGAGAACATAGTAGGTTGATAGTTAGCAGGAGCTCTCTCCATTTGAAGAAGCCATCACCAGGATTAATAACATACCTCCCAACTGTCCCATTTCTGGGAACTGTCCCACGTCCCACCCAGGGGCGGCAGTGTCACATGGTGGGGAGGACAGTTGCTAGTCCCCACTGCACATGCGCACAGCATTTATTTACTGAGACAAAGGGGCTGGGGGTACGGGCAGCAGCTGTCAGAGTGCTGGCCATGCCCCCACTGTCGCAAAAACAGGTACGTGGCCTCACACAAGGCCACACCCCTATATTTGAGCATGCATCCCTAATCCACTGATCCCAAAGTTGTGAGGTATGGATTATGGCTGCAGTTATCCATCCACTTGCATCTCACTGAGGGGTAGATGTTTGAAACAGTGATAAGGCAGGAGAAATGAGCGAGAGGAGAAGTGGCCCATGGCAACTAATCAGCACTGAAGTAACATCTATAAATGGCATAATGTTAAATTATACAGAGCAGCTGATTGGTTGCCATGGGCCACTTCTCCATTGGCTATCTTATCAATGCTAGAATACATCCTGCTGAGCTTCGGGAGTCCTGGCCAACAGCACCCAAAAGTGCTCGCTAGCAGGAACAGATATAAGCTTTCAGGCCGGCAGGCAGTTTCAACTGACCCAACAGTTTAAGAATCTCCGCCCCCCTTCGCCGCCCATCGCATACTTAATTATCGCATATGTTGTAACATATGCGATAATTAAGGCAAAGGACAGCTCTTGCGTTAAGAGCTGTCCTTTGCGGTGAGAGTCGCCGGGTCCCAGCAGGTCCCGGTGGCTCTCCCCTCCCTCCCACACCCGGCGCTGCTGCTGCTGCACCGGGCTCTCCTCCTCCCTGCACTCGGAGTGCAGGGAGGAGGTCACAGGTCCGGGCAGCACTGCGCTGTGCTGCCCGGACACAGGTGAGGGGGGAGGGGGCGATGCGGGGCGGCGGAGGGATGCGGTAGAAGCCCATTGGCTTCTATGGGGCATCGCCAGATTTTTCTGGCGATGCCCCCCGCCGCGTTAACCCGGCGGGGGATGCTTACAGCATCCCAAAATGCGGTAAAAACCCCGATAACGGGGTTTTTACCACATTTCTTGTTTAGAGAATCTCCCCCTTTGTCCCAATCTGCCCCTGTGCTACATCCATAGACAGATATCTGAATGCAGGTTCACAACATAAATATATATATATTTGCCCATTAAATACTAAGCATCTTCTTCCGAGTCACTTCCTGCTGCTACAGCTTCAGCATTTTCTGCCAAAGGGCCTGATTCAGACCTGATCGCTCAGCTGCAAAATTGCAGATGATCACGCATGATAAGCCGCTGAGTGAAAACCCACCCTGTTTAAATCTGTGATTGCATTGCAGTAATTTCGCAATCCAGTATCACGTCGCAAACCCATACGCAATTCATTCACCATTGAATGATTTTCCCAGTCTGTGCAAATGTGAGCAAGGCTGACCCATCTCGGGGCCGGTGTAAGGCTTCTCCTAACCTAAACCCCCCCCTCGCCACGCTTCGGGTTGGTGTTGATAGTGGGGGTGCTTTTAACATTGTAAGCACCCATTACGGTGCTTATACAATTAATTATCTTATAGGGGGCACATTTAACATTGAAAACATCCATTAGGGTGCTTATACAATTTTAAATCGTATACCATTGTATATTTATTTATTTATATTTATTTACAGTTTCTTATATAGCGCAGCAGATTCCGTTGCGCTTTACAATAGTAGATGGCGATGGCGCTTTACATTAGTAGTATATGGCATACAATGCGATGGTATAAAATTTAAAATTATAATATAACATTGGCTGCCATCGCGTACCATCGCATCGCATACCATCGTATGCCTTATGGTATGCGATTCGATTGGCGCCGTGCTAGGAAACAAGTACCCACAGTCATTTGTTGATCGAATGGATTGTCTATTCGCACATCAGCGATTAGATCGTATTGCATATGTGATCCAATGATAAATAGGCCCCATAAACTGTTAACAAATATAAATACATTACTTGAATAAGCTTCAGTAATTAAGAAAAAAAAATAAACAGCTTTGTTATATAAAAAAAATGCATTTGTTAAGCTTGCCTTAAATAAAAAAATCTATATAGAGTAGGTATAATCTCCCTTTTATTGTAAAAATTAAAGTAGCAGAAAAATAACTAAATAATACCCAAAAACATATACACCGTAGTTAAAATCAATGAGAAAAGAACAGCTCTGGTTCAATCTGCAATCAGCCAGTCAGAAGCAGCTAGCTAGTTCTATCCTCTATCATGAATAGGGATACAGTCATTAGGTATACAACAACTAGTTCGACAAGCATTGGGTCGACCCCACTAGGTCGACATGCAGCAAGGTCGACATATGTCAAGGTGAACATGGATCTAGGTCGACATGACATTAGGTCGACACAAGAACTAGGTAGACATGGGCTAGGTCGACAGTCAAAAGGTCGACATGGGGTTTTTCACTGTTTTTTGAGCTGACATGTGCCGGCAGGCGGCATTTCATGCCCTGCCATTCACTAGGGCATGGTGGGAGAATGCCCGAAGCATTGCGAGGGGATGCGGTGCACTTCAAAAGGTGTCTGTGTCGACTGTCTGTGTCGACATTCAGGTAAAAAAACAGTGAAAAACCCCATGTCGACCTTTTGACTGTCAACCTAGCCCATGTCGACCTAATGCTTATGTTGACCTAGATCCATGTCGACCTTGACCCATGTCGACCTTAACCCATGTCGACCTTGCTGCATGTCGCCCTAGTTGTTGTAGACCCAATGATTCCAACCTCATCAATATTGGTGTATTTGCACCAGCTCTCTGGTACCTGCACAAAAGTAAGGTTGAGGGGGTGGGGGGCAAAATAAAATCTCAGTTTGACACCCCTACCTTCTGGCCATCTTAGACGAGTCACTTGTACATGTACGGAACTCTATGGAGCAGCTGGGAGTAAGTGGCCCCCTGTACACATTATGCCTGGTATAGGCCCTTGTATACATCATGCCAGTTAGAACCGTTTAAACACCAGGTAGAGAG
Source organism: Crinia signifera (assembly GCF_055691185.1). Taxonomy (NCBI): domain Eukaryota; kingdom Metazoa; phylum Chordata; class Amphibia; order Anura; family Myobatrachidae; genus Crinia; species Crinia signifera. The sequence continues at coordinate 129,620,710 of NC_139222.1, read as the reverse complement.
CCTTATATACATTATGATGATAAAGTGGATGTGTGCCCTGAAAATGATCTAGCCAAATACTGAATGGCTATAATGTGGCTACACCAATGTGTCGCTTGGCTCTTGTACTGGGCAGTTTCTGCATATGTCCCACTAACTTATCGTTTTACCCTCTACGCCAGTTGTCCCTGAAAGGACATAAAATCCGGGATAAGTTCCCAGACCTCTATGTTTTCGTAGAAAAATGGGGATGGTTATAAGAGATTTGCTTTTTTTGACTCTCAGGCATGCAAAAAATCTTCAATGGTTACCAGCATTAGGGACAACTGAATATCCCCTGGGGATCAATTAGCCTGTGGTAAATTACTGTGGACAATTGTATGTACGAGAGCACCAATACCCTTAGCAGTGATTTATCTTACAGTATATTGTATAACCTGCAATAGATTGCTGAATGTTAACTGCTAAGGAAAATACATGGGCTAGAGGTACTAAGCCTTGGAGAGTGATACAGTGGAGAGAGATATAGCATCACCCAAACAGCTCCTGGCTGCCAAGGCTCATCACATCTGGCCCTATAAAATTTAGTGGTAGATCGTTTTGTAACTAGGTGCCTTATTCTAGTTCACTCTTTCTGACAAAATCCTTGTTAGATGGACAAAACCATGTGCACTGCAGGGGGGCAGATGTAAAATGTGCAGAGAGAATTAGGTTTGGGTGAGTTATTTTGTTTCAGTGCAGGGTAAATACTGGCTGCTTTTTTTTACACTGCAATATAGATCTCACTTTGAAGTAAATCCTCACCCAAATCTAATTCTCTCTGCACAAGTACCATCTGCCCCACCTGCAGTGCACATGGTTTTGTCCATCTAAGAAGGATTTTGTCAGAAAGAGTGAACTAGAATAAGGCCCTAGGTGAGAGGGTTCAGGTCGAAGGTTCTAAAATGCTTCTGTCACAATGTGTACATTCAACTTTCTCTACTTAATCTTACTGTTCAACTCCTATGTGATTGAATGGCTTTCCTTCAATCTCACTGGTTTGTCACAATCTCTCGATAGTCTCACTACCTCTTCACCCCTGTCTGCTGCACTGTCACTCTAATTTTACTGCCTCTCCTCCAACCTGACTTGCCCATCTCTCAGCCCCATTCTTCCTTCATCTATCTGCACCTGTGTCTCCTTCTTCCTGTGTTATTCCCCGTCCACCCTTTCCTCTGTAATTTCCAGCCTCCTTTTTTCTCCATACTGTGCTATCCCCTCCCTGTCTCTGCTTCTGCTTCCACCTCCTTGTTCTATCATTCACCCTATCTCTCTTTACTCCCCTCCCCATCTCTCCTCTCTGCCTGCCTCTCTCACACACAGACCTGGAACTGCTTAAGGGATGAGTGCAGGGTAACTGGAGGAAAATCTGTGTGTGAGGGGGCACACCAATGGTCCAGCAGAACAGGATGGCAAGGACCCCGTCCAGCTCAACACAGGAGATCCAGATGGATGTGTTAGAGGGGCACAGCCTGCAGGTGAGATTTACACCTCTACATGTACACCCTCTTCTTCATCACATGTACCATTACAGGCACCGCTTCATATTACACAGACATGTACTGTACACACGTAAGCACTCAATACACATATACTTATTAGTATACACATATGTCAAGTTAATGATCCCACATTGCTTCTGGGTGACAGATTTACACAGAGTATCAAAATGACACAGTATAGGCAGAGGATACAAGTACAGACACAAAGATAATACAGAGCGACATACAGAGAAATATAGATCCTCCATTGGCATAGATGCAGATTGTTAGGATATAAAAGCACCAGAGGATGTATGACAGAAAGAGAAAAAGGCACAGAAAGGGTGATATAGAGGGACATCTGGTACTGAACAGGTAAACACAGGATGTATGGGGGATGGGATGGGAATGAGAGGGGGTTGCTTTTCAGTAGCATTGAGGGGGTTAAAATAAATCTCTGGTAGTCTGGCTGCATTTGTGTGACAGCTAATAAGGGGTGGTTTGCACTAAGGGCATTCCTGTCAATATATTACTATGGTACCAGACATTGATGAGGAATACACTACACTTCATTTCACACATCAAAGAAACATATTTATGCATCCCCCAAAAAAGCTTAAAAGGTATGCCTTCATTTATGTAGCATTGCATAGACAGTACTTATATGAAGATGCAGGACATAAAGGATACATAAATGTTAGTTATATAAGGAGAATAGTTTATATAAAGCCATTGGCGAGGATAAAATGAATATATATCAGAACTGTATGAGGCTACAGACTATGTTGACTCTATAGTAAGTATTAATAATTGCTTAAAATCACTTTCATTACATTATATGCAGAAATTCCTGATAAGAAGAGGAAATCTACTTAGAGCAATAGGTTTGTAAGAAATAAGCTGCATATGAATTTTATGGCACATTATTAGAAGTATATGATAAGTCATTTGGTGAAAATATCAGCATATCAGTTTCATGTGGTTTCCAAGGTGTACAGCACAATGTAATCTCTCTTTGCATTTTGGCAGGCTAAATATAAGAGAAAAAGTCGGTTCAAGCGATCAGATGGCAGCACCAGCTCCGACACCACCTCCAACAGCTTTGTGCGGCAGGTAAGTCATGCTTATCATTGCTTTACACTTTGGCCTGGTGTGTGAGGCAAAAGACGCAGGCCTCAGTAGGCCCCGGTCCTGGGTTACCATGGCAACCAGCACCAGGGAAGAGATGCTCCTACGTCAGGAGATGGAAATGACAAACCCTAATTAACTGACTAGGAGAGAAGGAGAGAGGAGATGCTCAAGAATGGTAGACGGAAAGGATATATAGGAGGCTAAAGAGACCAGAGGAATAAATATATAATATATATAGAATCTGAAAAAGTTAAATTCAAGATGCAGACCATAGACCTCATTGAGAGAAGAGACTATATGTGAGGATGAAGGGGGGGAATCACACAGAAAGGGTGGCTATTAAAAACTCCACACAAAAACAGGAGGGGCAACATACTGAAGAGAAAATACATGGAGTCCATTGTTCTTGTTAGTGGTGCTTTGCAGAAATTAGTGTTACATTATGAGAAACAAATAACAGTCCTTACAATTTGCTGTATATCATTATTTATTCATGCAAAAATATTAATAATGTAATAATAATAGAGATAATAATAATTAATTTGTATTGCCATATTCTTCAGCCTTTCCTTAACTACAGTATGTGATGTGTTTGAAAGCTGTTCATGTATTTATTATTATTATTATTATATTAATTAACAAATTTCTTTGTGAATACAGAGCTATTTAGTTCACTGATAATTCTGTGGCATCTAGTAAATACATAGAGCCTTGTTCCACCAGGTTGTCTGTGCTATATACACAGGTCAATTGTGTAGATAAGGCAGCTGTTTAGCGCTTAGGATGGCCAATATGTCTGTCTACATAACAATGTTTTATGTACATCTGCAAGAATATTGTAGAAGGTGGTACTGTTGGTGTTTAGCATGCTAATAGAACTAGTTTTATTTTGTTTAAATCCATGCTAACTAAAAGGTCTGTTACCACAGGGTTTGTTATCAATCCCTACAGTATTTTAGTTTCTCACCTACTGTGTGTAGATTAACTACCATATTATAGCACGGACGGTGTAATGGTTAGCACTACAGCCTCACAGCAGTATATACAGTACAGATGGTGTAATGGTTAGCACTACAGCCTCACAGCAGTATATACAGTACGGATGGTGTAATGGTTAGCATTACTGCCTCACAGCACTGAGGTCATGGGTTTGATTCCCACTATGGCCCTAACTGTGCAGAGTTTGTATATTCTCCCTGTGCTTGCACAAAAATATACTGGTAGGTTAATTGGCTCCCAATAAAAACTGAACCCTAGAATGTCTGTGTGTGCGTGTATATAGGAATATAGATTGTAAGCGCTAAGGAATGTGTGTGCGCTATATAAATAACTAGTAATAAAGAAATAAATAATAGCAGTAGCCTACCAATGTAGTGCACACAATCATATCTCAGACAAATTACACCCAGTGTGTAATGCACTTTTGTGTTGTATTTATGTTAGAGGGTGTGTTGGGGTTTCAAATCTGGGGAGTTCAGTAGTACCATTTAAGTTTTAGTCCAATGGCTTATACCAGCAGTTCTGGGTCCTGACGCCAAAGTGGGTCATGACCATCTCAGCATAGGGTCACGACTCCATCTTGCTGACCATCTTTGATCTTTCAGTCAGTGATCCAACGAGTCTGAAAAATCAGTTCAATTGTGTGTAACTTCAGACCCCTCGCATCATTTTGTGCCAGCACAATGCTGCTATGCATGTGTGTTCTGCTGATGACACATGTGTGGCAACCATTTTGCGGTAACTTGCTGGGGTCCTGTAATCATTTTTATTGTTTGACGGGGTATCAGAGCAAAATATTTTGAGAGACCCTGCCTTCAAAGGAATTCTTATATCATGCAAATAGTGTGAGCTGCTGCTGCCACAGTGCGTAAACACTGGCAATGGCATCTGAACACACACTCCCCATGTCTCCTACTAGTGTCCGACCCACACCCCTATGGGGCCCTAAACGTAAATATGTGGTGTAGCAGTATCGCACTTGCACCCGCAAATACATCGCAAGTGATTAGATTCCCCATAAATGTAAAAAAAAAGTGGTGTCAGTTGCACAGGTATTGATCAATAGGTGACAACCCCTTTATTATGGTAGCTTTCATCGGTTTGGTAGACCATTTGAAATGAGGTGTGCCACCACTAGACAATGGATTTGTTTCTTCTTTGATGTGATTCCCCATACAGGTCTATTGTTCTTCAATGGTATGTATTCATATTGTTTAAGTGAATTACACATTTGCATCAAAAATATGATGACAGTATCATTTAGAAATCTGTCGACTTCCTCTATAGATTAATGACATACTACAAAATGATTATTTCAAACTCTACTTTTACTCCATTATTGTCTCTTTATAGAGCTGCCAGATTTATTAATTAATATTATAATCAATTTTTTGGGTCTCTCCCACATTTTCCTATAATATACCACTTTTATTTCTACAGCAGATTACTTTCTGCTTGCTGATTTATTGTAAGGCTATTTTTGATAATATTGTACCACAGGCTGAGAAGCTCAGGTGAGTTCTCAAACCTTTTCTCTGTACTCAGCAACAAAGCATAGTTCACAGAACTTTTCTTGTGGGCACAAGTAGAAACCCATTAATGTGATCTAGCCTAATGTGCGTTTGTGAGAAGATATATAAAATACGCACTTTTGATAAGAGTTCAAGACAAGTTTGACATATTTTGAGTTTGAGTATTGTAGGTAGGCAGGCAGTTTTGGAGTTTTATAAAGTTAGAGTTTGTCATACCTCTACCCACTCAAATAGTTTTTCCTATAATAAAACAGGGACCATGAACTTTATTTAGCCTGTGTCCTCCATCCCTCTTCTCGCATCATGTATTTGTATCTGCTATCCACAAGTTCACAACTGCAGAGCTTATCACCTCTCTTGCCACACAGACAAGAAACTATGGATAGTTTATTAGTATATTTTTTTAATCATGTCACCATACAGATATAAAACAAAATGTCAGTGGGTCCTTATGGTTATTTTTGACTAAAGAGTGAACCTGAGGGAGACTGCCTGTAATATACTAGTCTATTAATTGTCTTGTTACAGGTGGATTGAGTGAGGCATTATATAACATTCTTCGGTACTTCTTTACTTTCACAGCGCCAGCATGGCGCCGCGCGTACTTCCGGGTTACGCTCGCCACTAATTAAGTAAAATAAACTAAGTTAACGCCATGCCAACATGGATAGTTCATACCTCCACTATCCATGTTGGCATGGAGTTGATTTTAATTAGCGTGGCGAGCGTAGCGAGCCACCGAGCCCGCAGCGTGGGCGAGCGAAGCGAGCCCCGCAAGGGGACTCTGACGCGTGCGCCATGCTGGCGCCGTGAAAGTAAAGAAGTACCCATTCTTCTTGCTCTGTGGGCCTAATTCAGACCTGAATCTGCAAATTTGCAGGCGTCTGCGAGTATTTAGCTGCTGCCCAGACAGAACCCCTCACCCCCCCCCCCATCAGTGAAAATAAGATAGTAGGTTAGTGAAAGTCGCCCAATGTTTGGGAGGCTTGCAATACCAATGCTCGGCCCTGCAGTTAGTCAAAATCGCATAGTCAAAATAAGATAGAAATAGGATAGTCAAAATTGACCATTAGCCTGAATCTCACCATGTGTACACACCATTAGTCTGACCTTTTCACAACTCTGTGCAGTAGATGTATGAAGCACTGATAAGGGAGGAGAAGTGATAAAGTGCCTGGTACGTAATCACCATCCGACCAGCTTCTAACTGTCCCTTTTTTAAACCCAGCCTGTAACTTAACAGTCAGGAGCTGATTGGCTAATGATAAAGTACCAGGAACTTTATCACTTCTCCTCCCTTATTGATGCTTCATTCTACCCCTGTGACAGATATAGGGTGTTTGAGGCCGGTGCTGATGTCACACACACACACTCTCTTAAAAACGCTTGGGCATGCCTGCTGTGTTATTTTTACACTTCCAGAAAACAGCCGGTGCCCACCCCCTAAATGCCGACCTCCTTTCCGTTAAATTGTGCGGAATTGAGATGAGATCTTTTCGCTATTTTTGTCGTTATTTTGGCTTGTGCATGCATGCTGCAATCCATATGCTTGTGCAGTCATTAGATAATCGAAGAGATTGAATGGTTCATTTGAGTGAACTTTGTGCCATTTATTATGATTTCACTATGAGCCAGATACAGTAAAGCAACCTTTTTGTGTCTAGGACAACCCATGTTGCTATGTAAGTTGAGCAAATATGTACGTATATATATTGTTTCTCTGCAGGGTAAATACTGGATGCTTTTGTATGTAGCCTACAGATGTCAGACAGCATTATTTTTACACTGCAGTTTAGATTTAAGCATACCTCCCAACTGTACTGATTTTCACGAGAACATCCCGTTTTCGGGGACGTTCCAACGTCTCGCCCGGGGCCAGCAGTGTCCCACAGTGGGGGGGCTGTTGGGAGTCCCCCCTGTCACCTGATAGAGCAGCAATGAATAGATTAGATCTATAGATTGTAAGCGTGCGAGCAGGGTCCTCCTACATTTTGACTGTCTGTAAATACCCTGTTTGTTGTATCACTGTCTCCTCTGTAAAGCGCTACGGAATATGCTATTCCCACAGGCAGAGGGGCTGGGGGCATGGCTAGCAGCTCACAGAACCTCTGGCCATGCCCGTACAGCATCAAAACGGGGGGAGGTGACCTCACGGGAGTGATGTGATTTATAGGCCACACCCCATTGTCACCAGGCCACACCCACAAATTAGCATCCTGACCATCAAGGAGTTGGTAGATAAGATTTGAGTTTGAATACCCCCCCCCCCCCCCAAAAAAAAAAAAAAACACAAATCTGCCCAATGTGCACTGCAGCATGGTTTAACACATTTGCATGCTTTTTTTTTTGCTTTGCTTTCAAAGCTGAATCATTCCCTATGACTGCAGTGGAAAAATGGTGTAAGGCTGTAAGCATAATTTTGTTACAGTCTGTCAGGCAAGCCACAGTATAATAAAAAAAATTCTTCACAGAGTGTTTTGGACAAGTGTTCATGTAAAATTGTGTTCCATAAACAAAGTTAATACAGCTGTCCTTGTCAAACACAGAACTGTAAAGCACTGACACAGTATTTTTATAGTAAACTATTGTACAGTACTGTGACTCAACAACCACTATTGCTAGGTGTGTATTACTCCAGTCACAGGAAGCCAGTAAATGCATACTGTATGTACTTAAGCAGATTTGCGTGAGTCTAGCTGCTACCTGCACTTGTAGGAGTTGCAGGGAAAGGGGGGAACAAAGACTCAGAAAACATTTTTCCTGTGTGTCATGGGTACGTGCAAATGATAATAATAAAGATTGCCAGCAACAGTACAGTGCTTGCAATTGGCTGATTGGCAAACACTAGCATATGAAGTAGATAGGGAGAAGCCCTGTCTCTGGTAAATATCCCTATTTTCACATGAGATAGGGCTTTTCTCAGCTTAATAAATAGAGCCCTGAAAGAAAAAAATCAACCTGAAAAGTAAATCAATAATCAAGTCATCTGTCCAGCACTACACCCTTCTTACCTACAACCAGCTGCCTATTTCATTTAGATCATAGAAGCGTCAGTGCTCTTCCTTCTTTAGTTTGTCATTTCTGCGATGAGACACTTCAGCCACTGAAATATGGGAACTGGTTGTTGGATCGACAGTGTCTAGGTCAACAGTCAAAAGGTCAACCTCTATTGGTCAACAGTCAAAAGGTCAACCTCTATTGGTCAACAGGCAAAAGGTCGACACATCAAAAAAGGCCGGAATGCATTAGGTCAACATAGACAAGGTCACTATAGAAAAATGTCGACATGCCATGTTCACCGTTTTTCAACATAAGTAAACATGGACACCATACAGATGTACCACGTCCCCTTAAATGGCTCGCTGCACTGGCCATGCTTCGGGGTCTATTTTATTCTCCGTTTATGCCCACTGGGATGGTAAAATATGGACAAGTTGTTTTAAAAAAAATCGTGAAAAACTCATGTTTGACCATGTCAATCTTTTTCATATGTCATCATATTGACTGTTGACCTAGATATTGTTAACCTAATGATGATGTCCCCTGAAATAGGACCACACTGGAGTGCATCACTGAAGTCCTCTGTGGATCCGGGTAAGACCTGGAAGGGAGGAATACATCTGTTATTGGATCTTAATGAGCTACAGATAAGGCCACTCTCATCGACCATACACCATGCCATACAAAAAAATGCATGACAAAAGGTGCACACTCGTCGCAGTGTTCGTGTGTGAAATTCCTACCTGTGACTCATTGAAAAATATTAGCCGGTGGAGCATAACATATCCAAGTTGCTGTGCAATTTTCTGCACCATAGCAGCCATATCGTAGCGCCAAAAAGTGTGACTTTATCTTTGTTTTTCCATTAACCAACTACTCAGCACCACTTCTTTTGTCTTTTATGCTGGATGCAATTCTCATAATTTGTATGCTGAATCATTTAAGATTTCCTGAAACCACTGGAATATGTTTGATGAGGATATAGGGCATATGGATATTTGGTCATACAGGTTTATTTGAGAAGGGGCACTCCTTGGTGGGTATAATAGCGTTAAACATGGCGGTAAAGCAACAACACCCACATGGTTAAAATGCTATAAGTAGCATACATCCATGTTGGAATCCCAGCATTATCAGTACGCTGAGGTCATAGGTTCAATACCCACGACGGCCCTAATGGTGCGTACATATGGTACAATTCAGAATACAATTTTGACTATATAGTCAAAATGGCATCGGGATTGCATGCAGATCACACAGCTTTTTTAACCTAGCGATCCCAATGTGCGCTCCTGAACAGCACAAATCGAAGCCAGATAGACAGGGCAGCAATGACTATATAGTGCAGATCTGTAAAATAGCTGGCGTGTCTTCTAGCTTGCCATACGATTCAATCTAGATGCGATCCGATCGCATCGGGATCGAATAGCATGGCCGTCGGCCGTGTGTACACACCATTACTGTGAGGAGTTTGTATATTCTTTGTATACATGTTTGCGAGGGTTTACTCTGGGTACTCCGATCTCCTACCACAATCCAAAAATATACTGGTAGGTGAATTGGCTCCCAACAAAATTAACCCTAAAATGTCTGTGTGTGCACATGAATATAGATTGTAAGCTCCACTGGAGCAGGGACTCATGTCATTGTTAAACTTTACCCTGTATGTGCTATATAACAATTATAGGTACTTATGTAGTATCTGGGCTGCCGATTTTGTGATTGTATGCCTTACCTTAAGGCATACAATCAGATGCGATGCGATTTTGCATAGGATTCAATGTTAAGAAGGTCCTGTTCATTTCCCCACTATCCAAGTGGGCATAGAGTGGATTTACATAGCGTGGCGAGCGCAGCGAGCCACCGAGCCCGAAGCGTGGCGAGCGGACGCATATTTCTTAAAAAGTATTCTGTGTCCCCTCGCGGGGCTCGCTACGCTCGCCACGCTTCGGGCTCGGTGGCTTGCTACGCTCGCCACAGGTTTATATCCAACTCCATGCCCACTTGGATAGTGGGGAAAGGAAAAGGACCCCTTTTCCCATTGAATTCTATGTTAAAATGGACTCAGACCATTTTAACATTGAATCCTATGGAAAAATCTTGACCATCGCATCGCATACGATTTGGTCGCATGCGATGCGATCCGATTTCTAAATCGGACGCCCAGATACTACATAAGTACCCAATTATAAATTAGAAAATTGGTACTTGTTTCCTAGCACGGCCACATATCTTATGGATCGTGTACCTTTAGTTAAGGTACACGATCCATAAGATGGACCCGATTTCCTTTGAAATCAGGTCCATTTGGCCGGCTAGGATAAAATATCGGGGGCATCGCGTCGGTCGGGACCGTTAACAATGGTCCCGACGCGACCGACGCGATGCCCGCGATTTCCCCATAGGCTTCAATGTTAAAAAATATTTTAACATTGAAATCGTGTCGGGAAAGGTAAAATATCGGGGGCATCGCGTCGGTCGGGACCATTAACATAGGTCCCGACGCGATGCCCCCGATTTTTACATAGGCTTCAATGTTAAAAGATTTTTTAACATTGAAATCCTGAAAAAATTTGAAAAATGTGAAATGGACCAGTATGACCCATTTCACATTTTAGATGTCCCCGTCGTCACCCCACGATAGACGCCAACCCGAAGCGTGGCGAGCGCAGCGAGCCCGTGAGGGGCGGCGGTGCGCGTCCTCCGACCTTTTCATTCCCCTACTATCCACGTCGGCGTGGAGTTGAGAATAGAATAGTGTGGCGTGCGCAGCGAGCCACCGAGCCCGAAGCTTGGCGAGCGCAGCGAGCCCCGCGAGGGGACGCACCTGCATTGCACATGGTTTTGCCCATTTGAGAACAAATTTGTACTGAGCTTAGATCTGAATAAGGGCCCATGTCTCTAACTGTGCGGAGTTTGTATATTCTTCCCGTACTTGCATGAGTTTCCTCTGGGTACTCTGGTTTCCTCCCACAATCCAAAAATATACTGGTAGGTCAATTGGCTTCTAACAAAATTGACCCTAGAATGTCTGTGTGTACGTGTACATGTGGTAGGGAATATAGATCGTAAGTTCTACTGGGGCAGGGACTGATGTGAATGTTCAAATATTCTCTGTAAAGTGCTGTGGAATATGTGTGCGCTATATAAGACACTGTTAATAAATAAACTGTTAATGAATATACAACGTATGAAAACATTCATGTGAAGCACATCCTGCCAGCGGAGGACCTATCTGAGGCAACCAACTGGGGTGCACTGTGTAGAGCACTGCTGTCAGAGTGTGGTACACATTATAGAAGGAATAGCACATGGGCCCTTATTCTGATCGGTGCGGCCGCAACCGTGCAGGCGAATCCCCGCCTTCCATACGGATCGCCACCTGCCGTCCGTACGCGGATATGTGGCGATCCGCATGAAATTGGACGGGGATACGCCTCCTCCGTCTTGGGAGCTGCCCCTGCATTCGATGGTCGCCGAACATCGAATGCAGGGCCGCACGCTCCACCAGGTCCCGCAACACAAGACCACACGGACACTTGTCCGTGTGAAATCATGTATGGGGGCGGGCAGCTGACATCCGGCGATGTCAGATGCCCGCCCCGTACCCACGCGTCACGGCCTCATTACCATGCATACGCCCCGCGTTTGCATGGGAACGCCCATGAAACGGGGGGCGTATGCATAGGGTAATGAGGCTAAGTAGCCCCTCACGCCCCTCTACGCCCCCTGTGCGGCGTATAAAGAATCCGTGCGGCGAAATCGCCTGCACATGCGCAGAGTGACCTCTGCACATGCGCAGACGATCAACATCGGCGGTCCGTCCGCATGCGGGAATATCCGCACCGATCAGAATAAGGGCCCTGGTGAGGCAGAGGTACGGTGTGGGGGGAGAGAAAAAATACACATTATAAAAAACACCATTGCAGGGAAACAACGAAATGGGGTACATTTGGGAATCATTTTGATAATTTCATAAATATCATGGTCTCATTGGAGCAGTACGGGAGGGTGTGAGAAGGTGGGGAGCACATTCAAGTATGCTAGAAGTGTTCCTACTGAGGCTGGTCCTGGTGTACTCAACCCACAGCTACCTGCTCACCATAAGGGGTTTGCCCGGCGGTTGTCTTGACGTTCTCAGTCAGAGGGGGCCTGGTCCTGGTGTTCGTGCGGCAGAGGTGAGGAAAAGCTACATTATGATCCTGAGTTTTTTGCTTGTAATACAGTATTTTTGTAAAGGTGTGGTATGGCGCTCTGACAGTCGGGATACCGACGCTCAGTATATGGATGTCAGAATCCTGACTGGCAGGTCTTCGCTAAGATGCCACTTGCGGGCTCCGTGACTTGCTGCACTCGCCACAGGTTCTATTCTCACTCTATGGAATAGGTGCACAAGGGAGTATAACCCCTGTCAGTCGAGATCCTGACTGTCCGGCGTCGAGATTCCAATGTTGGTGTAATGACTGTTGGAATCCCAACTGTCGGGCCATCATCCGCCACCCCTCCTGTCAGGGCTGGATTAACAATAGGCCTGATGGAGCTACAGCTCCAGGCCCACTCTCCAAATGGGCCCATTTTGTAGCTGAGGGTCAGGGCTGTCCAACAAGCCCGGCCCCGCTTTGCTAGCCTCCCGGGAACTGGAGATACCGCCAGGCAAAGCTGGAACATTTTCCCCATAGGATAAAATGAGAGCCGCTAATTCTGACCCCCACCTGGTTCCAACGGCATCACAGAAGCTCAGTCTAACCGAAATTGCTGGACCTTCAATCTGATACCAGGTTGGTCCATATGGGTTCATTGGTTCCAGAGATATTGCGGGTAAACCCATTTTTTGTTTCTGAAATGTAATTTTATGGCTGTTCATGTTGTTTGAGGACAGATTTCTCTGGAACCAAATGGCCCAGTTTCACAGGACCAAAATCATTTGAAAATCATTCGAAGCCTACATGTAAATGGGTCAGTTGGTTCCGAAGGTATAGCTGGTTGTTTAAAGAGGGGGGGGGGTAGTTTTCTCTCATCACAACAGAAAATGCAGGAACTAGGCTGGTGTAATAGGGGCCAGCCCGGGTAAATCCCTGCATTTTCTAGTGTGAAAGGGGTAATTTTTCAAATAGCCGGGACCTGCATTGCTCTGAAAACAGCCAGGCAGCCCCCTGCTCTCTGTCCGGCTTTCAATGGCTGTCATTTCTGCCCGGCGGCGGCTGTCCCCCGGTTACCGCAAGCAAGTATTCCCCCTTGGCAATGAGCATGCAATCCCACATGGCAATGAGCATGGAACCCCTGACAATGTGTTTGGCTTAATACGTAATGGACATTATGCTGTGTGGCTTAACATGCAATGGGCATTATGGTGTAAATTTTGAATGCGTGCCTTTGGCGCGCAATGCCCCTGTTTGTGAAGCATATTGTGCATTATTGCTCAATCTGTTTGGTATAGTGTGTATTTTGGCTCAATCCATGTGGCAAAATGGAAATTTTGCCTTAATCTGTGTGGCATAACGTGAATTTTGATTCAATCCGTGTGCCATAGTGTGAATTTGGGCTCAGTCGGTGTGTATTTTTGCTCATACCATGTGGCATAATGTGTAAGAGGCAAGTAAAGTATAAAGGAGTTACTATTTTGTTGCATGATTTGTATAAGGAGTATATGAGGTCCGGTATGATATGCCGGTGGTCGGAATCCCGGCGGTTGAAATACCGACGCCGGAATCCCGACCACCGCAATGCCGACAAGGGGGGCTGTGGATCGCTCCCCATTGCAGGCACACTGCACTGGACACGCAGCGAGCCCAATGCCTCGCTACGCTCGGCACACTAATTTATTCTCCCTCTATGGGTGTCGTGGACACCCAAAGAGGGACAAAGTGCCGGCATTGCGGTGGTTGGGATTCCGGCATCGGTATTTCGACCGTCGGGAATCCGACCGCCGACATGACTGCATCCCGGTATATGGTGTGGTAAACTTAGGTGACCACATAAAAGGTGCTGAAATGTTGTCTACCAAGTTTTGGCCTTCAGTATTTTTTTTATGACTGGAGTGCCGCCCATAGGCGTGCGCAGCACATTTTATTAGGGGTTGCACAGTCAAAGCGGTGTGCCTAGCACCACCTATTGGGCATGTCTAACACCGCCATTGGGTCTGTCTAACACCGCCAATCAGGCGTGCACTCACTACAATATAAAACGTCTCTCAGCCACACCATTATATCCTGCCTATTTCAGTTTTAATCTTCTAATTACTCTGTGTAACAGTACATGCAAATACGGTCAAAATCATATCTGGATGACACAGGTATATACAATAGTGATATGACAACGGTGTAATACAATTAATAATGCAAAACACATATAATTGATTGATTGGCGCTTATTTTAATGGAATACAGGTCTAAAAAGCAAAAGTCTTTGGTAAAAGGTATTGCTGGTATTACTAGCAGCAATAAGTTTGGGTATGGGGGCACAGCATTAGGGGGTGCCTGTGCACCCTTAACACTCAATGTGCGCATGCCACTGCCGCCTCACCACCCAAAAGTATGTTAAGATCTTAGGACATCAGCATCCTGTGGGGGCACCTTTGGAGGGCACCCGCCAATATATCTCCCTGCATTTTTCCTATGCCAGCCCCCTGCCTTTTCCAGGCATATGTAATTAGTTGAAAGTAGTTACACAAATAGAGACACACCCATGAGCAGACCACCCAACCAGAACACTGGCCACGCCCCCTGCATTATTAGGTGCTGGCCACAACCCCTATTATTGCGCATAATAGGCCCTTGATAATTTTAACCTCCAGGCCCATTTAGACCTTAATCTGGCTCTGCCTCCTGTAATAATGTTGGTTTATTGTTTGTTTGCCTTCTGTTTAACGCTAGTATAATGCTGCTTTGGATTTTAAGAAGACCCTTTTCTAACTAGACCATAGTTGCTTACCCTCCTGCATTCTGCAGGAGACTCCCTGAAATAACAGTAATAGTGATGTCAGGAGTATTTTTTTTTTAAATTATATGTAGGGATAAGTTAAGTGTCCTTAGTATCTGCTTAGTGCAAACGATCCACAGCCTTTTTGCTCTGGCTCCCTTCTAGAACCTCTCAGGTTAGCCATGTCCCCTTATAGCCTCCGTGTTCTGCCCCCTCTCTCTTGTTTGCTTTTCTCCATGTCCCCCAAACACTGCTAAATATACCCTGTCAGGTTGCAAAGGCTGCAGGATTTCTGTAACCTGAGCCTGAGGCTCTGGAGAGACCTCTCCGAGGAGAGGAGCAGAATGTCTGCTCCAGACCCTCTTATCAAAGCTACCTCCATCATGGACCCTGTACCCAAAGTCCCACGACCAGACTTGGTGAGAACTGCCTTGATTACTTTTCTCTATTTGTGTTCATTTGTTTAGATTTCTCCAACAGTCTGTACATAATCTGCCAGCCTTTTCCTAAGAGTTCCCAGTTAATGTATTTTTCCCTTATCCCCCTGTAACAGCCTCTCTGTTCTATTTGCCAGATTACTCCCTCTCTTAGTACCCGTCATACTAAACATGCTTAGGGCATGGGCGAGTTCTGATGTGTAGGTGCTTTTTGAGGTTATATTTAGGATTTCCTTATTTATCTCCTCACTGTCTGGGCACTGCACTATATTGTGAATGGGGCACAGACTACAGGCAGTTCATGGTTAAAAAGACCCTTATTACCAATTAATAGCTGTGCATTAGAATGTCCATATACAACCAGAATATGCCAGCAAAGCAGATATCCAGAAGAATATATTATATGTTCATAACGTACTGGTGTGTGCAGTTCTCGGGACACAAGGAGAAATGCATAATGTCTTGTACCATTCTGTTCCCCATCACCCCCCTGCAAGGCCTGCTACTTATGCAAACACTCCGCAGAGCATTCATTGCATGAAGATTAAACGGGAAGCCTGGCATTTGGAACCAACCAGTCTGTAGTGAGTAGATTAGGTAGAGCTGTGCCAGTGGATTGGGATATAGGGCCTGATTCTGATTCGCAAAGCCCCTGCGTGTTCGCGCACTCGACCGATGGTGAAGCACTGTGCATTTGCAGTGCCGGTGGGCGGTGTTTGAAGGCTTGCTAAGCAGCAAACTACCGCTGATTAGCGAGCGCATTAGAATCAGGCCCCTAGTGTAGTGTGGTGGTTGCTAGGTCACAGTTCCCATTTAGATGTTTAGTAGCACTGCTAAGAGGATGGCCTCTTCTGTAAAGTGTAGTTTTACTCTCAAATGATTTTATGTGTACACAGTGTGGCTCTGTTTTGTTTTGTTATTTTACTGTTCTGTTTAGTTCTACTTAAGCAACATAGACATTTTAATACTGCCCTTCCCCCGTCTTGCAGTTCTTTAATGAATAACCCTTGGGATACTGCCATTACCCCATAGCAACAAGAAACTCATTTTCCGCTTACTTCATTGAATTGTCCATCGCTCTTCTAGCTCAGTGCTCAGAGTGTGGCTGTCATTATTATAATGCTGCAGCCTGGTCACTCCACAGCCCCACTTTGGTAAGAAAATAAATTGGGCATGTCATCTGCTAATCCAGCAATATAAATACTGGAAGGTGTACTCCTGCATTGTAGCTGATAACAGCGTTACCACACCAGAGGTTTTTTTTTGATGATTTATACCACAGGAGGGTGATGGAACCAAATGACATGGGTAAAAATGTATCAATTTAAAGTTTGAACGTTCAGAGATATCAATCCCCTTAATTTTAGCAAACCATTAAAGTGAATAATGCATCATTGGTTAGTGTCTTCTGGCCAAATCCTCTGCAATTGGTTCTTGGTGAAACTGACCTGGGTGTCTGGATCATATTTTGGCCAAGGGCCCAGGAGTGTTTCGCTATGCTTATCCTATGTTTTAATTGCAGGGGGTTGTTGGATTGTGTCCTTTTTTTTTAATGGTTTTTTGTGTGTCATAGTTGGCCTCAGGAGGTGAGATCACTGATGAACATTGCAAATGTGTGAGACATGCAGGATAGTTCCTATCTACCTGAAGGGAAAGAGATACAAGAGCCAGGTTATATGACATTATATTTACAGATGTGCCCTCATACACTGTTGCTATTGTCATATCAGTCAGCCCTTCTTGGTGACTTTAATAGCGTGAGTACCTTTTTAGTCCCAAAATGCGTCTTAGTCTCAATGCAATGTGACTAGGACACACCAGAATACCGCACTGATTAATTTGATATATGACACATATGAGACTTGTATATCTGCGTGCAATTGAGTGTCTTAAGGAGTGTACACACGGGGCAATTCTTACATCGTCAAAATCGCTGAGTGTGTTTGCCTGAATAGCCCCGTGTGTACACAGCTGGGGATAGCGATGCATGGGCCGCAGCGTTGCTATCGCATGGCCAAATACACAGTGCAGGCAAGAATATTCTTGCTACACTATGCATTTGACCGCAGCTGCACGGGCTGGCAGGACGTCTCTTGTACGGCTTAACTACATCTTGATACACACAGGGCTCAGACAAAATCTCCTTAGCTGAGTCCCATATGTACATGACTTTAGGGCCAGATGTACCATTCTTTAAAATGTGGATAGTGATAAACAACCAGCCAATTGGCTCCTGACAGTCAGTTTGATTGACTGGCTGTTGTCACTCTCCATTTTATCACTTTTTGAAGATTGATACATCTGGCCCTAAATCTGTATACAAAGTGCTACTGATGCTTATTTCTACATAACTTAACAATGTACTTTGTATAGACTTAGTTGCACACAGATGTATATGTGCCTCATAAAAAAAAAATCAACAGAGTCTCCTGGTGCATCCTAGTCACATTGCAGAAAGCACTTAGTTGCACTAAGAGGTGTTTCCAGGTGAAAAAGATGCCTGTCACTAGCAGAGCCACAAGGGTCCTGATGGCTCACTCACTAAATGTCTCACACTGTCACACATGGCGTATTGAGGGAAAATGTATGAGCGTGCATTGCATGGCACCTTTAAATTTTTTAGCATGTGGCATGTAAAAAAATACTTTTATTTGTCAATGCATCCTGTACTGTTCTGTGCCTACATTAATTATACAGTTTGAGTTGTATATATGTAGGGAAGGGTATATGTTCAGTGTTATACATTAAAAAAAAAGTTGTGTATAAAAAGAATGATTTTAAAAAGAAAACCCTGTTCAAAAAATTTCCACAAAAAAAAATGCATTTACTTATCTTTCTCCCAATTATTAGAAGTGTGGGATTCAAATTCAATAACAGCTCACCATTCGTAGTGGCTTTTTATAGGCCAAATATATTGACGAATGAGATAACTAATTAGCCCTAGGCAGCAGCTGTAAAGTGGTGTTGGACATTGACTACCTGCTATTTCAACACTTGTGAACAGGGAGGATTCCCTAAGGATATGCATTGCTCACCTCAGGGGTTGACTATACTGTATAGATGCCTTTAGTGAACAATAAGTCGCAAGCAGGGGCGGATTGGGGACTAAAAGTGGCCCTGGAAAATTTCTGGAAGTGGCCTCATAAGGGCCGCAAAAAAAATACGATGTAATGCCGATTACACGTCACACATCCATTAGTGACGCAGATAGCGGGTGACTGGGGAAGCTGGGGTGACGGAGATAGCGGGTGACTGGGGAAGCTGGGGTGACGCAGATAGCGGGTGACTGTCTGGGGAAGCTGGGGTGACTGGAGAGGCTATGGTGACAGGGAGAGAGCAGCGGACAGGGGAAGCTGGTGTGACAGGGAGATAGCAGGTATGTGTGTGTGTGTGTGTGTGTGTGTGTGTGTGTGTGTATATATATATATATATATATATATATATATATATATATATATATATATATATATATATATATATGTATATCACCCCCCCTGCAGCATCATCAACACCTCCACCTGCAGCATTACCCCGGGCAGGGCCGGTGCTAGGGTGTTCCGCGCCTCCCTGAAAACTATAAATTTGGGACACTTCTGGGCCTGCTGCTGGGAACGCGCTGCCTGTAATTCAGTTCACTGTTGATTGGTCGCAACAGTGTACAGCAGCAGAGCAGCAGTACATGGAGAGCACCTGTCCAGTGCCATACCCTGATGTGTATTTAAGAGGGTAAGAGAGACCAGGGGCAGAGAGGCAGAGAGAGAGACCAGGGGCAGAGAGGCAGAGAAAGAGAGAGAGACCAGGGGCAGAGAGGCAGAGAAAGAGAGAGAGAGACCAGGGGCAGAGAGGCAGAGAAGCAGAGAAAGAGAGAGACCAGGGACAGAGAGGCAGAGAAAGAGAGAGACCAGGGGCAGAGAGGCAGAGAAAGAGAGAGAGACCAGGGGCAGAGAGAGAGAGAGAGACCAGGGGCAGAGAGGCAGAGAAAGAAAGACCAGGGGCAGAGAGGCAGAGAAAGAGAGAGAGACCAGGGGCAGAGAGGCAGAGAAAGAGAGAGACCAGGGGCAGAGAGGCAGAAACAGAGAGAGACCAGGGGCAGAGAGGCAGAGAAAGAGAGAGAGACCAGGGGCAGAGAAAGAGACCAGGGGCAGAGAGAGACCAGGGGCAGAGAGGCAGAGAAAGAGACCAGGGACAGAGAGGCAGAGAAAGAGACCAGGGGCAGAGAAAGAGACCAGGGGCAGAGAGGCAGAGAAAGAGACCAGGGGCAGAGAGGCAGAGAAAGAGACCAGGGGCAGAGAGGCAGAGAAAGAGACCAGGGACAGAGAGGCAGAGAAAGAGACCAGGGACAGAGAGGCAGAGAAAGAGACCAGGGGCAGAGAGGCAGAGAAAGAGACCAGGGGCAGAGAGGCAGAGAAAGAGACCAGGGGCAGAGAGGCAGAGAAAGAGACCAGGGGCAGAGAAAGAGAGAGACCAGGGGCAAAGAGAGAGAGAGACCAGTGGCAGAGAGGCAGAGAAAGAGACCAGGGGCAGAGAGGCAGAGAAAGAGACCAGGGGCAGAGAGGCAGAGAAAGAGACCAGGGGCAGAGAGGCAGAGAAAGAGACCAGGGGCAGAGAGAGAGAGAAAGAGAGAGAGAGACCAGGGGCAAAGAGAGAGAGAGAGAGAGACCAGGGGCAGAGAAAGAGAGAGACCAGGGGCAGAGAGGCAGAGAAAGTGAGAGAGAGCAGGGGCAGAGAGGCAGAGAAAGAGACCAGGGGCAGAGAGGCAGAGAAAGAGACCAGGGGCAGAGAGAGAGAGAGCAGGGGCAGAGAGGCAGAGAAAGAGAGACCAGGGGCAGAGAGAGAGAGAGAGAGAGAGCAGGGGCAGAGAGGCAGAGAGAGAGACCAGGGGCAGAGGCGCAGAGAAAAAGAGAGACCAGTGACACAGAGAGAAATAGAGAGAGTCAAGACCAGGGGCAAAGAGCGAGGCAGACATGTGGAGAGAAAGGGGGGCATGTTTCCAGGTCACTAGTGGGTGACAGGGAGATATTGGTGGAAAAAGGAATCAGAGGGTGACAAAGGAGCGAGTGGGTAACTGCTATGAGGTGGGTGCATCCAGAAACATTCATACATTTTCTTACCATAGGCAAAGAGTGAGGGAGACATATGGGAGAGAGAGGGGGACAAATTCCCCAGTCACTATATTCTGCTCACCTGCTCCTGTGATGACCAGTGTCCCCGACTGTTGTACAGCTGGTCAGCAAATGGTCAGCAAATGGTGGTAATGTTACAGGTACCTCACTGCTTCTTCTCCACGCCCATAACATCAAGCGTCAGTCTGGACACACACTTGTCAGCATACAGGCAGCAGGAGTCACTGGAGAAAGAAACTGGTGAGGTGATACAATAGAGGAGACCTAAGGACAGGTAAAAGTGTGACAGAAGGCAGAGGGAGACAGGGAGCAGGATGTACCAACCACTTGCGGTACATCCCGCCATCCATTGTGCCAATACTTTTCGCATATACACTAACATATGTGATTTGTAATGCAAAGGACAGCTCTCCCAAAAAGAGATGCCCTTTGTGATGCACTCTGGTGCCTGGACTTCCAGGTCTGTGATCCGGGAGTCCCTCTACGAATGCTCCCAGTGTTGCGGTTAGAAGCCGATGGGCCTCTACAGGGTAACGCCATGTATAGCTGGTATTATCACTGCATTAGGCTACTGGTGGTAGGGCTTTAGTAAATTAAAAAATAGGGTAAAATCCCCGAAAATGGGCATTTTACCGCATTTCTGCCGTAGGGAGCATAGAGGGTGATGGAGATGGTAAAAAACAGATAGTGGTCAATGGGTCATAGTGGGTGAAAAATAAGTCAGGGGGCAGGGCTGTCCAGGTGATGGGAGGAGAGTCTGCGGATAAGATGCGGCACCGGGGGGTTAGCGCGGGCCGCGGGAAAGACAGATACTATCTGGGCTGGCTCGGTCACATCACCCCGGGGTCCGGTAGCCCAGGCAGACAGGTGGTCCCTCCAGCGTATGGGAAGTTGCCGGCGGGGTCCCTTCAGTGCATGGGAAGTAACCGGCGGCATCAGACCAGACTGTCCGGAGTAATCCCAGACGGGTGGTAACCCTAGGTCCCTGCCGCTCTCATACATACATACACCCTGCCGCTCTCATACATACATACACCCTGCCGCTCTCTTACATACATACACCCTGCCGTTCTTTTACATACATACATACATACACCCTGCCGTTCTCTTACATACATACACCCTGCCGTTCTTTTACATACATACATACACCCTGCCGCTCTCATACATACATACATACACCCTGCCTCTCTCATACATACATACATACATACATACACCCTGCCGCTCTCATACATACATAATACACCCTGCCGTTCTCATACATACACCCTGCCGCTCTCATACATACATACATACATACACCCTCACATACATACACCCTGCCGCTCTCATACATACATACACCCTGCCGCTCTCATACATACATACACCCTGCCGCTCTCATACATACATACACCCTGCTGCTCTCATACATACATACATACACCCTCACGCTCTCATACATACACCCTGCCATTCTCATACATAGATACACCCTGCCGCTCTCATACATACATACATACATACACCCTGCCGCTCTTATACATAAATACATACATACATACACCCTGCCGCTCTCATACATACATACACCCTGCTGCTCTCATACATACATACATACACCCTCACGCTCTCATACATACACCCTGCCATTCTCATACATACATACACCCTGCCATTCTCATACATACATACACCCTGCCGCTCTCATACATACATACATACACCCTGCCGCTCTAATACATACATACATACACCCTGTCGCTCTCATACATAAATACATACATACATACACCCTGCCGCTCTCATACATACATACACCCTGCCGCTCTCATACATACATACATACATACATACATACATACACCCTTCCGCTCTCATACATACATACATAGACCCTGCCGCTCTCATACATACTGTACACCCTGCCGCTCTCATACATACATCCACCCTGCCACTCTCATACATACATACATACATCCACCCTGCCGCTCTCATACATACATACATACATCCACCCTGCCGCTCTCATACATACATACATATACCCTGCCGCTCTCATACATACATACACCCTGCCGCTCTCATACATACATACACCCTGCCGCTCTCATACATACATACACCCTGCCGCTCTCATACATACATACACCGCCACGCCATACACACATTTATACGCCACCACCCTCATACATACATTTATACGCCGCCACCCTCATACATACATTTATACGCCGCCACCCTCATACATACATTTATACGCCGCCACCCTCATACATACATTTATACACCGCCACCCTCATACATACATTTATACGCCGCCACCCTCATACATACATTTATACGCCGCCACCCTCATACATACAGTAAGCACACCACCACCCTCATACTGTACATTCAGTACATACACCACCACTCACATCCATCCATACACTGCCTCCTTCATACATGCATACATATATCCATACATACACTCTGTCTCTTATATACAACCATCCACTACCTCCACCAACACAACATGGTGCAGCTACTGTACATAGATATGCAACCCCCTTTCCTTCCTTCTCCTCCTCACCCCCCCCCCCCCCCCAACGCAGCTTTCCTGCGGCTCCTTAGATGTTAATACTCCCCCCCTCCCCCTAACACAGCCCCTGTTGGCCCCCCAACAAAGCCACCTTCCCAGGGTAACTTACTAAGCAGGATCCCATGGATGATGGACCGCGCGCTGCGCAGTGAGGTGGGTGACGCCGGGCGTCCTCCAGATATGGGGAAGGGGGGGGAGGGTGCTCCGCATGCCGCGGCCAGCCCCCATATGCAGCCGCTCACTGTGCCCACACCCACAGTGATCAGGACGCGACGAACAACGTTCCGTGCATCTGCGACGACGTAGCGGGCGGGCGGGCGGCCCCGCCTCCACTGACAGCATAGAGCAGGGGTGGCCAGCCTGCGGCTCATTAAGGAGAGAGCCGCAGGTTGGCCACACCTGCTCTATGCAGTCAGAGGAGGCGGGGCCGCCTGGGGACACGGGCTCATGCTGTCGCCTGCATAGTGCCTATAATACAATGTGTGATGAGGGGCCCGGCCACATCTTCCGGCCTCACTGTAATCGGCCTCCCGGGAATCTTCCCGGTGGATTTAATGGCCAATCCGCCCCTGGTCGCAAGTCAAAAACCTCTGTTTAATAAACTTGTCTGATATCAATACTGTAGTTCTGTAAGGTAATGGTTCCACTAGTTGTGATTTGCAGATGCTTAGTTTTGTTTAGAAGTGTAATATTCCTGACAAGTGTTAGATGAAAATATTATTGGACAAGACTAACCATGTCTCATTTATGAAGTGCAAACTGGCCGATGCAAACGGCCATGTGCCTTGTGCTTCTAGGTTTCATCCAAAGCTTATGAGTTTGTGAAGCAAAATAACAGCATTTGCAGAGGAGCACAGATTTCCACCAGTGCCCTCCCCCCCATGTAATTTTTCCTTTTTATAGTTATGCCCCTTACACATTATGCCACACAAACCATAATGCCCATTACAAAATATGCACCACACTCCATAATTCCCATTACACATTATGCCACACACCGTAATGCCAGTTTCACATTATGACCCACACCGTAATGCCCAATGCACATTATGCCACACACCGTAATGCCCAATGCACATTATGCCACACACCGTAATACTACTGGGTAATGCGATACATGTTATGACGCAAATATACATTTTGCACACCCCCCATGGCATTTTAGTGCCACTTACATAAAATCCCCCCCCTGTAGTGTTGTTCACATGTATAATACCCCCTGTAGCATCACTTACACATATAATGCACCCCTGCAGTGCCGCTTACAAACATAATGTTCCCAGTAGTGTCGCTTACACATATAATGTCCCCCTGTAGTGCTGCTTACCTACATACTTGTTGTACTGGGGTTACATACTCGTTGCCAGGGGTTTCTTGCTCAATGTCGGGTGGGGGTGGGGCACATGCTCGTAGCCGGGGCGGGGGGGGGGGGGTAAATACTCCTTGCCAGGGGTGTTTACATACTCATTTCTCAATGCCAGGAGTGTTAACATGCTTGCTACCAGGGGGGTTAACATGCTTGTTGACAGGGGGGCAGTTGAATGCTCGTTGCTAGGACAAGTTACATGCTTGTTGCTAAGGC